>NW_020172455.1:5215544-5514055 GCF_003031525.2 Neophocaena asiaeorientalis asiaeorientalis | reverse complement strand
CAGTGGTTGAGAGTCCGCCTGCCAATGCAGGGGAAACGGGTTCGTGCCCCGGTCCAGGAAGATCCCACATGCCACGGAGCAGCTGTGCCCATGAGCCATGGCTGCTGAGCCTGTGCGTCTGGAGCCTGTGCTCCTCAATGGGAGAGGCCCGCATACTGCAAAAAAAAAAAAAGAAGGAGCTTGCTGTGATTTATGTCATAGATATTATGAATTTTTTTGTTCTAGTTCTGTGAAAAATGCCACTGATAGTTTAATAGGGATTACACTGAATATGTAGATTGCTTTGGGTAGTATAATCATTTTCACAATATTGATTCTTCCAATCTAAGAACATGGTATATCTCTCCACCTGTTTGTATCATCTTTAATTTCTTTCATCAGTGGCTTATACTTTTCTGCATACAGGTCTTTTGTCTCCTTAGGTAGGTTTATTCCTAGGTATTTTATTATTTTTATTGCAGTGGTAAATGAGAGTGTTTCCATAATTTTGCTTTCAGATTTTGCATCATTAGTGTATAGGAATGCAAGAGATTTTTGTGCATTAATTTTGTATCCTGCTACTTTACCAAATTCATTGATTAGCTCTAGTAGTTTTCTGGTAGCATTTTTAGGATTCCCTAAGTATAGTGTCATGTCATCTGCAAACACTGACAATTTTACTTCTTTTTTTCTGATTTGGATTCCTTTTATTTCTTTTTCTTCTCTGCTTGCTGTGGCTAAAACTTCCAAAACTATGTTGAATAACAGCGGTGAGAGTGGGCAACCTTATCTTGTTCCTCATCTTAGTGGAAATGGTTTCCATTTTTCATGATTGAGAATGATGTTGGCTGAGGGTTTGTCATATATGACCTTTATCATGTTGAGGTAAGTTCCTTCTATGCCTACTTTATGGAGGGTTTTTATCATAAATGGGTGCTGAATTTTGTCAAAAGCTTTTTCTGCATCTATTGAGATGATCATATGGTTTTTATCCTTCAATTAGTTAATAGGGTGTATCACATTGATTGATTTGTGTATACTGAAGAATCCTTGCACTCCTGGGATAAACCCCACTTGCTCATAGTGTATGATCCTTTTAAAGTGCTGTTGGATTTTGTTTGCTAGTATTTTGTTGAGGATTTTTGCATCTATGTTCATCAGTGATATTGGTCTGTAGTTTTCTTGTTTTGTGACATCTTTGTCTGGTTTTGGTATCAGGGTGATGGTCACCTTGTAGAATGTGTTTGGGAGTGTTTCTCCCTCTGCTGTATTTTGGAAGATTTTGAGAAGGATAGGTGTTTGCTCTTCTCTAAATATTTGATAGAATTCAACTGTGAAGCCATCTGGTCCTGGACTTTTGTTTGTTGGAAGATTTTTTCTCACAGTTTCAATCTCAGTGCTTGTGATTGGTCTGATCATATTTTCTATTTCTTCCTGGCTCAGTCTTGGAAGGTTGTGCTTTTCTAAGAGTTTTCCATTTCTTCCAGGTTGTCCATTTTATTGGCATTTTGTTGCTGTAGTAATCTCTCATGATCCTTTGTATTTATGCAGTGTCAGTTATTACTTCACCATTTTCATTTCTAATTCTGTTGATTTCAATCTTCTCCCTTTTTTTTCTTGATGAGTCTGGCTAATGGTTTATCGATTTTGTTTATTTTCTCAAAAAACCAGTTTTTACTTTTATTGATCTTTGCTATTGTTTCCTTCATTTCTCCTTCATTTATTTCTGATCTGGTCTTTATGATTTCTTTCCTTCTGCTAACTTTGGGTTTTCTTTGTTTTTCTTTCTCTAATTGCTTTAGGTGTAAGATTAGGTTTTTTATTTGAGATGTTTCTTGTTTCTTGAGGTAGTATGTATTTTTATAAACTTCTCTCTTAGAACTGCTTTTGTTGCATTCCATAGGTTTTGGTTCATGGTGTTTTCATTGTCATTTGTTCCTAGGTATTTTTTGATTTCCTCTTTGATTTCTTCAGTGATCTCTTGGCTATTTAGTAGTGCATTGTTTAGGCTCCATGTGTTTTTTTTTTTTTTTTTTTTTTACAGATTTTTTCCTGTAATTGATATCTATTCTCATAGTGTTGTGGTCAGAAAAGATACTTGATAGGATTTCAGTTTCCTTAAATTTACCAAGGCTTGATTTGTGTCCCAAGATATGATCTGGAGAATGTTCTATGAACACTTGAGGAGAAAGTGTACTCTGCTGTTTTGGGATGGAATGTCCTATAAATATTAATTAAGTTAATCTTGTTCAATGTGTCATTTAAAGCTTGTGTTTCCTTATTTATTTTCAGTTTAGATGATCTGTCCATTGGAGAAAGTAGGATGTTAAAGTCTCCTACTATTATTGTGTTACTCTAGATTTCCCCTTTTATGGCTGTTAGCATTTGCCTTATGTATTGAGGTGCTCATATGTTGGGTGCATAAATATTTACAATTGTTATATCTTCTTGGATCGATCCCTTGATCATTATGTAGTGTCCTTTTTGTCTCTTGTAATAGTCTTTATTTTAAAGTCTGTTTTTTCTGATATGAGAATGGCTACTCCAGCTTTTTTTAAATTTCCATTTGCATGGAATATCTTTTTTCCATCCCCTCACTCTCAGTGTGTATGCGTTCCTAGATCTGAAGTAGTTCTCTTATAGACAGCATATATATGGGTCTTGTTTTTGTATCCATTCAGCCAGTCTTTGTCTTTTGGTTAGAGCATTTAATCTATTTACATTTAAGGTAATTATTGATATGTATGTTTCTATTACCATTTTCTTAATTGTCTTGGGTTTGTTTTTGTTGTTTTGCTGTTTTTCTTTTCCTTCTGTTGTGTTTCCTGCCTAGAGAAGTTGTTTTAGCATTTGTTGTAGAGATGGTTTGGTGGTACTGAATTCTCTTCGCTTTTTTTTGTCTGTAAAGATTTTTAATTTCTCTGTTGAATCTGAATAAGATCCTTGCTGAGTAGAGTAATCATGGTTGTAGGTTTTTCCCTTTCATCAGTTTAAATATGGCCTGCCACTCCTTCTGGCTTGCAGAGTTTCTGCTGAAAGATCTGCTGTTAACCTTATCTAGATTCCCTTGTATGTTATTTGTTGCTTTTCCCTTTCTGCTTTTAATATTTTTTCTTTGTATTTAATTTTTGATGGTTTGATTAATATGTTTCTAGACGTGTTTCTCCTTAGATTTATCCTACATTGGACTCTATGCACTCCTTGTATTTGATTGACTAGTTCCTTTCCCATATTAGGGAAGTTTTCAACTATAATCTCTTATAATATTTTCTCAGTCCCTTTCTTTTTCTCTTCTTTTTCTGTGATCCCTATAATTTGAATGTTGGTGTGTTTAATGTTGTCCCAGAACTCTGTGAGACTGTCCTCAATTCCTTTCATTCTTTTTTCTTTATTCTGCTCTGCAGTAGTTATTTCCACTATTTTATCTTCCAGGTCACTTTTCCATTCTTCTGCCTCAGTTATTCTGTTATGGATTCCTTCTAGAAAATTTTAAATTTCATTTATTGTGTTGTTCATCACTGTTTGTTTGCTTGTTAGTTCTTCTAGGTCCTTGTTAAATGTTTCTTGTATTTTCTCCATTCTATTTCCAAGAATTTGGATCATCTTTACTATCATTACTCTGAATTATTTTTTCAGGTAGACTGCCTATTTCCTCTTTATTTGTTTGGTCTTGTGGGTTTTTACTTTGCTCCTTCATCTGCTGTGTATTTCTCTGTCTTCTCATTTTGCTTAACTTAGTGCATTTAGGGTCTCCTTTTCACAGGCTGCAGGTTCATAGTTCCCATTGTTTTTGGTATCTGTCCCCTGTGGGTAAGGTTGGTTCAGAGTGTTGTGTAGGGTTCCTGGTGGAGTGTACTGGTTCCTGTGTTCTGGTGGATGAGGCTGGATTTTTTTCTTTCTGGTGAGCAGGACTGTGTCTGGTGTTGTGTTTTGTGGTGTCTGTGACCTTATTATGATTTTAGGCAGCCTCTCTGCTAATGGGTGGGCTTGTGTTCCTGTCTTGCCAGCTGTTTGGCATTGGTGTTCAGCACTGGAGCTTGCTGATCATTGAGTGGAGCTGGATTTTAGAGTTGAGACGGAGATCTCTGGGTGAGCTCTTGCCAATTGATATTATGTGTGGCTGGCTGGGAAGTCTCTGGTGGTCCAATGTCCTAACCTCGGCTCTCCCACCTCAGAGGCTCAGGCCTGACACCTGGCCAGAACACTGAGACTCTGTCAGCCACACTGCTTAGAAGAATAGGGAGGAAAAAAAGAAAGAAAAAATAATTTATTAAATAAAAACATATTATTAAAATAAAAGAATAAAAAAAAGTAATAAAAAAAGAAGGGAGCAACAAAACCAATAAACAAATCCATCAATGATAACAAGTGCTAAAATCTATACTAAGATAAATATAAAAATCAGAAACTAGTCAGTCTCATACAGCAAACCCTAAGTCTGCAGTTGCTCACAAAGTCCACCGCCTCTATTTTGGGATGATTTATTGTCTATTCAGGTATTCCACAGATGCAGGTACATCAAGTTGATTGTGGAGATTTAATCCACTGCTCCTGAGGCTGCTGGGAGAGATTTCCCTTCCGCTTCTTTGTTCGCACAGCTCCTGAGGTTCAGCTTTGGATTTGGACCCGCCTCTGTGTGTACGTCGCCTGAGGGCATCTGTTCTTCGCTCAGACAGGACGGGGTTAAAGAAGCAACTGATTCAGGGGCTCTGGCTCACTCAGGCCGCTGGGAGGGAGGGGTGCAGAATGCGGGGTGAGCCTGTGGCGACAGAGGCCGGCGTGACGTTGCACCAGCCTGAGGCGCGCAGTGTGTTCTCCGGGGGAAGTTGTCCCTGGATCCCAGGACCCTGGCAGTGGCGGGCTGCACAGGCTCCAGGAGTGAAGGTGTGGATAGTGACCTGTGCTTGCACACAGGCTTCTTGGTGGCGGCAGCAGTAGACTTAGTGTCTCATGCCTGTCTCTGTTGTCTGTGTTGATAGCCACGTCTCGCGGCCGTCTCTGGAGCTCATTTAGGCGGTGCTCTGAATCCCCTCTCCTTGCGCACCCTGAAACAATGGTCTCTTGCCTCTTAGGCAATTCCAGACTTTTTCCTAGCCTCCCTCCCGGCTAACCATGGAGCACTAGCCCCCTTCAGGCTGTGTTCACGCAGCCAACCCCAGTCCTCTCCCTGGGATCTGACCTCTGAAGCCTGAACCTCAGTTCCCAGCCCCGACCCGTCCCAGTGGGTGAGCAGACAAGCCTCTCGGTCTGTTGAGTACTAGCTGGCACTGATCCTTTGTGCGGGAATCTTTCCACTTTGCCCTCCGCACCCCTGTTGCTGTGCTCTCCTCCATGGCTCCAAAGCTTCCCCTCATTCATCCCCCTTCTCTGCCAGTGAAGGGGTTTCCTAGTGTGTGGAAACTTTTCCTCCTTCACAGCTCCCTCCCAGAGGTGCAGGTCCCATCCTTATTCTTTTGTCTCTGTTTTTCCTTTTTTCTTTTGCCCTACCCAGGTACGGGGGGAGTTTCTTGCCTTTTGGGAAGTCAGGTCTTCCGCCAGCATTCAGTATGTGTTCTGTAGGAGTTGTTCCACATGTAGATATATTTTGATGTATTTGTAGGGAGGAAGGTGATCTCCACGTCTTATTCCTCCGCCATCTTGAAGGTCCTCTCCCTCGTCTTTGTTCTTTGATGCCACAGAGTTTGGCTTAGGATTATTTCAAGCTAGAAAGTGAGCCCTAAAGAGGACCAATTATCCTTGTTAATGCCATAGAGACAAGTTCTATGGCAGAGTTTTTTCTATTAATCACAGGTAAAATAACACAAGAGTACATTGCTATTTGCTAGCATGGATTGTAAAAAGATATTCCCCAAAGGAGAAGAAAGGCCTCCTTAAAATTTCAGGATACAATCAGTCTCTTGCTAAAAGCCTTGGGTCAGACATAAGTTGGGCAAAGATCCATTTTATTTTCTACGTCTTGCTATACATCACACAAGTTTAAATCATAGAAGTCACATACAGATAAGATTTTTAACATTCTTCAAGAGGAGAATCACTACTCTTGATGGAGTTGTGGAGGGATTGCGTTTTTTCCTGTTATAGAAAATTTATAATTTAACATGAGTTATAGGGTGAGAAAGCCCAAATCACATAGTAGAAGGAAATCCTTATTACAGAAGACATCATTTCAAGTATAGAAAAGTACCATATCCTTAAAAGTGAAAATTATAATAATAATTGATGTCATCATCCAGTGCGATTAACTGCCACCCCTTTTTCAATAAAAGCAAGAAATATACCTCGTTTCAAGGAAAAGTCAACTCCAAAAACAGAGCATTTGTAATGTGTAGAATCATAACTAAAAGCCACATATTGCTAATCATCTAAAGTCAGAGATTCTAGATGAATGTAAGAAGGCTTTTACTCTTCAATTGTGTGTGAAGATTAAAGGAAAGAAATACCAGGAAAAAGGAAATTTAAGAAGTATTCCCACATTTTAAATGGATTTTGTAGAGCATCTTTGCTTTACCTGGAAAGGTGATAGACCAATAATGGTTCTGTGACTCTTAGCTCCTTGCCCATCACCAGCCTATTTATAAGAGGAGACAGGAAATCTAAGTACTGAGAATTTCTGAGAAGAAACCAGCAATAGAGGGGTCCATGTACCTCTTGGTGTTTGGAGAACAGAAACTATGTAATGTGTCAGAAGCCGACCTTGGTCTCTAGACTAGAAAGGTCTAAAGGAGCGTAGCTAGCTGGGTCTGCCCATGATGTCAGAGAAGTGAGAAGGCTTCTTTGATAGTACACCGATTTTCCAGTGTTGGGGACACAAATTTATGAAGTATTTCCCTTGGACCAGAGTGGTACCTGCAGAAACAGACTTGGGATCTAACCACCAGGGCAAGGTGACCCCAACAGAAATGGCTTACCAAATAGGCCCTAAGGAAGAGTTGGAAGGGGTCAGTTGAAGAATGCATTGCCTGCATTAAGGGAAAGATTATGTGGAGGAATGCTGAGCATACCCCGAGAACCCGGAGATGGACTCCATGCCAAGAGGCCGCCTTCAAAGCTCTGCTACAAGGAAGAAGCTCACGACAGAGGCAGTGGTAAGAGTCAAGACTGCACTGTACTTAATTCATAATTCTATAGTGATGCACATAATATGTATACTGTAATTCTGTATAATTCTCTCTCTATATTAATATATGTAAATATATGTCTGTGTGTATACACACATATACATTAGGAGACTGGGAGAGGAGAGGAAAGAAGCTGAGCTTGTCTCTCACTGCTCGTCTTCAGAATCACACATCTGGCCTGTGTTAAGAAATGGGAAGAAAAACTTTATATTGGATGACAGAGTGAAGTTTTGATATTAGACTTGACTTTTTACAACTTAAGAATGACAGTGTATGGTAATATCTAAAAGTGATCCAATAAATTATGGGAATGTGTTTTATTTGATGAGGAAGAGAGAATCTAGAGCAGGGGTGAAAGGCAATGATGGGAAATAATTGAGTTATCAGTTGCTTTTAACCTAATATGGTCTGTCTGACATGTTTAATAAATAAGTTATGGAGTGAATACATCAATGATCTGGAGTTTGGATGGTGTCCAACAAAGACTTGCCCTACATCAAATTTCTGCCTAAAAGGTACAATACCGAAGTTCACTTCTTGTAAAACATGGCATATGCTTCTTGGGGAGGGAATGTGACTGGGTTTCCTTCATCTCCCGCACCCCTTAACCCAGGGCAGGTTTACACATGAGATTTCCAATAAACATTCATCGTTAGAGATTGGTCATCCGTGAACAAGGCAATGGAAACCCACTGTCAGGATCAAGGCTGGAGGTGGGGCTATTTCCTGCAACCTGGCTCCTGGAACTTGGTTCATATCCGAGCTCTTTACCAGGAAGACCTTTCATCCTTCTCTTTGTCTTTATGAACTTACCCCACATTTCATGTGTAGGTCAAAGGGAACACCTTCTCAGACTATTTTTCTGGTGAGCCCAGCCTACAGAGAGCAGTCCTGGGAAATCTCACAGCATCCACTCCGAATCTCATCTGGAGTTCATGGTCTAGCCCACAATTGCAGTGTGTTGACTTTCTATAGCTAATTTTACATTTGCTGAAGAAGCAGAAGAAAGAATCTTACCTCAGAAATTCTGATATTTATGTCTTTTGTAATAAAAAGGCTAAATATGGTTATTAATTGGTTAATCTAGCCCTCATTTTTGAATGAGGGAAAGGGAAAGAAAATAAAAAAAAAAATCTTATCCAGAGCTTCCTTTGCGCCCTGCACAGAGTCTTTTCTCATTTTTCCTTCGTGTTAATACTTTAAGTACGTAACACCATTACTGCTTCACCTTTGATAAAGCAAAGCTAACCAGAAAGATAAGGACTTTCTCTATGATTACAAAGATAAGGTTGAAGCAATCAGTTCAGTTTAAGTATTTATTACTTAAAAATGCAATGCTCTTTGCTACAGATTGTAAACTTTAAGCCAATATGGACTGTCATCACAAAGTCTAGTACATAGTAGGCACTTAAAATATATTTATTGAAGGGATTAATAAATACAAGAAATAATGAATTTTTATAAATTGAATCATACTCTTCCATTCCTGATTGGAATATATTGTGCCATATTTTTATCATCCCCTATTTTGGTATTATCAAAGTCAGCTAAGAAAACAAAACAGACCAAACAAAACCTCTCCTACTTTAGCTGGAGTCAAGGGAGACTTGGCAACCAAATGTAAAAGCAAATATGAGTCTTATTTTTGAAATAGACACTAATTTTATCATTTCTCTTCTGATTGTTGCCCATGTGTCAGGTAATTAATGATCTCCAGACATCCAGGTGCCCCCCAGATATACACTATTTAAGAGAACCTCAAGTGAAGCTTTTGTGGAAGAAATCTCTCCCCTTCACTTCTAGTTTTATTTATTTATTTTCCTCACTCTCTTTTCTTTCTTTAGTCGACATATTTTGTGTACCCAAAGGCAGTGTGCTGGGCTCAGGCTACTGAGATGAAAAAGTCAAGGTCTCTGTCCCCCCAGAAGGATATACAGAAGAGCAGAGGAATCATAAGGGCATATTTCAGGCTTTTGTATATTAGCATCCTCAGGCAGTGCCTAGGGGGATGTGCCGTGTGTGCCTTTGTGCTGTAGCGCTGCTACCTTTCTGGCTCAGTCCTTCTTTGTTTTTGGCTCCAAGTAGATGCACGTCTGTGTGTCTGTTTGAAAGTGCAGTGAACTGCACAGAGAAATTCTTTTTCTCTGCATATTTTGTAGGTGTAACATCTCAGCCCACACAGCCCACCTGCTCCCATCTCTGTTTCATCTTTAACAACTGGTGTTTTTAACAGTGGCACTGACTCTGGATTAGTTACTGAAGCATGAAGCAACCAGATAGAGCTGAGTTACCCAGCCTGTTGAGGGGAACTTGGAGCCAGCTGTCCAAGGGATGGCAGCCAGACCCCTGCTCGGTCAGAAGAAAGACCCTTGCCCCAGCATGGCCACTAGTGGGGAGAGAAGTAAACACAGGAAAATGATGGAACTGCGGGGGTGTTTGATGAAAAGGTATGGTGAAGTGAAACCCTTCTCAGCATGCAGGTGTGTGGGGAGCATTTCCATTTTCTTTTCACATGTTTTCATAGGAAATTTCAGGTGTTTTTCCATGAGAAGTGACCTTCCAGGACAGTAACACATTCCCTGGCTTCTGTGGGATCCCTGTGAGGGTATTTCTGGGCAGCTCTGAGGCCCAAGAAGGACTCTCCTCAACCTGATAGGTGGGGACTGGTAAGTTAGGATTGTACCCAGTTAAAAATTCATGAGAACCCTGATTAATGTCCATGACAAGTACTTCAGAAGCCCTCGCTGATGCCCACCTGTTGTGGCTGTGGCCCTTCCCTCTGGGAGTAAGGAGCTTCCTCTCAGGCAGCCTGTTCTCCCTCCCGGGATCTCTGTCTCCCTGAGCCCACATCCTTCTGCTCTGGACTCGTGTCCCAGTCTCTCAGGACAGCTACTGATTGTGCTGTGGTAACACTGGTGTTGTTCAGAAAGATTTTGTTTCATTCGTTCTATGGGCTTAGGATAAATTTGCATTCCCCAGCCATCAAATCTTAGCATATCCATGACTTGCTGTGGCCAATGAAGTGTGAGAGAAAATAAAGTATCACTTCTGGGAAAAAAACTTAAAGATCTAGTGTATACTTTGCCACACTCTCTTTCCCTTCTGCCACCGTAACCAGCAAAATTTGAGATCATCACTTCTGCCACCTAGGATCTTTGAATGACATCAATGATGATGGAGAGAAAATCCCTGCAGAAGCAAGATGGGCAATTAGTATGAAGGGGACATAAATGTTTGTTGCTGAAACCCATCCTGACTAATGCAATTAGCTAATCAAACAGAGCTCCTCTCCCACAACAGCTTCTGAAGTGTCAGTTATTTGTTTTCTTGCCTCTCTTGCAGCTAGGCAGGAACATGCCATCCAGTCCTAGCCAAATACAATGTTTCCAGCAATGATAGTCCTACAACATTCAGTAGTGGTATCTCCAGCTAATGGCTAAATAATTCTGCAAAGCAAAATTATATAGTCTGCAATCAAAGTTCCCTATTCTTCAGGTTAGTGCAGGAATAGATTTTTGAGTGTTTTCAATTTAGACTGTTTAGAACAAGCATTGGCAAACTATGGTTGCAGGCCCAATCTGGTCCATCATCACCTATTTTTGTAAATAGGTTTTATTGGAACATGACATGCTCATTCATTCACATATTATCTATGGCTGATTTCATGTTACAAAGGCAGAGTTGTGAAGGTGTGATGGAGAAGTTATGGCCCACAAAGCCAAAAGTATTTACCACTACCCCCTTTATAAACAATATTGGCTGGAAGAATAGTTAAAATCTTCCAAATACATTGACTTTCTTGACCAAACTTTCAGAAAACATTTAGTTGAGAGGGTTCAAGGTTATGTTTTCAGAAACATGCTAAGTTTTATGTGCTAAATAAAGTACCACCTACAGGCTCTAGAAGAAGATACCATGATTATTTTGAATTTGAAGCATCCTTTGTCTTGAGCCTTGGAGTTCAGTGTGTCTGTAATTCCTGTCTAGGTGGAATCAGTATAATTTTGGCCTCTTGCATGAGATACGGAACTTGAAAATTTTGGGAAATTCCCTTCGCCTGGGATCCGCTTTTCTCTCCTGTTCCCAGACTCAGTCAGGTCTGAGTTTAAGGATGACCTCTCAGGGAGGATACCCGGACTCCCACATAAAGTGAGGTCTCCTGGCTTTATCCCCTGTTGGCATCCTGCCTTTCCCTGTTAGTCACCCTATCTCACTGGCAACTTCTCCCTTCTTTGCTGGGATCTTGGCTTCATAAAATGGGAATCTGAGTCTGTTGCCTTGACAGTCTACATCCTGAGGACCTGGCACAGAGCTGAAAGTATAGAAGGTAACACCAAGCTCTTCGGCACTAATACAAACCGGCTCCAGTCTTAAGGGATGGCATTACAAAATGCAACTGGTTACAAAGTCTCAGGAATGTTAGTCCAAAATTCATAGGCATAAAAATATAACTTACTTTATTTCTCTATACCCAAACTAAAAAGCTTATGAGCAATGGAGGCTATAAGCTCCATTTCTATTTATAACAGGATATTTAACACATTGATCCTATCAGCCCCTCAGTTTACAACCCAATTGCTTCCTCTTTGGAAACCATTCAGTTAAGTTCAAAGTCCTTGTATTCTCTTTTTTTCCTTTAAGAGGATCAGGTATGGTCTTGGCTCTAGATGAGGATCTGCAGACCAAGCTCATGGTCAGCCTGGCACTCGCCTGGGTGTCCTCCTTGGACACTGGCTTCTGTCTTCACTGTAGACATGGCCGACTCTTCTCATAACGCTCTTCCCCAACCCCCCACTCCCCATTATTCCAAGATCCATAAGTTCTGAGACTTTCTTTCAGGGACCATTGCTTCCTTGAGACTGCTGGCCAGCTTTCAGGCATAACTCCACAGAAGGTGGGTGTTGGTGTGTAGAACTCATCAGCTTCCCATAAAAGACATGGTTTGCATGGATTCTGAGAGGTTATTCTCAGGCTAAATTGTCTGAATCTATTGTTCATGTGTCATGGTGAGTAAAGACAGGATTTTCCAGAAGAATAAAAGTCTCTTGGGGAACACCTTGGAAAACTGTCCAGTGCCCTTCTGCTGTGGGATCCCCCAGTTACACAGGGACCCCATTTGTCCTGCTCTTCTCCCCCCACAGACCTTGAACAATTGGGGAAGGTTAGGGCCATGAGCCCAAGCAAGACTCATGGTTTTTCAGTTGCATCTTCTCTGATCTTCTTTCCTTCCATCAGGAAGCTGATGGTTGAGCGTCCTCACCAGGGGTGGGAGAACTTCTTATCCCATCAGCCTGTTCTTACAGAGAACAGTGTGGGATAGACATCTGTGCTATGTCCCCAGGTTCTGAGTGTATTTTAGAGGACTGTTTTTCTTTTTCAAGTGCCTGGATCTTACTATAATTATATTTTCACAGTTATGGTCTCTCAAATGAGAACCAAGTTCTATTTTGGAATATTGATGTCCAAGACTATTCCTGTTCTAATAATGTCAGTCCTCTCTGATGCTAGTATATATCTAATTGAAAAAGAAGAGGGCACAGACCCTGCCAACTAAATGCCTGTAGACTAGTGGAGGGAAGAGATCTATAAACCCATGACTCCAACGTAGGGAGGAACATCTCATGAAGAGATGTGCATACTACAGCCTGTGATTAAGGAAGAGTCCCCTCTACCCCTGCCCTGCCTTGACTTCATTTATGATTTTCTTCTACCCTCTTTGGACACCCGTATCTTCTTAGCCTCCTTCATTTTCACTGCTTTCCCCCAAATTAGTATTGCACTGGAAGAAAAAAGCATGATGAAGAGCTTCTGGTTTGCAAAGACTTATGGTTGGTGCTAGGTGAAATGAAACATGAATCAGATATTGAAGAGGGACAGCAAAGATACAAGGGTGAGGGTGCAATGTCAGGAAAAGGCTTCAACTGTTCAGGATTCATTTCCAAGTGAATGGAGCCGTAAATTCTGGGAGCCCAGGGATGGAATAGCCAACTAAGAGAGGGAGTTTTCTGGATGTCTTTACGGAGGGAAACCTGTTATTTCAAAATGCTGACCTTATTCTGCCAAGAAGGAATGGAAGCGCTCTCAACTGGGAGCCCTGGATCCTTAAAATGCATCCTTAGACTGAGCCAATGACTGTTTACTCAAGCGTGATCCCTACTCCCACATGACTTACTTCTTGCCAAATGGTACCCATCCCATCTTGGGCATCAGGGCCTTGGTGAGTCATACTTTGTTTTTCTATTTTTTCCTTTCAGGCCACGTAAGTCCTCCTTCCCCGAATTCAATACTGCTTTACACAGACTATCCTGTGCTTGGCTCTTTCTGGCTCAGCTTCAGGAACACAGTCATGAATTTTTCTCTAAACAGAATTGGTAGCTAAAATCCTGCATCCTCTGGCCTGTTCCCTTCCCTGGCTTTAACCCCAGGAAGTAAAATGTTGAAACCAGGATGACGAGTGTGGTTTGGCCTGGTAGAAAGAATATTGAGCAGTGAATTAATGGATTATTGGTGCTTCCTCTGCTCTTCTGTGACTGTTAGGATGGAAGTCTTAGCTTGAGGCTAAGCTCTCTACCTTCCGAGGATGCTCAAGTGTTCTGTCCCTCGGTTCTATGAGCCCTGTCATGGAGTCATAAACACACACTGTTCCTACTGAGAAGGAGGTTGAAAATCCCTTCGACTAAACCACCTTCATTTCCCCTTCCTTTGATACAGAATGGAAGGAAGGATGCATCTAAAACATTCCATTTTGCAAATGGAAAAACATAGGTGAAGACAGATGAAATGACTTACCTGGGACAAAACGTCAATACTTGGTTTTAAACTTGGCTATATATTATAATCACTTGAGAGGCATTAAAAATGCTGTTTGGAGGGCACTAACCCCTCAGATTCTTATCTAACTTGTCTGGGATATTAGGGGTCAGTGAGAGTTTTAAAAGTGCCAGTTGATTCTCATGTGCAGACGGTGCTGAAAACCCGTGAGCTAGTTAGCAGTTCACCAAGAAATCAAGCACAGGTGCTCCATACCAAGGCCTAGCATGAGTAATTAGTTTTCAAGAGGAGGGACATGGATTTTTTTGCATGTCACTGTGTCATGGAAAAGTCGGAGGAGGAATCACTCTCAGTATTCTGCCTGTGATTTTTACCATCCTTCTCAAGCTCTTTCCACTGCTCAACAATAACTTTTTAACTGCCGACTCTGGGGACTAATGCTCGGTTTCAGTAGCCTCTGGAGAAGTTACAGTATTTTCTATCATAGGGTAGGAAACTTAAGGATTTCTTGACAAAAGAAAAAGAAAAATTATGCTTTCTGTTACCCAACAGAAATTTTTCACAGACTCCTAAGGCAAAACTATTATTTCAACATGGAACCCATTACAGTCGGTGTGGTAGAAGAACCACAGTAAATGCACACTAGTCAAGGTAGTTACAGGTCACTCACAAGCACACACCTCTCTTCAATTCCACAAGCTGTCAGACTTTAACAGGACACAAAATAATTTAAGCTGCTGCTGAACTTTTCTAGCAGAACCTCAATATGTCAGACAACAAGGTGGTGGCGAGGCCAAAAATAAAAAAAAAAGTCATTGGTGAGGTTGAGGCACATCTCAGAAAGTCTGATTAAAAAGTTGTAGAAGGATTTAATCCTCTCACAGGAACGATAACTGATGAGAATGACAGGAGTCCTTTAAAATCAGGTCTACTTGGGATTCGTCAAACAAATATCATAACAACTTGGCAACTTTTTAAGAATTTTCTGCAGTATTTTCACCTTCTCTGTTGGTTTGAAATACAAGTCTGTCTACTGAGTGACATTAAGGTGTTTCTAAAACATCACAAGTAGCAATGACTGCATTTTGTCACATCTGTTTTCTTTTGAAAGGAGCACACATGCAGCAGACTCTGTATGAAATTTATATTAACATATCCATATTTAATTATGCTATAATTGCTACCACACTCTTAAAGCTTAGTATTTTACTTATTATAATAATATTCTGACTAGTAGACTATTTCCTCACTAAAAGATTACTATGCTTTTATTTCCTTACATGTCCCCCAATTTTCCCACACATAAAGGTTGATTTCTTTCTTTTCTGTATTCTGATAGCTCTTTGCTCTCAACCCAATTAAAGCACTTACTTCCTTGAAATATTATGGTTTACCTTTTAGATTTTTGTTGTTCTGCTAGTTCATGAGTTCCTTAAACTTATCTAGCATGGCTTTTAAAACAATTAACCCAGGTTATTAGGATGCAGTTAATCAGGAAAGGCTTGTTGAACTGGACTAGGTTACTGAAGTCCACCTATAACACCTGGCTTCTGTCCTCTTGAAGACCATTCTCTGCCTGTCATAACTACAAGACACATGCTGAAGTTCCCATGGGATGTCTGGCTCCTTTAAGGTGTAAACACAATTCTCCATTGTCCGTCTCCTGCAGCGTGAAGCCCCCGCCCAGACAGAGTGCATCACTCTTTCCAGTATAGGTCACTGTCCCTTATACTCATGGTTGCCAGATTGCAGACAGTTATTTAACCCATCAACTGTAAACTCCATGAGGGCAGGACTATGTCTTTTTCATCTAACCCCAGAAAAAAACAGAGTTCTCAGCTAATGCTCTTAAGTGAATAAATGCCACAGGAATTATAAACAGGTTTTATCTCCCATTTTAATTCCAGGATGGTAATGATAAAAGGGCCATGTTGAGAAGGACTGAGAATCTCTAGGCCCATCTGGAAACAGTGCCATGTTCAATAAGCAATGTCTTCTATGGGTAGAAGTGAGGTGAGAATAGGGATACAGGGAGTATACTTTTGTCCTGAAATATTAGAGAGAAGAAAATGAATTCCTGGGTTTCCAAAGAGAAACTAAAGGACTCCTGAAAAAGTTATCATGAGCTTGAAATATGCCTCTGAAGAAATTAGAGGAAAATTTATAAAGTTCTCCAGTGAGGAAGACTCGGAACAGGGACCAGGCAGTCATTGACTGGGACAGAAATGGATGAATGGGTGAAGTTTTTGTATTTTGGAAAATAAATGCAGAAAGGATTTCATGAGGATGCAAAGAATTTCTAGTTACTTTATTCAGTAGTATAGAAGCCAACTCCAATTTATTATTGGTAGATTATCAACCAGTATGTGTTTCCATTAACCAGTGAAAATAATACATATTACTATCCTCACATCCTTTATTATAACCTTGCAATGTATAGCTCCTATAAGACAAGAAATAAAACTGGCATGTAAAAGAAAAACATACATTTAAATAAAATATAGCTGAAAACTCAGTTTCCATATATAACTATGTCTGATCAGTGTATTCATTGGTAAGTAATGAATATTAATTTAAAAATGAAGAATTAAATTAGGACTCATGTCTGCTTGAGAATGGAGATATATGAGTTTTAGATGAGATTCTGAGAACCAGAATAGTCTGTATTTTAATGACGTTGTGATGTAAGTGCCTTTGCATACAAGTTGTCCAATATTTGTTTTATTCCTGAAAACATAGTTAAGGAAATCTAATACTAATTCTTCCCATGCATCAACAAGGACAAATTAAAGATCCAGTGCTTCATAAACATATAAAATTCCTGGTTTAGAAACTACTCAACTTCCTATGGGATTTTAAATATTTAATTGAAAATAATTTAAAAACTTAAATTGGGTAACAGAACTGATCTTTCAAGTACTTGCAGTTTTTAATGAGGTACAGCGCTGTCAGTGTGGTGGATATCAAGGAATTTTTTTGTGCTGATATTTAATAATAGAGTTTTCTTGTCTGGTAGGTCTTCAAAGGGAAGTGATCTAAAATGAAAGGATGTGTCATGGCAGCAGAGTGGTCAAGGGTGGGCTGAAACCCCCTAAGAGGACATGGTCATAGGTGTCCCTATTGGACCAGACAATCCCACCCTTCTGGCGACAGCCAATTATCAAGGTTGTATGCATAACACAGGTTTTTCTCTGCCAAGCTAAATGACAAAAAAAAGACTGAATTAGATGATCCTGAGCACTGGAGTTCTAAGACAAAGCAGAGTCACTGCCATGGCAGCTCAAAGACAGATATTAGCAATTACTATGGAAAATAAGAATATAGGGCCCCAACGAGAAGCTAGAACCCAGAAGAGAAAATAATGCTGATACAGGACACCCATGAAAGATAATGTCATCCTAGAGAAAGACAGAGTTACACAGAGAATTTCATTGCATGGGATTTTTCTGATATTTCATGGTGGTTTCCTTTCCTTCACCTTTAATTTAAGCTAGTTTGAGTTTGTGCCTATTTCTTTTGATAAATATCTCTAAAACAAATATAAATAATATCCAAAATAAAAAGTAAAACCCCAAATTATTGCTTGCTAGGATCTCTACAAGAAAGAGAAATGAGTGGAATTCTGAAATGAGAAGGAGATTGGAAAACATTCCACCAATTTCAGTTATGACATCAGCCACTTAAGTATTGATATATAGTTTGAAAGTGCTGGGATGGGATCAGAGCTTCACATGGGCTCACGAAGGGCCCCTTCTAGACAAACATAAAACGAGATACAAAGCAACAGACACAAATGCAAAGAATTTATTTCTGATATAAAATCAAAGCCTTCTTACAGTATCCCTAGATCTATCCTGTTTTTCTAAAGGAAAAACTATTAAGGGATACATGTGAACCCAGGAAACCACTGAATCTGGCAAAAAGAAAATCTACAAAACTAAGCAATGAGTATATGTTTTGGAATGATAGAAGAACTGATTGTCCTAGAAAAGAACAATTTTGTTGGGAAAATTATTAAAGGACCATGTTGTATCATATAATCAGATCAAAGAATCAGAGAATCTAAGTCCTGGCTTTGCTTTCATTCTCCCAACTACTGCATATTTGAATAATATTGAACATGCCTAATGTAAGCATGACTTCACTTTTATCTGCTGATATACTGACATGTAAAACCCTAATAAAGTTCTACTAATAAGTCATATTTTGTGCTGTCGTATTACTCAGTATTTGAAGTTTTCAAGGTATAGTAGGTATAGCTGCTTTACCTAACATCTGTACTAGGTATTCACTCATTTATTCATTCATTCAAGAAGTCATATTAGCCTTCTACTTTGTGCCAAATAATTGACTAGGTACTATAAAAACCATAGAAGGGCAAAGTCCCTGCCCTGAGGAAGCTGACAGTAGACACAGAATGAAAATAAAGATACAGGATTTAGTGGCAATAAGTCCAACATGCTCTTAGAATACGGAAGACAGCCCAGTCCGAGGAATATGGGCTTCTGGGAAGAAGTGACCCTTAAGCAAAATCCTAGACATAAGTAGAATTTCCATGGATGAAAGTTGGGTAGAAGGACAATAAAATTAATAGACATTAATTTTAATAGATGATTTCTTATGTCCAAGAGACACTGGCAGGCACTTGGTAAGCATTATCTTCCTTAATCCTCACTGTGGTCCTAGGAAGTACATGGCAGACAGTGGATGGAAGTGAAAGGCAGGGAGTAGGGAAAGATTCCTGATTAGAATTATCCAACAGCTGGGCTTCCCTGGTGGCACAGTGGTTGAGAGTCTGCCTGCCGATGCAGGGGACATGGGTTCGTGGCCTGGTCCGGGAAGATCCCACGTGCCGCGGAGTGGCTGGGTCAGTGAGCCATGACTGCTGAGCCTGCGCGTCCAGAGCCTGTACTCCACAATGGGAGAGGCCACAGCACTGAGAGGCCCGAGTAAGGCAAAAAAAAAAAAAAAAAAAAAAAAAAAAAAAAAAAAGAATTATCCAAGAGCAAAGTGAGCTGCTCTAGAAGTAGTGAGTTCCCAGTTTCTGGAAATACTCAAGCAGTGGTTAAACAAACAGGTGAGTGAAGTATGAGGTCAGGGATGGTACTTTATCAGATGTTTCTAAGGACTTACCTAACCCTGAAATGTTCTGACACTGAAAATGCATCCTAGACAATTTATATAGCAATATATTTGTTATGCTAATGTACTTGGATGATGACTAATATTGTTTTAATGTGCTAAGATCTGAATAATCTGAGTTATAATAACATATTTTTGCAACAAAATAAAAATGCAGAATTTCCAAACATGTGTTACATCACCAAGACATTTCTGTCTCCTGAGGACAGAGGATTGTAATGATTTTGACCCTTGGAGTCCATATGGTTATAGTGAGTTCATATTCATTATGCATATATTCAGAAAAATATGCTTATTGATTGATAGCACATTCACTTGGATTTTAATACTAGCTGTGATAATAGCAACACTGTCCTATATTGTGGCCCACCAAATTTGTCTCAACAGTAAGATTTTCATATCCTTCTTTCTTTCCCTTATCCCACACTAACTAAAAATCAAACTGAATTCAAGAGTCCTGTCAACATTTCCAATCTTTAAAAGCCAAGGAATTAACACATATGTAAAATGATTAAGGGATTTACATTTCTTCATCACGGAATATTTAAATGTAGGGTGCTTAATTGTAGGCTGTATTTAAAAGTAAGGGTCTAGATTTGCTCTGCAAAACTGTTATATGTCTTGCTTTAACCCAAGAGAGAGAAGATGACTGGGTGAGTTTAAAATTCCTACATTCAGGGGTTAAAGGAGACTTCTACAGAGCTTTGGGCATTGAGCAGTAGGGACACAAGGCAAAAAAACCCCAACTGTGTAATTTAGACCAAACCCAGCAAACAAATCAGATAAATGCAAAGCCCAAAGTTAAGCACTTCAAAGGAAATCATAATCAGGGTCACAATAAATGAAGCAGAATATCCCTCTCTCTCCGGCTTCGTGAGAACCAGTGATAAGACTTCATGATTTATTCTAAAATTTACTGCAACCCTCGGCTGTCTAGGTGGCCTACTGGGGGAGAAGGAAGGTAAAACTTTTCAAGCTCTCTTATACCGCACTTTATCTATTCAAAAATGAGTAGTTTATTTACATTTTAATAACTTTGAAATTGGTAAGCTTATTATAACTGATATTATTAGAATGCATTATATCATTACCTAATTGGTAACATTTTTCTTTCTTGTTATTGGTACAGATTTCATACACGGCATCTTAAATTTGCCAAAAGTATTTTATCTTATAAGTCTGATTTCTAGTTTATCTATTTGATTTCTCTTTCATTCTAAATGAACAAGTTCTCTCATATCTTCTCCTTTCTCCTTCACGTTCATCTGTGTCTCCTTCCCATGTTATCCCCAGAGAGTGGTCCCTTTTCCTAAGTGTCTGCTGTAGTGGGGATAGTGCCCTGAAAGTAGAAAATTCATGGGCCCCTTCCAGACCGTGGAGATATTTCTGAGAAGCAGCTTCCTAGCCAAGGACTACTTTCCCCAACGTTCCTTGCATTTAGGTGAGACCATGTGGCTAGTTTGGGCCGATGGAAAGAGAGCAAAAATAAAATGGGTTATTTCCAGCCTAAAGGAATTACCAGGTGGCTGTGCCTGCAGTCCTCTCTTTGCCTGATCTGAGAACCTGGGTTAGCATAACCATAATACAAAAGGAGCTTCTGTTTAAAATTATTTAGACATTAAGATGTGACCTTTTTTATACCCCTGATATGTTGAAGTCAGCTTTGCTAGTTATAGTTAATATGCAGGGTGATTAAAGGTCTTAAACAGGGCTAAATAAAAGGACTGTGCTGTCATTGTCAAAGGGTTTCCCATCCACATTCACCACATGGAGAAAAACACAAGAACAGACCTCTTCTGGATTAGATGGGGTTGTGTATGTAGATCAATGTGTCTGATGAAAACAGTAAGAAATACCAAGTAAAATATAAATATCTTATGCTTAAGGTTATCAGTGAAGTACTGATGCCATGAAGCCTGAAGGGGCCAAGATTTCAGGGAGGAGAGAATCTCAGGGCTAAGCTGATGCTCTGGAACCATTTTTCCCTGGGGTGCTTTGCCAAGTACATTTATGGAGCCAGAGGCTGAGGATCTGGGGTTTGCCCAGACAGGGGCCTGGAGCTTAAGGACTAGAAATACAGCATAGATTTTGGCGATACTGTGGGGCTGGAGATACAAAAGGAGGGATTTGTGTGGCTGCAAGTTTTTTGCCTAATAAAGAAACTGCACAGAGTAAGAGACTAAAAAGCACTGACAAGAAAGTTGCTGAAAGTAGACTGGAATCAAGAGAAAAAGCAGGTACTGGAAAGAGAGCTACAAATCATTCTGATATTAGAAGTAGTAGAAAATGGCTTTAATAAAACTATGATTAATACATACAAGAAAATAGAAAAAGAAAATAAATGAGAAGAGAGAATTTCAACAGAGTACCAGAATTTCTAATTAAGATAAAAAACAAATACAAATAAAATATACATTATCTGAAATTAGGAATTCAACAGTGAGTTTAATGGCAGGATTAGTCTCCCAGAATATAAGTGAATTAAAAAAATACCCAAATGACAACAAATAGAGTAGAAAGGAATAAATATATAGTAATAAACCATAAGACAAATGCAAAACACATTGAAAAGATTTCACAATGATGCAACTGAAGTTTCTGAGGGAAAAAAGACAGAGAATATAGAGAAAATTGATTGAGAATTTTCAATATAGATAAGCAACTTCAACTTACAGATTTATGAGGTTTGGATAGCCCTATGTAGGAAAAAACTCTGTGAATATTATAGTAAAACTAAATAGTTACGAACAATTTAAAAACAGAAGAGGAAAATATTTTTTTTCCCTAAGCAGTGATATAAGACTGAGATGACTTCTCAAAGAAAATGAATGAATGCAGAAATCAATGGGAAGACACTTGTAAAGAAATGAAAAAAGCAAAAACTTGCTAACCTAGAATTCCACAGCTAATTAAAACATCCTAAAAATGAAAGCTAAATAAAGTCATTTTCCACAAACAAACGTTGAGAGAATTGTTTTGCCAGAATACCTTCATTAAAATAAGCACATAAGGGAGAAGGAAGCTACCTCAGAAAGAAATGAAAAATGCACAAGACAGCACACAGTAAAAGAAATGTGAAGAAGTGGGCAATTGTAAGTAAATACTGACTACATCAAACAGTAACACGTCTTGTGGACCTCAAAATATGTGTGATATTAAAACACTTGAAAGCAATAATTCAAAAACTGGAAGATACGTACATGAAGTTCAAAAGTAGTATGTTTCTAGCATTATTGAGGAGGTGATCACAGTAAAAATTTGTATTAGGTTGTAATAAGTCGAGGCTGCATGAGGTCACCATGAGGATAACTATTAAAATAGTACCTAACGTATAACTGACAAGTTAATGAAGGGGGAATTGAATAAAAACTACACGTGTTAATTCCTAAAGATGTCAAAAAAGGAGAGAAAAGAAAATCTAAAGCAGCTAGATGAAATAGAAACAAATTGGATGACTTCCCTGGTGGCACAGTGGTTAAGACTCCATGCTCCCAATGCAGGGGGTCTGGGTTCGATCCCTTGTCAGGGAGCTAGATCCCACATGCATGCCACAACTAAGTTTGCATGCCACAACTAAGGAGGCCGCATGCTGCAACTAAGACCCGATGCAACCAAATTAATTAATTAATTAAGAAGCAATAGAAACAAATTGGAAAATAATAAATACCCAAATATATTAAAAAATTACATTACATGTAAAAAGGACTAAATTTTCTAACTAAAGTGTTTAAGGTTCTCCAAACAAGGCACTATACACCATACCTGACCCAAGGGAAAAAAAATAGAAGATATTAATAGTTCACAGCTATTTGACAAATTGAATGTGTTCTTAAATGCTCCTCATAAAGAAAATACAAAAACTAGATAGCTTTATCAGGGATTTCTTCCAAAAATTTAAGGACATTAAAAAACAGCAATTTTATATAAATTATTTTAGAGACAAGAAGAAGGAAGCATTTCCAACTCACTTCCCAACTCACTTATGAGGCTAATTTAACCTCCAAACCTAAAGCTGACAATGACATTACCAGGAAGAAATTTATAGACCATTTTGTCTTGTGAAGATAGATCTAAAATTCTAAATAGAACATTACAAAATTGTTTGATAAAAAAGGATGATTCATCATACAAATGAGTTTATTGTAAGAATGCATAGATGGCTTAATCTTAGACCTTACCCCAACTTTCAATAAGTCACCAATCCTGTACAGCCCCCTTTCTGATTCTCCACATGTGTGAGCCAAGTTCCCTGCATCTGGGGAGTGATGGCACCTCTCCTCTAACTGTTCATCCACCGAAAGTTTGAGCACCTGACTCAACCTTTTTCTCTACCCCACACTTTTCAATTCCATGGGTAATTTCAGCGTCCACAGTGATGCCCATCTCACTATCTGGCCTGTTAGATAATCCTGCACCTCTAATTACATGATGCTCAAATTCCTGCTACCCACTCTGGACCTCTGTCCCCCAGGACCGTGACCTCTGAATCATAAACTCAGTTATTCCACTCTGTTTCTGCAGAACCCTGTACTTCCCTCTTTTTGTAGACTCTACCTGACATGACGGTTCAATTGTTATCTGACGCTCCAGATCATAGATGAGGGTATTTCTCCCACCACACCAGTTACATGCTATCTTCTTTGTCTCTTCAGCTTAAATTCCTTGGTTTATCTCTCAACAACTACCTTTATTAATATAATCACCATGTGGCTCTTTATCCTGTCCTCACCCCTGGAGAGATGTGAAACTGGGAGGGCTCTTCCTGACTGTGCCAGGGCACTGAGACTGCAGGAGATGTGCTGTGACCATGGAGATGGGCCTGCAGACCAAAGGAGCACCAGCTCCCCTTGGGCCATCAGTCCTGCTCAATAGCCTTCTGTATTCCCATAGTCCAGTCTCATTCCAATTCCCCATTGAAACTATTTCAAGCATTTTTTTTCTCTTTTCTCCTCTCCACCCCACTTCCATCATGTCATCAAATGACTTTATTTCCTTTATTATTGTACATAGAAAGTTCAGCATATATGAACCCTCCCAAATTCTTGCACAAATTCTACACATTTAAAGCCTCCAGACTGAATTTTACTCCATTCCCTTCTCCTCCAAAGATGTAAAAATATTGCCTCTGTCTGCCTCTGAATTCCTCGTGTCCCACCTTCTCAAACACTATACTTCTTCCCAGCACCCTTCTTTACCTTGGATCTTCAACCTTGCCTTCTATAACACCTCCATTCCATCAACATTTAGACTTGATATATTTTTTTCTACATTAAAACTAAGCTCAGGTGGATGACTGCCTTCAGTACATCTTCACCTCCCTTCCTACTCCCACAAACTCCCAATTGTAAGCTCTAGCTTTTCATATTCTTTCAAAACCTGGACCCTTCACCTCCAGGCTGTTTTATTTGTCCTTTGCGTCTGGGACCATCTTCCTTTACTCTTAATGTGCCAACATTCTACCTCTCATTCAGGGCTTAGCTCAAATATCACTTGCTTTGGGGCTCTCTTTCTGACTTCTAGAGAAGGTTGTGTTGTTACGGTGGATATGTGCAATCACTGTGCTTGGTACTTCACCTCCCTTAACACTTGTAGTGCTTTATTGCCATTGCTTCCCTAATTATGCTTTTCCTGCTCAACTGTATGTCACAGGAAGGCAGAGGTAAGCTCTTACTGGCAAACCCTTTTTATGCCTACTGCAGAGCAAGGTACCTGGTAAAGAGACACCATCAACAGCTTTGTGTTATCTGAATGAACAAATGATTGTGTGGGTTGGACTGCTTTTTCAGGATGCTATTAATGTTTATAGGAAGAATCTCTTATACTTTAGCTCTACCAAAAATACATTTGGACAACTGTAGAATGTGAGGTAATGACAAAAGTCAGCCATACTGATTCAACAGCCCCTTTGTCCTGGGGGAGGTAAAGTCTTGACAGTCTGACGCCTACTTAGGGCTGCCATCTGAATTCACCAGAGAATATCAGACCTGCAGGGTTTTGTGGCATCACAGATTCTGTTCTTATTCTTTGGCAAGAGCATTCTTATTCAGAATATTCATTTTTACCTTGCCTGCAATGAATAATCAGATAAGTACAGAAACACTGCAAACAAAAGATGGTAAAAACACTTTCAGGCATTTTTTTTCCTGTCTGCAATTTGGAGATACCCCATTTGTCTTACATTCTTCTGTAATTTGTTCTGTACATCTCTTTGTAACCCAGTTAAATAGCACTGCCAGGTCAATTGTGAGGTGACTCTGAGTCCCCTGTTACAGAGACATCCTTTCCAATGACTAGATTCTGTTCTCATGTGTGGGTTTGCTGTCTGTGACCTGAAGGAACAGATAAGCAGAATGTGCCTCTGTTTCTTTCCTTCATCTTTACACTTGAGCCTAATAATGAGTGTTTAATACACCAACAGTCCAAACTTGAGTGTGGAGAAAATATATGATGACTCTAATATGATGAAAGAAATATAAATATAAGGAGAGCGAATTCATATATTATACATAAATAAACGTTATTACATACAGGAAAAGTGTTCTATATGTGGATGTGCATATTTAAACAGGCACGTATATAAAGTGTTTACAGTAGCACCTGGAACATAATAATGTTATATTAATGTTTGTGGTCTCTACTTGTAGTATTATAATGAACATGTACACACCTATATATTTATAGTTATTTGTAGGGAGGCGATGTGGTTTTCCAGAAGGGATACAATATTCTTATTAATTTAATTCTAATTAATTTGAAAATGCTATTTTTATGTTATTTGCTAGGTTATGCTTTTCAAATAAAACCTGAATATAAGACCTGCCTACCTCTGCATTCACCTGCCACTCTTTCTCTTGTTTCATACGTTCCAAGCACATTAGCTTTTTTATTTTTTGAACATTTTACTTATTGTTGACTGGACCTGGCAGTTGCTGTTTTCCTTGACTGGAATGTTCTATGTAATGCAACCCCTGTCCACAGCCCAGACCAGATATTTTATTATACATTTCCATGGTTTCCCTTGGAAACCATGGAATAGCTGTAAAATGCTATTTTATAGCATTGCTTATATTTAAAACTGTTGTATCTATTTGAGCATATGTCTTGTGATTTACAGTAGAATGCAAGTTCCCTGACAGTAAAAAGTAAAGTTCGGTAAGGAAAGAATAAAAACTAAAATGCATATAGATTAGAAAAGACAAATTAAAAACACCTTTGTTTTCAGGCAACACAATAATCTAGGTAGCAAATTTTAAGGAATCTAAAAAAAGCTTCTAGAAATAAAAAGTGAATTAAGCAGTGTCATAAGATAGGACAATATAAAAAGTTATATTTCTATATACTAGCAATGAACAACTAGGGGTTGAAATTTTAAAATACATATGATTCCTTAAAATGTGAATAATTTGGGACAAATTTAGCCAAATGATGTGTAAGATCTATACATTGAAAACTGAAAAATATTGCTAAGAAAAATTAACTGTAAATAAATGGATTATGTATAGTTATGGACAAACTGTGTTCTCTAAAATTCATATGTTGAAGCTATAACCTTCAATACCTCAGAACATGACTGTATTTGGAGTTAGAGTCTTTAAAGAGGTTAAAATGAGGCCATTAGGGTGGGGTCCTAGTCCAATAGGACTGGTTCCCTTGTAAGAAGAAAAAGAGACACCAAAGATAAGTGTCCACAGAGAAAAGACCATGTGAGGACACAGGAAGAAGGTGGACATTTACAAAACATGAGGAGAGGTCTCGGAAGAAACCAAGCCAGCCAACATCTTGATCTTGGACTTCTAGGCTCCAGAACTGTGAGAAAACAAAGTTTCACTGTTATAAGCACTCAGTATGTGATATTTTGTTATGGCAACCCTTGCAAACTAAGATATATATATATGTATACTTACGTATTAAAAGATTCAATATTGTTAAGATGCTAGCTCTCAGCAAAGTGATCTATTGATTCAATATGAACCCAGTGAAAATCTCTTGTAGACATTGATAAGCAAATGCTAACATTTATATTGCAAATTTGGAGGTGCTTATTTTAGGCAGGGCAAATTGGAGAACTTAAAGTACTTAAATTAAATACTATAGAGCTCCTGCAATCAAAATAGTATGAATATACATAGTGGAGAGAAAGAGAGAGAGAGAGAGCAGTGAAACCAAAAGGAGGATCCAGAAATAAACCACTCATATATGGTTAATTGATTTTCAACAAACGGGTAAAAATAATTTAATGGAGAATAGATAGTCTTTTTTAAGAAATTGGGTTGGAAAAACTGGATAGCGATATGAAAATAGATAACTTTCAGCACCATATGATATGCACACAAAAAATAACACAAAATATATTGTTAAACTAAAGTTAAAACTATAATACTTTTAGGGCTTCCCTGGTGGCGCAGTGGTTGAGAGTCCGCCTGCCGATGCAGGGGACACGGGTTCGCGCCCCGGTCCGGGAAGATACTACATGCTGCGGAGCGGCTGGGCCCATGAGCCATGGCTGCTGAGCCTGCGTGTCCGGAGCCTGTGCTCTGCGACGGGAGAGGCCACAACAATGAGACACCTGCATACTGACAAAAAAATAAAAAAAAAAAAAAAAAAAAAAAAAAAAAAAAAAAACTGTAATACTTTTAGAGAAAACTTAAGAAACAAACCTTGTGACTTGGGGTTGACAAAGATATTTAGATGGGATGCAATGGGCAATAACAATTAAACAAAAATGAATAAAATGATTTAAAGTTCTACTTTTTAAAAGACATGTTACAAAAACAAAACAAAACAAAAATAAGCCACATATTGGGAGAAAATAATAGCTATATGTATTTTTTCCAAAAGACTTATCCATAGAATATGTGAAAATACCCTTACAATTCAATAATAAAAAGGCAAATAACCCAATTAAAATAAGTTGAACAGACACTAATCCGAAAAAAGATATATGAATGGTCAATAAACACATGAATAACTGTTAAACATCATTCATCATCAGGGAAATTCAAATTAAAACCGCAACAAACTATGACTACACACCCACTTGGATGGCTAAAATGTAAATATAACTGACAGTACCAAGTGTTATCGAAGATGTGGACCAATGGAACTCTCACACATTGTTGATGAGAACATAAAATGGTTACAGCTGCTTTGGAAAATTATTTAGCAGTTTCGTATAAGTTTAATCAGAAACCTATTGCTTGACCCAACCAGTCTACACCTACGTATTTACACAAGAGAAATAAAAATACATATCCTCAAAATATATGCATCCACAAATACACAATCCACAAAAGACATATCTATATGCACACAAATGTGCATAACAGCTTTATTCATTATAGCCTAGAACTGGAAACAACCCAAATGTCCATCATCATGTGAATGGATAAACAAGATACAATATATGTGTACAATGGAATTATATTGACAATAACAAGAAATTAAGTACTGTTTTGTGAATATGAATAAATCTCAGAAATATTACACTGAACAAAAGAAGCCAAACAAAAGAGAGCATACTATATGATTCCATTTGTACACAATCTAGGAAAGACAAATCTAATTTGTATTTCTAGTAAGTAGATCAGTAGTATCTTGGTTGTAGGGTAATGATTAAGAAGAGCACAGAGAAACTTTTGGGGTAATAGTGGCCTTGTATATCTTGACTGTGATTTTTTTTGCATCAGAATTTACTGAACTCTATGTCTAAAATATGTTTCATTGCTTGTAAATTATGCCTCGGTAAACCTGATTAAAAACAATGACAAATGAAGCCTCCTTAATCCATTCTTCTCACACTTTTGCTAATCAGAATGATACACTCCACCCTTGATGCTGCCCTAGCATGGTGTTTGTATTCTATTTAGCAGTTGTGTCATTGTATGTTTCTGTAATTAATTTGTTTTATATACATGCCCCCATTTTGATGGTAAACTTCTAGATTCTTAGAACAGTTTTACTTATTGTCTCATCTTCAGTGCCTCTAACAGTAGATTCTTCATAGATACTTATTGAGTTGAATTGAGGTGAATCACTATTTGTTGAGTTATTGTCATGTGACAGTTCCTATCTCTGGCGGGCAGGCTATGAGAAAAGGTGGTTAGTCATGCAGTCGAGGGTCAGATCTACCAGCTCTTTTTGTGTGGCTGGCAGACACTCTCTGAGCAGCAGCAGGAAGCTGGCAGAGAGTGCCCCATAGCTAGCCAGAGAGGAAAGTTCAGTGGGACCTATGGTACATCAGGATGGGGACCAGATGATCCTGTGGCCTGAATGTTTAGGGCTGAAAGGACCAGGGCCGACATCAAGCCAGGGGTTAGGAGAGGGGACAAAATCATAGTCCCTCCTGCTGACCAGCAATGACTTTAATGTTTTATAGCCATCATCTCATGCATCTTCATGTCACTCTGCCAGGAGTCCTGCTTAAGACCTCTGATAAGTCCCACGAACAGGGATACAGGTTGAGTAGCAGATGAGAATCCTTCCGAAGACGGTATGCAGCTTGTCTGTGGTCCAGGCTGGATCCAAGTGAACAAAACTATCAAAGCCAGAGCCATTTGACTGTCTAGGAGCAGCACAAAAGATTGCACTCCGGGGCCTCGTTATACTACTTATGTTTTCTGGGCCAGCCCACAGGTCCTTACCAGAGGTAATGAGCAAGAAGAAAGCTAGGCATCAGTGATTGTCAAGATCGCTGTAAATCTGTTCCACCTTCTTAACCTCTGAGGCACAGAGAGCTGTGTCGATGACATTAATCCTGTATTTGCTCCATCTCAGGAGAGCCATGAGAAGATAATGATACACATGTCAACGGCCATGTGTGAAACTGGCAATCAGAGGATTAAACTTGGGAGTGTCTTTGGGAAATTCTCAAAATACGACCATGGGTTGTCTGAACTCTGCCAATTCCACCTCCTAAATGTGTGTCTTCCATCTGTCCCTCCTCTCTCCAACCCCCAACCCAGTGCCCAGCACAAGGCTCCAGTCCTGCCTTTGATCACTGCAGGAACCTCATTACTGACCCTCTGGCTCTAATCAGTTGTCCTCTCATCCATTTGTTCTTCGTTCAGAGTAATTTATTCAAAACATAAAATTGGTTGACAGATTGCTTTGATTAATAATCTCAGATGGCTTTTTAGTGCCTAAGGGAAAAAATCTAATTTCTCAGGTTATGGGAACATTTTCAACATGGCTCTGATCCCCCAACACTTTATAATCTTACCTGTGGTGTCCTTCCAACTTGGAATCCTCCTCTCTGTCTCTCTCTGTCTCCCTCTCTGGACACAGTTTCCAGATCATTCTCTGACTACTTAATTCCCAAGTCCTGACAGAGGAATTGATGATCCCCACATCTTTTGTTAAAATCCACAGGTTTCTGGAAGCTTGTAGGTGGGTTTCTTTCACATCAGGTGCCTACCCATGAACTATTCAACCTGAGGGTAGAAGTGAAGGTGTCAGCAAAGAGAAAGAAGGGCTGGGTGGACATCCTGACTCCGGGCAAGTGTAGGTCTCCCTCTCTCCCTTCCTTCCTCCCTTCCTCCCTTCCTCCCTCCCTCCCTCCCTTTCTTCTTTTTTTCCTTCTTTCTTTCCTTCCTTCCTCCTTTTCTTCCTTCTTTTCTTTTACTTCTTTTCTTTTCTTTCTTCTCCCTCTTTCTTTTTAAAGCTATTTTCTTGTTCAATATCATATCAGCTTTTGACTAGTTTCCCACCAATATCTTTGAACAGAATTTTAAAAACACTTTTGCTTCAAAAGTTCCTTTTTCTGAAAAGGACTTATAGGTGCAACAACAAAATAAGTGCATAGAAAAATCTTACTGCGTTCTTTTGGCTGCACACATAACCTTCTACTCAGTGATTTCTGAGTGTGGAGCAAATAGACTAAAGATTGCATATAACAAATTCAACCCCATGGAAAGTGAAAATAGAGAAATTGGGAGGTGCCCTCATCCATTTTTAACAGGAAAATCACTGAAGCTCAATTAAAAAGACAACAGGAAAACAGCAGAACTAGTTACAGGAATTCTGAAACCAGGGAAGTGTTTCAGAGCACTGAAACAGTTCCTTTCCTGCCTCCATGCCTTTGCTAATGCTATTCCCTCTGTCTGGGACTACTGTCTCTCTTTCTCTTCCCCTGACTTTCAGACCCAACCCTTCTGCATGAAACTGCTGGCATCATCCTTCCAAACAGCTGTGGTAGCCCTTCTTCTGGAATAATTCACTATAATCCTGAACCATAATTCTCTGTACCAGAGTTCTTGAATGTAAACAATAGACAGCTGAATAGGTATCTGAAGCAGAACTAGATGCTTGAAGCAGAAAATAAATTTATTGGAAGGATTCAGTGTCACTCAAAGAATTAACAGAATATCTAGTCAGAGAACCAAGCTGGGAAAATGGGCAGCAAAGAGCTGAGTGTCAGCCTCCAAGAACCCAACAGAAGAAGAAGCCAAGTTCACACCACTTCCCACAGGGCAGAAATTTTTGGGATGAGCTTAAGCCTAAAACCCACGGCTTACGTACCAGGTGTGCACGGACAAGAAAATGTTCCCTCTTGGTGTCTCATTTTCCTCATTCACAAAGAGTTCTTGTAATAATTGTAGCATTGATCAATTTGGTATCTTGAAAAGGTTTGGCATGTTGTAGGTAGTCAGTGAATCTTGGTGTCTTCCCTCCAAAAGTCCTCCATGCAAGAACTGCTGTGACAGTGTGTAGTGGGTGTCTGTCTCCTTAGGGTTGCTCAGTATCTGGAAGGTGATGCCGATGTTGTTTTCCCTGCACTTCTCTGTTTACTGCCCTGGGGAGTGACTTTGCCTTTGAGGGCTCCTGCTGAGAATAAACTTGAGAAGAAATGAAGCAACTTAGATGGAGAGCAGCAGGTCCTTCTCGGCAATTCGTTGGCTCTTGGGATTAACAGTGGTGAAGTGGAATCACAATGGGATGGTCATGAAAACAGAGAGACATTTCTTCAGGTGAGGGAGACCTCCCTCATTGCCTGCTTCATTTCCAAGGGGCAAATGATCCCATCTAGAGAGGCATTTAGACCAAGGACTTCTAGCTGAGAAACCCAGAGATGGCACTGTATCAGCATGCTTTGGCAGGTGAGGATCCATAATATTTCAACACCATTTTCCTGACTTGTTTTGATGAATAGAAGGAAGTCGCTTTTGAACTAATGGTGTTATTGCACTTTTGGTAGGCATTTCACTTTTATTTTTCTCCTTTCTTCCTCCTTCCTTTCCTCCCTCTCTTCTTCCCTCCCTCCCCACTCCCTCCCTTCCTCTTTCCTTCCCTCCTTTCCTCCCTTCCTTCTGCCTTCTCCATTCTGAAACACATCTATTCTTCTGTATTGTTGACTTACAGTCACTAAACATACCATTATGCATGACTGGACCTGGTATTTTACCATAGAAATTTTCAAAAACAAATTCCTGAAATTTTAACAATGAAGAAATAAGCCTCAGCGTCTGAGAGCGACGCCCACCAATTTTGTTTCCATTTGCTCCTCTTTGTTTTCATTCGGATGTCAGCGCAATTTTCATTTCCTTCTGAGCACTCCCTATTGAAAAGCTAAGTGTTTCAAATAGAATGGGCAAGATTCAGCGCACTGCTCTACATCCCGCAAGTTAAGGACGTATCATCTGACCATCAGCAACCCACTGGGCCTCAGAAGAACTATGTTGCCTCGGCTGAGTGTCATTTCAGCCAGTAACAATTATATACTTCTGGAGCCGACGGGTGCTTTTGATTTCAAGGCCTGCTTGCTTATTCCTAAATTTCAGCTCGGGAAGGAAATTTGCAGTTACCTCTCAAGAACGTGCCATTTCACAGGAACCATAATGGCCTTTCACCACAAGAAGAGAGTGTGTTTTATTGTAAGATGTGCCACCAGGTTCGTCATCAAAGAAATGGCTTTTCTCAGACTCAGTTTACCTTAGGTGGTGAAAAACTCACCAATTTTCCAAATCTAAGCCTTTTCATCATGTAAAATTTATGCTAAATTCATAATTCTCTTATATGCAAATAAGAAATTAAAGAACACAAATTTCCGCCCTCAATAATGTCCACAATTATTTCCAGCAAAACAAAAATTACTTTTCCCCTGTAGCCTTGAAGCACTCTGTCTTCCGTTACGGTGACTACCCCACCTTTACTGCATTGTATGGATTTGGAAGCATATTTGAGCTTTCCTGCTGTCTAAAGTGTCCCTAGAGGACTGGAGTGTGAACCCCTACACTGTTTTGCACACTACCTTACATTTAATAGATATAATTATCTGTTATACATACTTATATATTAATAATGTGTAACTAATAGTATTGAATAAATTAGTAACAATTCATGAATTATGTGTGTGCATTTATATGTGTATATCCTACTGACTCCTACGAGTCTTTCTCAATTCACCCTATTAACCCCAGATAAGAAGAGAAGCAACAGACATATTAAGAGTCATTGGAATATGAATGGATCTAGAGATGATCATACGAAGTGAAGTAAGCCAGACAGAGAAAGACAGATATCATATATCACGTAAATGTGGAATCTTAAGAAAATGTTACAACTGAAATTATATGTAAAACAGGAATCGACCCACAGACATGGAGAACAAATTTATGGTTACCAAAGGGGGAAAGAGGGGAGAGATAAATTAGGAGTTTGGGATTAACGTATACACACTACTATATATAAAATAGATAACCAACAAAGACCTACTGTAGAGGACAGGGAACTATACTCAATATCTTATAATAATCTATAAGGGGAAAGAATCTGAAAAAGAATATATATATATATATATATATATATAACTGAATCATGTTGCTGTACACCTGAAACTAACACAACATTGTAAATCAACTATACTTCAATTTAAACAGTCATTGGAATAAATAGACTCTTCCCTTCCCCCAATCTCATATTTTCTTTAGATTCCTGCCATTTATCACATATGACAATTGTCATTTACATAGAACTCAGTAGACCAAGGCTTTTGGTTTTTTGGCTTAATTTGGTTTTGGTAGAAGAAATTGGGTATACCTGTAAGCCTCAAAAAAGTATAATTTAATGCAACAATTAGATTTGCTAGCTTTGTAGAAATGTAGCCTAAATTATTCTTTATAGGAAGAGCTTCATCCTGGCCTTTCTGTAGTAGGACTTTTAGATGATCACCCTGAACTATCACTCTCCGTCTCAGAGGCAGCTCAGCCCACTTGCCCATGGGTTTTTACAGTGCTGTCCAGCAGAAATACAGTGGTGTGAGAAAGCCAAGGCTTCGGAGCGTCCAGCTCTGTTTGTAAACTGCAGACTTCTTTTATTCTCTTGCCCACTCCCTCCTTCCCTCAGAAATAAATGGCATCTTCAAGTGATACAAGAGTCAACTCTTAGTATAAATTTGTCTAATAGACGTGTGTGCAAATGTTTTAGCATGTGTGTGCATGGGTATTTTCTGTTTTTCTGTACAATAAAGTATTGTTTACATAGCATGGGTAGTGGTTATTGTCAGAATATTTTATGCAAATTTAAGTCTAGTAATTTAATATGAGGAGGCCAAACACAAGACTCAGTGGATTTAAAATATTTCACACAGCTGTTCCTTGATGCTTGTCTCTGATGTAAGTCTCACTCCCGTTACTGTTAATTATGTGTCTGTGAGCACATCAGTTCAAGTCACTGGATCTCACAGTCTTCACCAGCAAAGTGGGAAGGGCATCTCCTTTTCTGGCGTGGTGTGACCATGTTGTATGGAATAGAATAGGAGAGTGCTTTGAAAACTCAAAAACTCTATGATATCCTTGTGATTATACCACTGTACTGACTAAGGGCACCCAGGTATGGGTGTGGCTTGTTTGCTTCAGAGTAGGGTTATCATGGGGAAGAATGGAGAAAAAAATAAAGGGATATGTATGAGAGTAGCAGAAAAAGCAGGAGTAGCTGAAGGACCTGTAGCCAAATATGGTGACCTGACAACAGAGTATGGAGATGATTCTAGAGGTGGAGGTCCATGGAAGATCACCCAGAGGGTTCAGAGGTTACTAATAAAAGTGAATATTTGATCAGCTCAGAGTCCAGTGACCATTAGGGTGTGAGTTCAGGAAGGTTTTGTTTGTTGTTCGTTTTATTTTTTTTAACATGGTTGATATTTCCTAGATTGTCTCTGTCCAAGCCCACTTACCTTATAGTATCGGGATGAAGGGTTAACATCTTAATACATACAAAATAGCATCTCTTTATTGTCAGAGAAATACAAGGGATTTTAAAATGATGAATATTGCTGCATTAAAACTGGTCTGTTTTTCTTCTCCTGGAAGCATATGATGGTAATGATGGACCCATCTTTCCCTGAAGCGGTCTTCCAGTTTTTTCCTGAGTCCCTTGCTTTCCATCAAATCATCAGATCATTGAGAATCAGACAAGTTTTGAGGCTTATCGTGAATCAGGAGCAATGTAGATTTCTGAGGTGCAAGATGAATAGAAAAACTGTTGACAGCAACTTTATTTAGGAAAGGGTCTAGCATGAGTCACTTTTCTATGATGGAGTGTTTCTTTCCAAGATATACCCAGTCCAAATGTCTGCCTCTATGCTCTTATGAGACCATGGTCCCTTTAATTAACTCTGTATTTCGTGTTGCTGTTTTTCTCTGGACCTGCACCCTAGCACATAATCTCTGAATCATGTACTCTTTGTTTCTATGTCCATTTTATGGCACAAGCAAACTTTCCCAAGCTCACTCTTTGTCTATGACACTGGCATTCTCCTTCATTAGCTTCCACCTTGCAAAATTTTCATCATGTGACCAGATTTGCTGTAGCAATCAGGTGAGTCTGTGTCTCATTTGTCTTTCTTAGCTAAACATGCTTTCTTTTTAAAAATAAATTTATTTATTTTATTTATTTATTTTTGGCTGCACCGGCTTTCGCTAGTTGTGGCAAGCGGGGGCTACTCTTCTTTGTGGTGCACGGGCTTCTCATTGCGGTGGCTTCTCTTGTTGCGGAGCACGGGTTCTAGGCGCACGGGCTTCAGTAGTTGTGGCACGTGGTCTTCAGGGGTTGTGGCTCGTGGGCTTTAGAGCACAGGCTCAGTAGTTGTGGCACACGGGCTTAGTTGCTCCAGCATGTGGGATCTTCCCAGGCCAGGGCTCGAACCCATGTCCCCTGCATTGGCAGGCAAATTCTTAACCACTACGCCACCAGGGCAGTCCCTAAACATGCTTTCTTTAAATTTAGTTGACTGGATGGAAAAGTATTTTTTTTAAATATCCCAAGTGTGAATTGCTAAGCCCTGGTGAGTAGCCAGTAATGAGATTTTTGCAGTTCTTATAGTTTACAAAAATAAAACAAACCTATAATAACTGGAGTGAATTGAAATTATGTGTGATAGATGTATCTCCACTATGATATTCTAAATCACCATCTTAACCCCAAACCATGCACTGTGTATATAAATATATCTGTTTTGTGCTGATCTTTTCCCATAGCATTTCCAGAAACGAATAAGTTTCCCAGACAGATTAGTTTGTCAACAAATGATGGCAAGCTAGACTATAATACATATTGCTACAATTGCTGGATTTGTGGCCTGACACACTGCTCAGTCAGTAGAAACTGTAATTCATCCATGTTATCATCAATATGTGAAAGCTTGAACTTGGACAGATAGGTGGGCTGACTTCAATATGGTCAGATTGTCTCCACTTAAGAAAAAGGGTCAGTTATAAAGCAGCTCAAGTTTTAGCTCAGTTTAAATACAAGATATTCATATTACAAGTTATACCCACCTTCCCATAGCTCTTCAAAGTACAGCGATAATCAGTTTTTCTCACAGGACTCGTTCACAAACCGTGAATTAGAAGCACATAGAAGGAATAATGATAGAATGAAATAAATAAAATTAGGAAAACCACAGTTTTGTGATGTTAAGGAAGATTCCAAGGTTATGGAAGAAAATAGTAAATCAGAAAGGACAGAAAAAAAAAAAAAAAAGAAAGGACAGGAAATCAGTGACTTCAAATGGGCATCATTCAGCTCAGTAAAATCAACATTTCTTGAAAAAAAGCTGAAGCACTACTAGAATGGGAAGACAGTTTCCCAAAACTGTTTTGCCAAGTGCACGTAAGAGGATGTGAAAACATCTGGATTAGATACCAGTCAGGGGGCCCAGCTAACTCTGAGTGTGGGATGCTGGGTTTCTCTTTTTCAAATGTCTTGTCTTGGATGGTAGGTCTACACCCAGTACCTGACACTGGTTTCTAAGGAAATTATTCCAGGAGTCACTTGCCATTCTCTTGCCATCCTCACAGGCACCCGTCTCATTTTTCTTTAGAAAAGAAAACCTCTGTCCTGTTCAGATAGCAATATGCAATATTTTACTTTCTGAGAAAAGACATCTGTGATTCTTTGATAGTTTTTTAAGGAAGAAAGTCAAATATAAGTTATTTTACTAAAAAAAAAAAACACGTGAAATAAAATGAATTTGACTATCTGAGGTAAATGTGACAGTCAAAGTAAACAAATTTTCGATCATTTCAAAAATTAGGTCATAATGCAGTATTTGAACTAATTCATTTTAAAATACAACTAGACCCTTGATCACTGCCTCTTTTACTGTGAAGATTAATGGTGCTTAAGGGTGTCTTGGTTTCCTTTTCCAGAAACAAAGCAGTGCAGGTGAAGACGTTATTTCTGCTGCTGCCATTGTTGTTAGGACTATTGTGGCGAGTTCTCATATAGTGCCTTGTCAGGTTCTCCTAAGTTAATTACTTCAGCTCCAGTTTCTCATTATTTCCAACGATGCGGGGTTGCTGTGGAAATTCAATTAGATGATCCAAATAAATCGTAGATCACATTGCTTGAAAATATGAGACCCATTTTTAATGCAGCAAAACAAAAGATGGTTTTAATACTATTGCCTTCAGTGATTACTCTCATAAGATGTATATGACTCCTCCCATGTTTTGAAGCATCAAGTGATTGGAAGTTCAGAAAAATCGATGTTACTGTACATATTTTTTTAAACTTTGTTGAGACTTTCTTTGTAATGTGTGCAAATAAAAAATATTTAATGTTGGCTTAAGTAGAACATGTATTCTATAGTTTGAGGGCATATATATACAACTACATACATATATGGGATCACATTTATAAATTATGCCGTTGAAAATTTTCATTCTTGATATTTAGCTAAAGCTATCCTTGAGAAAGGGTTAACTTTTTTCTATAATTAAGATTTGTCTCATTTATCCTTGAAATTTGTTTATGTAACATTTTCTAGAATATCTCAAGATAAACAATTATACATGATATATAAATATATATATAAATATGTATTTCCATGTATATTTTAATCCGTATGCTAGCAGTCGTCGTTAGTGTTAGAAGTATCTTAATTGTGAATATACAACCTAAGGGTGTTTAATGCCTATTTGAAAGATTCTAATCACAAGCCAACATCATGAGAATGTAAAATGGTACAGCCACTTTAAAAGACAGTTTAGCAGTTTCTGACAAAACTAAATATACTTTTACCATATGATCAGCAATTGTGTTTCTTGGTATTTACCCAAAGGAGTTAAAAACTTATGTCCACACAAAAACCAGCACACAGATGTTTATAGCAGCTTTACCCATAATTGCCAAAACTTAGAGCAAACAAGATGTCCTTCAGTGGGTGAGTGGATGAATCTGGAGGCTTTGGTGGTATCTGGCTTGCTCTCCCTCTCCTGCTTCCCGTCCCCCTTAACTCTTTCCCTCCCTATATGGTGATTTTGAGTTTGAATCTGTCCAATTCCAGGCCCTCAGTGTAGAATGAGGCTGTATAATAATTTCCCCCCTCTTCGTCCCACTTAATGTAAAAACCAACTTGCTCCTTAGAAGAAGGCAGACTATAAATACGTAAAATTTGTTTTCAAGATACCTGTCCCATATTCCTTTTCTGCTCTCTTTTGAAATGGATGTGACTCATCTCACCAGGAACCCAGTCCAGTATAACAAGATATACTGAACAAAAATGAGTAAGAATGTGAATTGGGTTAAACAAAAGGAAAGTGAGTGAAGGAAAGCAGGACAGATCCAGAAGTGTTCACACACAGATTCACATTTAAGCTTCCTAGCATCCAATGGCAAGATGCAAACATGATCTGTGGTGAGTCACAGAGTCCATAAAGTATAAAGACAAAGTCTTTACCCCTTAAAACCACAATTATTTCTGATAATGAAACTTAAGCAGACATTTCTCCATTGTTCTTATAGGTCACACGGTTTCACATAATCAGCAATGTCCATGATGACATCTTTACAGTAAACATGAGGATGAGTTTCACAGGCCTAATTTTAATAATATATTACAATTGTTCCCACTGCATGACAAATAAAACAAAAAACCCAAAGAATCAGAAAAAGCAATCTGTGGGATGTTGGGAGGAGGTAGAGGAGGTAAAGTATGATGGCACCCAGGCAAATTGCTCTCAGTATCTGGCTCTACACCTTCATGGACTCCAGGGTACCTGGAGCTGAGGGCACAAACTTAAGGGTTTCATCGAACCCGTAGATAGGGTGTATTTCTGCTACAAGATTGGCTCCCACAGTGTCCATTTTCAAAAATTAGATTCTAAAATAAAAATTAGGCAAGTTTGCATAAAAATTAACTGTTGTGAACAATGACAACAGTATTTTTGTTTCCACAGAGGAATGCCTGGTGGAGAGCATCCCCTGTCACATTGGGCTGGCATGCTCTACCCCGTTGGCCCAGGGGCCACCACATCATGCCTAGTACAGAACAGACTCATGTCACTCATCCATGTGGACTCTGCCCAAATTCATCTTCATGCTGATGACCTTTTATTAATATTGCTTCTCTCTGCCCAATTCTGTAAATGTTTTGAACAACACTGAGTCTAAGATCATTCCTGCTTCAGCTCTCAGGTCTATTGCCAGCCAAGTATGAACCTCTGTTCTCAGCTTCAGATGAGCTGGTAGAATCTAGTCCTCAGCAAGGATTGTGTTGACTAGAGTGTTAAACCATTGAGTTTGTTCCTGCTTTATGCTCCACACAACCTTGAGAGAAATGACCTATTCTCACCAATAACGGTGACTCAACAAGGCCCTGATTTCTAATGAGAATGGGGTTCAGGGCTGTTGGCAAAGAATGTCACTTTGGAGATATAAATAGAATTTTCTTCCAAGGCTGGGTAGGGGGAGTAGGGTGGTGGGTAGTGCTATATTTTGAAAAGTCCTAAAAGGATGATATATTACCATTCCACCAGCCAACAAATGGCGCTATCCTTTGAGAATCACTGCTTAGTGTATAATGAATTAACTTTTTATGTAAAAGTGTTTATTAAAAGGTATATGCAACCAACTGTGTTTTTGAAATCCATATTCTGTTAATTAAGGCTGGTTAGCCAAATAGTTCCCTCAGAAAATACTTTCAGGTGTGTATTTATTTTGGGGTATCTTAAATTTTCTCTACCAAATGGAACCTTGCTAAAAATGAATATGCTGACAAAAGTGGCTACTTCATATAAAATTTCCTGGGCACTGGGGAATCCAAATGAAATAACAATAAAAACACAAAGTCAATTTTTTTGCTCCATTGGTTCAATCCAGCTAAGCCTTTGCACAATTTAAGTTTCACATCTTAGATAAGTAAGTGCTGCTTAATTTTTTTTCCAATTAGTGAATTACCATATGTCAATATTCTATACATTCTTTAGAACAGATTTTTGTCACGTTTTACAACACTTTAAAATAATCTACTTCAAATCATTCAAGAACCATGAATATTTATTGAGTATATTGGATCTGACCTCAGTTTTCTTCAAAAGATACTTTTTTTTGAAAGTTCTGCCTGATCTACTGTAATTAAGCTCCAGACGTCACCAAAACCCTTTTAAAACTAACCGTTATACCCTTCAGACTATACCTTCCATTAGCAGCACACAACATGAAATGAAAGAAACATCTTAGAATTATTATAAGTCATTGTTTTCAGATAATGTAATTGTGCCATATTTTTTTCAAGTGTGTTTTTGTCCTTAAAATTCATTCATTCTATTTTGTCCTCCTCACCAGCTCCTGAAGGCCATTATTTTTCCATTAGTGAACTCAGTGCATCTCTTCCTTTGGTCTTTGATCTGTTATGAACCTTCATAGATTCTTCTTGGTGGTGTTTTGGGTCCTCAGAAAGCCTCCGCATCTCCCCACACACTCAGGATTTATAAGGACACACTTTTGAAGGCCTGCTACATGCACATGATGTTGCTTTATTGATGGAAGGTGGAATAAGTGTTCACTACCATCTTGCTGTTCTTTGCTACCTTAACAACTCTTGGTTTTATTCTTTTTTTGTTGTTGTTGTTGCTGCTTTCTTTCTTTTTTTTTTTTTTTTGGTAAATTGGGTCACAGATGTTTTATGGCTGCAGAATGCTTTGAAACTTTTTCATATGTTCAGTGGGAAAAGAAGACTCTCAAATTTCATGCTAAAATAATTAAGCTTTTTAATTTCACTGTCAATTTATCAGCACAAGTGATAAATCTCTCTTTATACTGCCTGCTTCTACACATAGGACTTCTCAGGCCAATTACTTTCTCGAGGTGTATGAAAGTGCCTTTCTAACATCCCTCAGCATGCTTTATGGAGACACTGACACTCTCCCCAAACCTTAGACAGGGCAGGCCACCCCAGGAAACGTCAGTTCGTGCTCCCTGGAAGTGGAAGCGGCCAAGCCCCAGCTACCCTTCAGGGGCTTTGCACTGTGGCCATGGGCTCTACTCAATGATCCTGACTCTTTCTGACTCGGTTTCCATTGTGCCCAGAATTTCTAGAAATGTCAGCTCACTCCAGAAAATTTGCTGTCTTTGTGGATGTAGCTGATTCAAATAAGTTTTACTGTACATGTAGCACGGCAGTGACAGAGGTAGAAGCTCTGCAGGATCCAGGTCCGATCAGAGTCCCAGCTCTGCTCCTGATGCCACAAGATCTTGGACAAGTCCCCTCATGTTTATGGCCTTCAGTTTCCTCATGTCAGAAATAAGGAACTAGTGCCTCAAAGGGCTCTTGGGAGGGCAACGTATATGTATAGATTCTCTGTGTGTGTCTGACGCATGGTGAATGTTCACTCAGTATCAACTTCTTTCTCTTCCATGGGTTTCAAAGAATGGTTTTTAGTCTGTCGACTTGGAACTTGTTGAACCATTACATGCTGCTAATATATTCAGATAGCGGAGCTATTAGGGTCAATACTTACACGTTCTCCCATTCGGCTCTTTTTAGCTGACTTACAATTTCTGTGATAGATAGTAGCTTCCTGGTTTAACAGAAGAGGCTGGTCGTAGGAACTCAGATGGTGCTGCTTTAGAAATAAACCTGTACTTAGTAGGATGTCCTGTGGAAAAGGCTGAGCTGCAGCCTGACATTTGTGCATTGATTGGTCTTTGTTAAAAAAACAAAAACTCATTTTTCCCTGAAAGTGTTTGCCGACCTATTCTCTGATTCTCTCTCCCTTCCCTTTTTCATTCCTTTTTCAAACACTGAGTTCCTTCTTTGTGTTATACCGTAGAGAACTTTTTCTCTAAAGAGCAGGTGTAAATATTTAAACTTTGCAGGGCAGATGGCCTTTATGTACCTCCTCAGCATTGCTGTTGTCTCACAAAAGCAGATCTACAACAGCAAAATGAATAAATGAATGAACGTGGTGTGCTTTAATGAAAATGCAGTTCTCAATGGGGCGATCTTGCCTTCCAGGAGACATTCCAAAATATCTGGAGACAGTTTTGATTGTCACAGATGGATAGCGGTGCTGCTGGCATCACAGGAGTGCAGGTCGGGATGCTGCTGAGCGTCCCTCAGTGCACAGAGCAGTCTCCAAGCCCACCAAAGACGTATCTGACCCACAATGTCCATAGTACCAAAGTCAAAGAAGAAAATTTTACTTATGGACACTAACATTTGAATTTTATGTAATTTCACAGACAAGAAATATCAATCTTCTTTTGCTGATTTTTCAACTAGTTGAACATTTTTTACCACCCTTAGCTTGAAGCCGTACAAAACCTAGCAGCAGGCCACAGTCTGCCAACCCTTGTGCAAGAAAGTGGGGAAACAAAGGTAAGTAGGGGAAAGTGACTGTCCTTAATATCCTCCTTCTCAGAGCTCAATAAAAGCAAGACAGACAAGTTTCATTTCACGTACTTTCCTATGGAACAACGTGCTTCAGTGGAAAATCCTCCAGAAGAATGATAGATCATTTCCTTGGAAAAACAATCAACTGCAAAGTGAGGATCCTTGGGTTGACCTCCCTTTCCCTATATTTTCTCTCTCTATGGTGATACAGTGGCCTGTATGCTCTGTCCTCACACACCAGCTGCCTCGGCTTCCTTCTGGGATCCTTCATCAGGTCGATGTCTCATTGAGGTCACAGTTGACCTAAATCGAACACCTCTGTGTTCTTTTTTTTTTTTTATTAGAGTAAAATTGCTTTATGATGTTGTGTTAGTTTCTGCTGTACAATGAAGAAAACCAGCTATTTGTATACATATATCCCCTCTCTCTTGTGACAAATGAATAGACAAGAAATGTCTTGCAAATGGGTCCAGGGGCCTGGGCTCTAGTGAGGTGTGATGTGGGAAAGTTGGATTGTTACCTGGTGACTCTCACCTAGAACTGACAGGTGAAATGAATACAGCTGAGTTGCTTGACAGGGAGCCCATGCCTGTCCCCATGATGGGTCTCATCTCCCACATTAACCATAAGCTTCTCAAACAGATGAAATGTGACTTTTCGTTTCTTTGGCAGCACTTAGAACTATACCATGTGCCATGTATATATATATATATACGTGTATGGATCTATCCATACACATTTCTAGGTGGATTTTTGGACTCTATTTACATATGTGTAAATATATATGTAGATTACATGTAATATGCAAAATACTTTTTATTTTAAATTGATAGAGATGTCTTACTTAATCATTTTTGCATGGTACCAAACTTGTACAAGTAGACTCCATTCTAGAGATATAGCAGTTTCCTTTGAGTATTTCACCTTTGAGTTTTTTTTTTTTTTAACATACAATATTTTCTGATGGCTGTAATAAAAGAATCAATATAAAGTAATTGGGTAACTTTCTCTTGTTAGTGTTAATACTCTATTTTTGCCTGGTATTCTAGCAGTCATTTTCAATAGGTATATGTCCAAATAGACAAGAGTTTTCAATTTTGAATATATAGTAAAATTCCTTAATGAAACTTAAATTCCTTTAAAAAATTCCTTAAGTGTGGAAGTGACATAATAGCTGAATTTTTGAAAAGATCTATGTTAGGCAGCTCTGTGAAAATTTAATCAACAGTGTTTCATTATTTGAAATAACTTTACAATGAATGTTCCTGTTAAATACAAAAACACACACACACCTGTAACTTCTTTCATAATATTAATAACAATCCTTTAATTTTCAATTTTCCTTTCATATAAATTTCAGTATGTAGAGTTTCCTTAAAAAATTATACCTTACAGGGTAAAGACGGAGTATTAATTTCTGTGTCCCCCCCTCACTTAGCTTAGGGTCTGGCACATAATGACACTACTATTGTTTAATTAAATTTAATTCTGACAAGGCTGAGCTAAGTTTACCTTTGCATCAAAAACAAAAAGATAATTTGCTATGAAAATTAATAGTGACAGGCATGGAAATGTTCATTGTAGCATATAGAACAGACTGTTCTCAAATACTTGAGAGACTGTTATTATGATACAAATGTTGATCCACTAATTGCCAACCATTCATTACAATTCATTAAACAGAGGGAGGCCCAAAGGACTCTTCCTGGACCTCATTCACCAGTGACCACGAGATGTGAAGTTAACAAAAAGGTGAAACCCGCTCTGTCCCCTACTGCCACCACCACATACACAGAGAAACACAGTTGTGTAGCGAGTTTCCTTCATTCTGATTGCCTTTCCTTTTTATTCTTTTCCCACTACATTATTTTTCTGAATCTGTGAGGTCTTTCTACATGTTTGAGATGCTCAGGAACCAAACTGCACTGACCAGCATGGTTTTTCTCTTTTACTTTCCTATTTCCCAAAAGCATCAAGCTTGGCACTGACAAATATTTTATCTGATTTACAATATCTTTCTTTTATCATTAAAACATATTTTCATTTATTTAAATAATTTCATTCCTTTTCAGTCCCTAAGGATTTCCTTTTTAGAGACCTCCCCAGGTCACTTAATGCCTGCTCATCCCCTCGTTCAGAACTGCCTTCACTCATGCCTTGACCAGATGGATCGAGTGAATAAAGGGTCCCCAGGATGTCTCATCACCTGTCTTAGCCTCAAATTGCAAAACTGTAAAATGGAAATAAAATGCCTTTCTCTCAGAATCATTATGAGGGCCAAATGAAATGGTTTCTAGGAAGTGCTGCATTTAATTTTAAGCTCTATGGAAAAACAAACATTCTAACATTGTTATTAAGGCACGTGGCATTCATTCCTTGGGCTGCACAGTATCAAGTCGTCAGGAGCTCCTTTCGGGAAAACATTTGATTGATGGTGTGAGGTGCTGTCTCTGGATGCAGAGCCTCAGTGTGGGAAGGTGGTCTCTCGGCAGGCGTGTGGCCAGGGGACATCAACTATATCTGAGAACTCGGTCTGCGAGGCTAGTCAGCAGAAAGGAACCTCGGGGAGAGTCATCGGTGAGGGACCTGCTGAAACAGAGTCAGGATGACAATCGGGGGCGGGGAGTGGTCAGTGCCAGTGACGGAGACAGGAGATGGGGTGGCAGCAGGGAGATGAGTGGTTACCTAGCAGCCAGGGAAGAGCCCAGGAGATAAGGAGAGCAGAGGTACAATGGCTCAGGACCTGAGGTCCCGTGTTAGAAGATGCACCACCCCTGCCGTACCTTCCCCCTCCACCAGCAGACATGGTTCCTCAGGGGCCCTCCCTGGGCTCCTAGACACGGAGAGGGGAGCTTTCCTTTTCGGGACCTGACAGTGGCCAGCATGCATGCCCCATCCTGGCAAACTGATGGAAAAGAAGGATGGTGGCACATTGTGGTCAGAATGTAGATCAGCTCAGTCAGAAACAGGGAGGAAACAGGGAGATGCCTGTATGTGGGCTTCCCATAGCAGCGATGCTTAGATAACGGGCCGTGATAGAAGCCACCTTGTGCAGGTTCTGATGGAATGAGATCTGTGTTATTATCATCAGGAACTGTTTGAACTGGATTCAGAACCATATAGGAATAAGAGCATTTTCTACACAAATTTAATATTTATTTACTCAGTCATTTATCCTCCATAGAGCTAGGTCTCTGAACCTTAGTCTTCTCATTTTCGAAAAGTGGCCACTAACCTAATTTCCACAATATTGTGCAGAGTAAATTGGATCAAGAGTATATGGGGGAAGCTCAGAAAGGGCCATAGTTTATAGCAGATGTTCAAAATGTGTATATATTTTATATATAAACACATTTCAGTTTGTGGAGGGACACCCCCAAACCTCAAACTTTCTGGAGTCACATTTTTTGACATAGAGATATAATCACATACCATAAAGTTGCCTTTACAAACTTACAATTCAGTGTCTTTAAGAACAGCCACAAAGTTGTGAAACTGTCACTACTATCTAACTCCAGAATGTTTTTATCACCCACAAAAGAAACCCCATACACTTGAGCTACTCTCCACCCTCCCTACCCACCACCCCTGGCAGCCCCTGGCAGCCACTAATCTACATTCTGTCATGATGGATATTCCTATTCTGGATATTTCATATAAACAGAATCATACACCATGTGCCCCTTTGCGTCAGGCTTCTTTCGCTCGATATAATATTTTCAGGCTTTATCCATGCTGTAGCATGTGTCAGCACTTCATTCCTTTTTGTGGCTGAATAGCATTCCCTTGTACGGAGAGATCACATTTCTTTATCCATTTATCAGTTAATGGGTCGTTTCCACTTTTTGGCTGTTGTGAATAATGCTGCTATGAACATTTGTGTACAAGTTTTTATATAGACATCTATTTTCCATTTTTTTAAGTATATACCTAGAAGTTAAATTACTGGACCACATGGTAACTCCATGTTTAAAAATTTGAGGAACTGCCAAGCTGTTTTTACAAAGTGGCTACACCATTTTACATCCCCACCAGCAGCATATAAAGTTTCTAACTCCTCTATCTCATCCCCAGCATTCTTTATTGTTTTCTTTTTTTTTTTTTTTGATTAGAGCCATCCTAGTGGGTGGCACGTGGTATCCCCCTGTGGTCTGTATTTGTATTTTTCTCATGACGAATGATGTTGAGTATGTTTTCATGTGCTTATTAGCTATTTGTGCATCACTTTGGAGAAATATCTATTAATATCCTTTGCTCACTTTCAAATTGGGCTATTTGTCTGTTTAATAAGTTGTAAGTGCTCTTTATATATTCTGGATACAATTCTCTTACCAGACTTATGAATGGCAAGTATTTTCTCCCTTTCTGTGGGTTGTTTTTTCACTGTCTTGGTAGTGCCCTTTGAAGGCCAAAAATTTATCATTTTCTTTTGTCACTTGTGCTTTTGGTGTCATATCTGAGAAAACATTGTCTAATCCAAGGTGATGAAAACTGATGCCTTTATTTTCTTATATGAGTTTTAGAATTTGGTTCGTATATCGCTGACTCATTTTGAGTTTGTTTTTGTATGGTGTGAGATTTGGGTCCAACTTCATTCTTTTGCATGTGGCTCTGCACTTGTCCGCTTCCTCACCAGCCTCATTCAACCCCTGCCACCACCCTCCATCCCAGTTCCACTCTAATCACTACCCAGTTCCTGGCACTCAGGCAAGGCTCAGGGAATGTTCCCTGGATCAACCAGTGAACAAAACATGTTAAAAATTTGCTCTTGCTCATGTTGAAATAGTGTCCTCTTGCCTCACTGAGATGAAAATCTCTGCATGAAGCACACAAGTTGTTCAATGAATTTCATGAGAATGTTTAAGGAATCTGAGTTTGGGTAGTACAAATCAAAATACAAGGTCAGGCCAAGTGTATAATTTAAACAGTCCTTTGAATTTCTCCTTCACTTGCTGAATGGTTAAGTGGTTGATAAAAATCTCACAACATTTCCTGCCAGGTCTGCTCCCTCCGCCTTGACATTGTGGCATTTCGATTACACCAGAGACTCCTGGAGCCCATGTCAAAGGTAGAAAAATGTGAGTATCACAGAGTTTCTTTACTGATTTAAGACAATTGTTAGACTTTGACTAAAAAGTGCCTTGGGTTTTAATGGGAGGCGTGCAGATGAGCCAAAAATATCATTGAAAAAAATTTTGTAGTCACATTAAAGAAAGAAACAGATGAAATTAATTTTAACAATGTATTTTATTAACCAAATTATCCAAATTTTATCACTTCAACATGTAACCAATAAAAAAATCATTAGTAATCTCATGTGTTCCTTTCTAATTCAGTCTTCAAAATCTGGTTTGTGTCTTTATAAGCTCTTATCAATTCAAACTAGCCACATTTCAAGTGCACCATAGCCCTATGTGTCTAATGGCTACCATTTTGGACTAGATGCTCCATAAATGTGGGAAACAATTTTACAAAATCAACTGAAGTGTAGGAATTATAATGTCACTGTCCATAGATAGTTAGAACTAAGCAAATGATGGATATTTTCATCCAGTATAAGGGCACTCTTTTTAGATTTGTGCTACAAGATCTCTTTACTAGCCTTAAGAAGAAGTCCTTTTGGGAGGGTGGTGACTCAATTCTGTGAGAGAGCCCAAGTTAGAGGTAACTTTTAGGAAATTATGCTAAAGTGCAAAGTGGTGCTAAAACAAGTTTCCTTTACATATTTGCAGAATTTCCAGATAACTATTCTGTTCTCTTCTGAAGAGATTTTTTAGAGCTTCTGGCAGTTTTTATTTTTTTTTCTTCCAGCTCTTGTTGGGATTTTTTTTTTATAGACCTTAAGTTGTTCATAATAAGCCACCCACTTTCAAATAGGTTCTCTCTGGTGCATCTGTTCCTAGCTGGTAGCAGTGAACAAATTCAAGTTTAGAAACACTGTGAGAAATGTTAAACACTAGCATTTGGTGGAAGCAGGTGCCACGAGACCGACGTGAATGTCAGTAGTTGCAATTGATAGGGGATTCTGGGGAAACATTCATTTGGCCTCTGCTTAAAATTCTGGGAAGGGTGGCATAATATCCATGTGATTTCCCTTCAAGTTTCAGCTTTGGAAATATATCCCCAAAGCTGTGTGAGTCTCTGATGAGGGCCAAGACCATATTGGCTGTTTTTTTCTTTTTTTTTAATCTCCCCCACCCTCTTCTCTCTTTTCTCCATGTTGTCTAGCATTTATGCATTTACGATTCCATTGTGCAGAATCTCGCTTAGTCTCAGAGGTTAATTCTACTTTATCTGACTTTAGTGCTGATTACAGAGTCAAGAATATAAGGAAGGAAACAGCCACACCCTTGCCTAAACTATCACTTGGAAAAGAGGTACAATCCAAACTATGGATCTATTAGAACCAAATAATAAAGTCTTTGTTTATATTATATATGCATTTAGCCCTGGAAGCTTCTTAGCATGACATATGAGTAGGGTTGCCAGATGAAATATAGGACATCAAGTCAAATTTCAATTTTAGACAAAAAATGAAAACTTTTTAATATAAATGCATTCAAAATATTGCATGAGGCATCTTATACTTAAAAAGTATTAATGGCTGCTCATATGAAACTCAAATTTAGCCAGATATCTGTATTTTTCTATACTAAATCTGGCAGACCTACATAAGAGGCCAGCTTACTTTTCAAGCACTGGTTCCCAGCCCTTGACTATAAACTCTCTACATCATTTCCACATGAGACAAGTGGTTGTCTTTCTGCAGTGTTCTTTGAAATCCTGGTGTCTTTGAGTATGCATTTGGCCAACAAATGTCTTAAGCATCTACTAAGGGCACAGATGATACAACAGGAGTAAGTCTTGGTTGCTATGATTAAGAGGCTTACAGTATAGTAAGGGATGTCAGAGCTATAAATAAATCAATGGAACACAGTGTCATATGGACTATGAAGAATTGTCTGCACAGACTACAATGGAGACCAAAGAGGGAGGAGTTCATTCCATTTAGGGATATATGGAAAGATGCCATAGAAGAGGTAACCTTTGAGTGAAATCTTAAGAAATTGAAAGGCTATTCATTAGAGAGCTTGGCTGGGAGGACTTTACCTACAGAAAAAATATCTCAAGCAAAGGCCAAGGCATGGGGCATCCTAGGGAGTTTGACAAGTTGTAAGTGATTCAATGGGGCTATAGGGAGGGATCCAGGAGTGAGGCTGAGTCAAAGATATGATGGGGGTAGAAGGCAGGGGCTAAGCCATTGAGAGTCTTTTAAGCCATACTGAGGAATTTAGATTTTTTTTTTTTTTTTTTTGGTAGTCAGTAGCAGTTTCTACAGGGTTTCAACCCCCAGATTCCCTTAAGCTCTTATATAATTCACAATTCCTCCTCGGTTGTCAGAAATCAGCCTCCATGTGAATCTGACCCAGACTGAGCAGTCATGCTTCTTTCAGATGACCACATGGTGGGCTCACCCCCCAACCAGCCCACACCACTGACATGTGACCATCACCCTGGCACATGCATTGCCCGGGACTGAGGGCCTCTCCTCAGAGGCAGGAAGGGACTCTTTCCATCTCTGTTGCCCAGAGCCGAGCAGAAGGCCTAGCAAGTGAGAGGCACTTATGGAATGAAAAAAATAAAGCAGTTTTTATTTCTCTGTAGTTCCATAATCTAACAGACATTTCTTAACCAAAGCAGTAAGCTAGTGTATTAGTATGCTAGGGCTGCCATAACAAAATACCACAGACTCTGAGGCCTAAACAAGAAAAATGTATTTTCTCATAGTTCTTGAGGCTAGAAATCTGAGATCAAGAGTAGGCAGGGTTGATCTCTCCTGAGGCCTCTCTCCTTGGTTTGCAGTAGGCCGTCTTCTCCTGGTGTCCTCACATCATTGCCCTCCTGTGTGTGTCCTAAGCTCATCTTCTTATACGGAGACCAGTAAAATCGGATTAGCGCATATCCCAGAGCCCTCATTTTACCTTAATTACCTCCTTAAAGACCCTCTCTCCAAATACAGCCACATCCTAAGGAACTATATGTTGGGGCTTCAACATATAAGCTTTGGGGGGACATAATTACACTCCTAGCAGATAATGTGGAAAAGGAAAAGGAAGGAGGACACAGCCCCTGCTCACAATCCAGTTTAGCTACAAATCTGTAACCCACTTGCTCTTTAGAGTGGTATCTGTCATCTCATAAACATTCTTGAGGGAACGAATGACTATTAAGCCCTCTGCTTCCTCATTTATAAATAGGATAATAGCATTCACTCCATAAGAGTCACCGAAAAATTAAATGAGAGTAAACATATCAGTACTTTGTGAATTGCCGTGTGTTATAATCCACCAGGGCAGGATATCACTGGGAAATACTATTTGGTGCTTTTCTTTATTTTGTCCCCTGATATTTCTCTGTGGTGCACCCAAGGCCCCAGCTAATCTAATCTCAGTAACTGCCTCAAAGAAGGAACTTAACATCAGAGAGCAGAAGGGGAGAGCGTATTATTCCAGTTCTTTGGTTTCAAATACTAGGTCTTTAGAGGAGCAGGAAAGATTCATAGCAGAGACATTTAGGCAGGAATGTGCCAAGTCTGCGGACTCCCCTGAAATGGATTCCTGAAGGAGGACAGTAAAATGAGAAGTAAAAAGACAATAGAATGATTTTCGGAGGAGAAAATAAAACCTCTGTTTTCTGCATTCTGCAAGCAGCCAAAAAAAAAGCAGCAGGTCCTGGACTTGTGTGGACCTCGGGGCAGGGAGGGTCTCATGCCCTCTGATCTGAATGTGAAGAGGTGGGAAGACCATGTGGTAGGCAGGCAGACCCCCCCCCCACGGATACCCCCAAATACTTTGCAGAGGAAAGATGTCCACCCGCCACATGGCTCAATCAGCAGAAGAAAGCTGGACCTGCGGGGAGCCCGTAGATGGGTGGAAAGGTCACTTCAGTGCTGCCCTTCAGTGAAACAAAGTCCAGGAACCCAGGGTGCACATTACCTAGACAACAGCATCAAGATCCTGTCTCATGTCCCCCATCTGCCTTGATGCTATGCAAATCACGAGCTCCTACAACTTAGACACAGCCTGGGAGAAACAGAGAGGGAGGTTCTGATGAAATGAGATTGTTTCCACCTCCCCTTCCTCCCCTGATCTGGATTAAAATGCAGAGTTCTAGGAGAACTAAACAGATGCTGGGTCTGTGGAAAGAGATTCATACACCCTATGACATGTTAATATTATGGTAATAACTTAATGAAGTGAATATAATTCATAGGAAACCCTCTTCTATTATGCCCCCCAAATTAAACACTGAACTCTAATAGTTTCTGTTGCATTTATTGGATTTCCTTTAATATTTCTGCATTCATCATAACTGTGTATCTGATAGTTGAATGCAGTCCCCTAAGTGTGGCCAGGGCCCCCATTTAGCAAGAACATTTGTGTGTTTCTATTTATAGGTAGGGACACCATGGACAAAGGCATGGGGGAAAGAAGAGTTGGAAGGTTCTAGACTGTCCTTGACAAAAGGCTTATCTATGAGTGGTGGAAGGTGGTCCAAGAAGGCAGGATGGGAGTCTCTTAGAAAACCTCAACTACTGAGTGAAACTGCAGGGATCTGCATTGCCCCACTAAATTTTGTGATGACCAAGTGCCCCAGGGGATCCCCCTGCCCCATCTCCCCCTAAGGGACAGAGGTGGCCTTCCGTACCCTTGAGGATTTGCTGCTGTTGCTGCGGGAACGAGCTCCACCCGCCCGGGACTGCCCACCGCAGGAATCCTTGTGTATAACGTGCAGAGATTCTGTCCACTATAGGCAGGTGTCCTCCACATCTCCCATCTGCCTGAAGCCCTGGACTCAGTGGCAGGGTTGACACAATAATTTGGTCTTCTCGCAAAGGGTGATGACTTTGGATGTGTCATATAATTCCCTGGAAGCATTTTCCTCGTCTGTAAAATGAAGTAGGCATGACATCCATCCCTCACATTTTTTTTTGCCATCCTGCAATGAAGTAATGTCATTGTGAGTGCAATGAGTTTCCTTTGATGATTTGATATTTGCTGAGTTAAAACTCGTGTCTTTGCAGAATGGACTCAGGAAGGTTTACTTCAATGTGTGCCACAAACATCCAGGCTGACATGAGCAACAGGAAAGAGGACCTGGCTTTTGTCTATTTGTCCTTATTTCCACATCCCCCAGGAAGGGTCTTCCTTCCCCTCGTGCTGTCCCCCACTGGCAGTCACAGCCCTTCAGTTCCTCTCTGTCCCATTTGTATCGCTGTTGATTAGAAGAGGGCTTGGAACAAAGTGAGCGATGATAACGTTTTTTATTTAAGTGTATCAGTGACACTTGATACCCCAGTCCATGTGAGGAAGCTGGCTTAGGGTGGGTTCTTAGCCAGGCTGAGGGTTTGGTTGACAGAAGAGATGGTAGGTTTACAGTGGCTTTAAATTGCCACGCTACGTGTGGCTACTGTGAGTAATAGTCACCACTGGCTTTTGCAAAAACATGAGACTATTCTGTAAAAGGGCACTCATGCCAAACCCCGTTCTAGCTCAAAACCAAGAAAATTAAGTTTAATTCAATTTATTCAACTCAGTTGATCCGGTAACTTTCTAGCGTTTTCCTTCTGAAGTAGAAATTGCATTTCCCACCTTGAAGGTGAGGAACCTGATGGTATTCGCATCATATACTAGAATCGTATTTCTAACAGGTCCTTACCCCAAGGCCCAGGTGGGTCTCTGGGTGCCCAGTGCCTAGCAGGGAGCACTACTGAGCTTGAGGCAAAAGAAAGTGTTACTAATTCTTATTCTATCTTTATATTAAATGTTGTTTTCATTATGATTTTTGCATTCATTTTAATTTCTAAAAATGTTAATATTATTAATAATAATGAATGGTTTGGGGCATCCCTTTAAATTTTGCACCTGAGGAAAATGAGTCACCTGGTCAACCTGGTCCACACCCTGGCCTAACATGCAACAAGGGCTCAATACGTGTTTGTTAATTAGAAAGTTAGATACAAAATCAAAGAGAGAACTGTGTCCATCAGGGCAATGTAGGGAAACACTACATCCTACAAACATACTTAATCCTGTGCTTAGGTTCCAGAGATAACAGTGTCAAGAGGTCCCAGCCCGTAGGGCATCTTAGCACCAATGGGACCCCGGGACTTGCACTGATGGAGTAAGGAGGGGGGCCGGGGAACTTGAACGATTGGGAGCAGGTTAGAAACTAGGAGCTCTAACAATTTGCAGTCCCATTCCCTTGGCACAGGGAAGCGAAAAGAGTGTGTACATGTAAGCAAGCACTGTGGCTCTACCTTATGCTATCGTTGAGATCAGACTGCATCAAAAACAATGGAACAACTAGGCGTGTACTTTGGAACCAGAAGTAACTGGGTATACATCTGACTCTACCATTGATAGGCTGTGTCACTGGACAAGCTGGACCCTGAATCTTTGTTTCTCACGTGAGCAATGGGCATGATCATAATTACCAACCTGAGAGGGTTGCAGTGAGAATTACTGACATAGTGAAGGGGTCTGGTACTGCACATGTCAAATAGAAGAGCTTCACTAATGGGCACCTCCAGGCTGGGCTAAGTCCACTGTCACCTTAAGGACTTATTTGTACGGCGACTGACTTAACCCTTTGACTGGGCATAGATCTGCCCTCATCCTCTCGGGGTCAACAGCTGCTAAGCTCTGACAGACCAGAGTGTGTGTGAACAAAGACTGAAATGTGTAATGTGTGTGGCTCAGCGCACACATCTGCGGAGACATCGCTAAGGTTTGCACTGCAGCTGCCAAGCACTGCCATTTATTCCTGCTGGAACCAGAGCTGGGGCAGAATCCAATCTCCTTGCAAGTACTTTAGATTCCTTGGAAGAAAGGATTCCTGTAGAATATTAATATAAACTGTTATTATAGAAACCCGCCAAAGTCGCCTTTTTATTTTATATCTCATCAGAGGTTGTAAAATGAAGCCTTCCAGGAAATATGCAGTTGATTGGCTTTGATTCATTCCAACAATGATTTGTGAAATTAGGATTTCAGTGTCTGTTTGGATCTTTATATTTAGACACCTGACGTGACATACCAGGGGGAGTTAGGCTAGGTAAATGTGCTTCCATTTAACTCAGGTCACTGATGCCTTTCAACTGGAAATAACACGAGAGGAAGGGATGAGAAGAGCCAAATTCAGATGTAGCCTCACATGTATGAGCTTTGATGGTGGGGATGTCTGGGGGGTTGGAGGAGGGTGTGTACAAAAGAGAAAGTTCTCTCTCCAACCCCGCTAAGGTCCGCAGAGAGAGGTGCTATGTCCTTTCCTTCTTGCTCACCCTGTTGGCAGGACGTGCCTTTCCCCTCCCTGCCAGGCTGTATTCTCTTTCATTGCTCCCTGGTCTGGAGATTCTCTCGCCTCCTAGCAGCGCCTTCTCCATGTTTGCTGTGTGTGTGTTTGTCTTTCTGGGATGAAGTTTGTTTTTCAAGCTCTGACAGACGGGCAAGGCAAACAAGGTTGCCATTTTTGTTTTGTTTTGTTTTTATGAGCATGGCAATTTTTAGCCCTTTGAAAACAATCCCGAGACTGGGGAGGTTATAATTTGGGAAGCCATGTGTACAGGCACACATTCAAATCTTATTGTGGCTAAGGAAACGGTTTGAAGGGAGAAGGTGGAAGACGAATTAATGTGGGTGATTTATCAATAGTGAAGGGACCAAGCTCCTGACAGATTTACAAGGTGAGAGAGCAGAAAGGAACAGCATTTTATGGAACATCTTTGAAAAATTAATTTTAAAGAATATATGTATGCCTGAATATACATATGCATTTAGAATGCATAAACACACATTGCATCTCACACATATACCTAACTCCTGCTTATAGATGTCGGGTTTCTGGAAATCTCACTCTTTTCGAATCCACAGAAGTAAAGACAAAAGGGTCTCTGCAGGTAGTAACTAGCCATCTCAAAGTGAAATAGACATGGGAGACACCATGATCTCCGTTTTACTGATACAAGAAACAGAGGATCACAGACCTTCTACAACTTACTTCAAATGAGAGAGCTGTGAAATGACAGAGGAGGGTAAACTCTAGTATTTCCAGAACCCAGATGAATCTAGAAGCCCTAGTCTGAGAGTGGTCCTGACAGGGACAGAATCTCTGAAAACTCATTAGACACAGGTGCAGACCCCAACTTTTATCTCTGGATATTGGTAATTTACTCTATTGAAAGGAAGGTTATTAAGAAGATACTCTTGTGTCTGGAGACAGACAATGTTTTTTTTTAAGGATGCTTGCAGAGTCAAAGGGCCATTTAGAAAGAAAGTTAACAATTTATTATAGGGCTCAAAATTTTTTTTTTATAAAGGTATTGTCAGTTTACTATATATTTTTCCTTCTGGACAGGATTGTACATGACAGCTCTTTAGGGGTATGAGTCATGTACGTTTACAGCGATTTTGGTTTAGGTCTTTTTATAAGTCTCATCTTTGCCATTATTCAGATCTTTTGGTCACTAGTCAATTTACATTTTAAAGGTGGACATCCCTGGATTCTCAGTCATAGATCTTGATTGAAAACTGATCACAGGACATGTCTTAAACTTTAGGAAAAAAAAAGAGGAGAGTAGCTGTGAAGTATGTTGGAGATTTAAGAGCTAAACAAGAGAAGATTACTATAAAGTACTGATTTTTGAAAAGCAGTGCAGGAAACAAATCCAAGCCAAGTCGGCCCTCTGGTTACACCTCATGGCTTCTGAATCCCCACATGACATAAAGACAAATGTGAGCTTGAATTCTGAGTGACGTGCTACCTAAGGACCTAGATTTCGTCTGAAATTCAATTATTTCAAGTAGTGTTGTGACAGTCTCCAAACCATCATGGAAAAAAAAAATTCTTATAGTTCTTCCATAGTTCTTATAGTTCTTATTCCTTCTGGTCGGGATAGGTGTTATAAAACCAAACCAGCACATTCTAAAACAAATGTGAATAAACAGGGTTGTAATCTCTTAGAAGGTAGAGGCTGTGTGTCCACACCTCTTATCCAGTACCATGGGCTTCACATGAGAGCATCTAATACATGAAGTCTTTTGGATGAGTACTTAATTAGCTAGTGGAGATATTTCTAGAGAAGGATTTTTTTTCCTCATTTATTCTAACTTTATTCTGTTTCAGCTTTCTTTGGTATCAATGAACAGACAATAGTTAAGCAACATGGGTCTAGTAATTAGGACCAACTCTTCAGTTATTTGGGGGTGACTATTGTCAAGGTCAATATGAGAATAATAATAGCAGCAGTGAAGATATATGTTAAGCCCCTTCTCTCTCCTAGGCTATGTAGATGAATCTAGACTGTACGGATAACTGGCATTCTATCGAACATACTTATTTTCCAATATGAATGTCATATCCATGATAAAAAAGAAAAAAAATTGGACTGTAGAGTGTATTTTGGAATGTGATCATGGGAGGAAAGCAGAGCATAATATGGAGGTGTTAAATGGCAGATCTGTGATAAATATAAATATCAAATGTGTTATTTTGATGTATATGAGCGATAATTGGATTTTAAATTACCCATCTATAAAGAACAGAATCTATAGTGCAAGAAGTTTAGTTATGAAAATAATTATAATGAAACGTTCTGTCGGCCTTACATACAATTTAAAAATACATGCACATATATATCGGGAACATTCAAAGTTTCCATTTCCCACCCCCAGACTTCTCAATAAAGTTATTGCAACAAGTTTGTAAAGCATGAAACTAAATCCATCTTAACCTCTATCTGTTTGTGAAGAGTGAAAATCAGATCGGAAATTCTAACCAATAAGGCATTCTATAAATTCTTGTTACTGGTGCTTTGTTCAACAGCAGCTTAATGGGCTTATAGGGGTTCCTAGGAAAGTCACAGCCTTGTCACAAGAAGAAAGGATCATATATACAAGCATTCCGTTCATTCGTTGTTGACCATTATGTACTGTGCACTCTGTGTAACATTTTCAATGATGTATTTATTCCTCACAACAACTCTGGGAGAAGAGAGAGCAGCATTTCAGATTGGTGGAAATTTACTTACATTATCTGAGAAACGTGGCTAAAATCATATAACTTTGAAATGGTAAACCTGAGATTATCTCCTACGAACAAAGTCTATTGCAGGCACTTTGAAGCAGAACATTCTGCCATCGAAGATTCTGGTCATCTCCAGAAGAGATTCGACCTTCAGAGATTTGATCTTAATGTTTTGGGTGAGTTTCTGCTTGGTTATAGCCTTGGAACAATAAATGACTGTCGGTATACTTGAGTCTTATGATCAAGCAAATTAAGAGAAAGTGGAGATATGGAGTTAGATTATTTATATCAAGGTACTAGATATGGACTTTAGAAAGTTTGAATTACAGATAGTGGAAATCTTAAAAATGAGATGTTTTAGAGGCAGAACTTAAGATTTCCCTTTCTGGTCAATTATGCATTTAGTTCCTCCTGAACTTTATTAAGTTCCATTATATACATTACTAGTAGCTTAAAACTGAATTTGGATAAGCACAGTCTCTGAATTTATATGAATCCAAAGTCAGGATATCTTTTTTTTTTTTTTTGCGGTACGCGGGCCTCTCACTGTTGTGGCCTCTCCCGTTGCGGAGCACAGGCTCCGGATGCACAGGCTCAGCGGCCATGGCTCACAGGCCCAGCCGCTCTGCGTCATGTGGGATCCTACCGGACCAGGGCACGAACTTGTGTCCCCTGCATCGGCAGGCGGACTCTCAACCACTGCGCCACCAGGGAAGCCCCAAAGTCAGGATATCTTACCTGCTAATGGTTTTCTTATTCATGCTTTTCTCAGTGCAACTGATTAAGCCTTTATAAAGGATAATGTTTACTTCTGGTGAGATTAAAGGAAAACACAGTAAAATAGCCCCAAATGCCTTTATGGAAAAGCTACACTCGACTCCCATTTTGAACAATAGATGATAAGAATTTTACATAGGTTCTTACCAAGTGTGTATGTGCAGATCTCCTATTGGAAAAAAACAAAACAACAACAACAACAAAAAAAAAAACCTCAAGTGCAATGCCAACAAAAGTTTATCCAATTTTGCACTCATGACATCTAAGATGAGAAAAATGAAAACAGAAAGCTTTTAAATACAACTTTCTAAAAATATCTAAGAATATGAGATTTATGTCTATATCTAGCCTAAACCATAGGAGAAGATCTTACTCTAAGGCATGAAATACAAATATTGGCACATTCCTAGAATATGTGGCAACACGACATCAACTGGGAATTGATTATGAGGAGGAAAGTGACATAGAGTACGAAACCCCATTCTATCAATATTTCCAGTTTTTTCTACAGATTTTATACACTACCCTGATTCTAGCAATACTTTTTTAGCTTGTCATTCTAATACAGTTGGTGGAATTGAGCAATAAAATTGAATTGGAATGTTGAAAGCAATAATCAATTTGGTAATGGAGATGAAAAACATAATTTCAAGGGAAGAGATTGTCTTAATCTTACAGCCAATATGCTGTGGCATGAGAAATACTATGGAAATAGAAATGTATGTCACGGGAATTAGCATTAGGTATAAAGAGATGAAAGGCAATGATTTGGCTTTACTATTTATAGTGGCAAGATATTATTGCAAAGTTAAAATGACTTATCACTTATTATCTATAATGTAACAATATAGCAAAACCCATCTTGAACTCTCCTCTAAGGAAAGATAACTAGTTATTAAAAGTACCAGAACAATATTATTACTATTGGTTCCCATACAAATGTGGTCAATGCTATGGAATAAGGAGAAAAGTAGCTGTTAAAGAGAATAAGAATTGAAATGAAAATATCTGCATTCTAGTCCTTACTTTATCACTGATTAGCCATGTGTCATGCATTGATCTAGAAATTATCAAATGTTCCAAAGGGTGGAATGTGTACAAAAGTCTTTTAGTGAACTATAAAGCAGAACACAAGTGATTTTAATATCATAGGTTTTACGCCAAATAGTTTAGTTAAAACATTACTTTTGTCCTACATATATTCCTGTTTGGTTCATGTGTTTAGGATATAAAATATTTATAACAGTGAGATGTATTATGGTCTTTTTGCCTTATACAAAAGGAATTTGAGGACTCTTTATCCTTCTAGCTGCCACTGACAATTTTTGGGGAGTAAAGTTGTCAAAGTTATCTAATATTATACCAACTCACAGGTTAAAGATGAAATCATAATTTATAGGAAAAATAAGAACTGAGTGCACAACGACAAAAATCAAACATGTCAAACTTAGAGATTTATCTTAGTGATTTTAGATAAAAAGCTACAGACAAATAATTATATTTTAAAGATAAGTGCAGCATAAAAAAATATAAAAATGGAAGAGAAGACCTAATAAAGGCATGACCAGAAATGAATGCAAGAGAAAACAGGATATAATAGTTGCACCAATAATGTTATAATTTCTTGAGTACAGCAATCAAATTGTTGAATATCTGTAAGATTTAATAGGAAAAAAGAAAGTATGACAACATATTAGGAATATTGAGGATTTCAAATATTGAAGAATAGAAGATATTGCTAAATAGCTAACAGAGATTAAAAACATAAGACAACATTACGACCACCTTAAACCAATAAGTTTAGACAAAACTTAGACAAAATGGAAAACTTTCTAGAACAAATAACTTTCCAAGTCAGACTCAATAAGAAATAGAGAAAATAGTTTTGAATCCATTAAAGGGAATGAATTATTAGATAAAAAAAATTTCCACAAGGGAAACACCAGGCCTAGATAGTTTTGAAAACAATCTCTACCATCCTAGGAATGACCAATTCTAACCACAGCTGAAGCTTCTAGGGAACTGAAGACAAGAAAACATTTTCCTACTCAGTTTTTTTTTTTTTTTCAGGACAGTAGAATTTTGGAAAAAAAAACAGATAAAGTCAGTACAAGGACAAAATACTCAAAGTCAGTTTGAAAAAATGAAATCTAAATTATTGAAAAAAATCAAAAGTGAGTAATAGCAAATCAAATCTAGTAATTTATAGAAAGATAATATATGATAAATAAATTTAGTTTATTCCAGGAATGCATGGCTTAGTTCAACACTGCAAAAAACTATTAGTGCAACTTACAATATTAATACTTTTAAGAAAAAAATAACATAAATATACGCAGAAAATTTTCTTAACATTAAAATGGTTAGCAGAATTAGAAGAGAGGGAACTGTCTTAATATTATTAATAGTATTTTAATAAGGGGAAAATATTAAATTTTTCACTCTGAGCTCAGAAAAAGACAAGAATGCTCACTCACACTTCTATTCAACGTCATATTGAATGTCCTGGCCAGAGCAATAAGAGAAGAAGAAATACGGACTGAAAAGTCACAATCAAAATTGTTATCATTTGCTGATGATGTGATTTCCTATAAACACACCAAACTGTTTATACATCAATCATTGGCATTACTATCAGAGCTTAGTGATACTGTTGGATTCAAAATCACTATATAAAAGTCAAATGCACTTCCCTACCACAGTTATAAACCATGAGAAAGGGGGAAGGCAAAATATCTAGAACTAAGTATAATAATTTTTTTGTAAAATAAATTTCTGAAGTATTGTGGAAGAAAAGTTAAACCGATAAAGAGAAAATTCTCAAGTATAGAAATATTACCTTGTAAGTGTAGTGTTTGTGCAGGAATATGGAAACAGATGAGTAAAACAGAAAACAAAGATCAATGAGCAAAAACATAAATGAACCAGGAAAATCGTGGGCTCCGTTGGGGCTGCCAACACAGTTGGAGGTGGCTGAAGGGATCCCTATTCTTAGGAGCCTCTACCCCATTGCCCCACTCCAAACGGTGTGTGACTCCAAATGGAAGCCTTTTAAGCTACCCTTACACAGGTGCCTGACTGCACTTCCTAACTCCCAAATATGAAAGCCTTCCTCCTCTGAGGTAACCTTTTCAGTGCCGTTCACAGCCTTCGGAATAAAATTCAGGCCCCGGAACATGTCAAACAAGGTTTGAGATGTGTCTTTCCCACCTGCATGGCTCATCTTTTCCCAACCCACCCAATGTCCTTTATTATCCAGAAAAACAGAGCTACTTGATTTTCCAAGAACGTGCCATTTCTTGCCCATGGGTCCAGCCCATGGTGCTTGCCACCCTGCTTGTGCTGTGCCTCCTGATAGAAGCTCATTTTCCCTTCAAGGCTCAGCCAAGCACTGCCCTGCCCCATGCCCACCCCACCCAAGGGCAACCTTCCCTGGTGCTCTCTATTCCCTAAGCTTCCTTGCTCTCAGCTCCCTAAGGTTTGCCTTAGGCAAACCTCCACCAGCACAGTGCTTGGATGGCACTGTCTCTTTTGCCACTGGGGTAGGGACATGGTGCATTACAAAGTCTGACAAAGAATCAATGTGTACACATTACTGTGCAGTCACCCTGAAATGAGAAATAGTGTTTCTCCCCCTGTCTCTCTCTTATTCCCTAAAGAATCCAGTTCTGGGCAGCAGGGGAGACCACAGGAATTCCTGGTAAAGTTAGAGGGTCAGAAATCCTTATCATGACCTGAACCATTTAGAAACCCAGTATAGTTCACTCAGTTCTTAGACTTCCTGGTAACAGGATGGTCAAGGGCAAAGGGTCATATGACTTTGCCCACAAGCCTCCCCACAAGCCTCCCTTTGAGGCCCTTATAATTTTCAGATTCACCTTTGAGAGTCACTAGCCTATAAGAACTTCTGAACTCTTTGCTATAAACCCGATAGCTACAATAAGCTACTGCAGGTTTGCTTTATTATGATGGAGTAAGCAGCCCAGCTGATGAATGGACAATACATGTAAGTGAAGCAGAGCGGCCAATTACAGGTGAAAGCAGTGCCTGTCTTTTGGGTTCCAAGGAGAAATAAATGAGTATGGTTTCACATAGGTAGGGACTCAAGCTAAAGGAAGGGCATGATTAATGTATTCCACGGCACTCCACATGAGAGGGCCAAGCCCAGAGAGAAGTTAATCAGAGGAAGCTGGAGGAAGTGGAAGGCATAGGACACCAACAGTAGGAAGACAAACACAGAAGGAGGAGACTCTGAAAATCAGAGTGCAAATAGTAAACATGGCAGTGGCAATCACAAAATATTTTGGCAACTTAAGAGTCCTTTCTACTTGAAATAATGCAGGTTATAATGAGATTTTCCACTTCCAGGCAGCTTCTAAGATAAATATACCATGTTCTCAGTTTTGCAAGAGCACAATTTGATGCTTCATTCATTCTTTCATTCGTTCATTCATTAGACATCTTTAGATACCTCTTCTCGTCTGGATGCTACACTGAGTACTAAGTATATGAAGATGAGTAACCCATCATCTGTGCCTTGACAAGTCAACAGCGCACTGCAGAACCCAGAAGTAAGCAGTCAGCATTCACACACTATGACGTGTCGTCAGACAGTGTCTATGATGATGTGTTATCAGACAGTGTCCACTAATGCTGTTATTCTGAACTCATAGCACCAGGGTCCACCAAATGAAGAGAGTTACAAAGGAAGAAGCCTTGGGCAGGAAGCCAGACTGTCTCAGCTCTGTCACTGACCAGCTGATCAGCTCGGGCGAACCATTCCCCTCTCTGAGAAGTCACATGGAGCCTGGAATTGGATGGAATAATTTCATGTGCATTCTAGCCCTGTGATGCTAGGTCTAGGCCAAAGATGGTCACAATTCTTGGAGCTGGAAAGAACCCCAAAGCGCCTACCGTCTGCCTTCCCGCAGAATCACAGACCTCATGGAGCCAGTCAAGGAAGCTCTGAGACTCCAGGCCCACAGCACACCCCTCTGCACCAAGGACCGGGAGGTCTCGATCACCCAGTTTTCTTGGCCATTTTCCCTCTGGCAGCAATGTATTTCTTTTCCTGGAAAAGTCCCTTCCCCCCTTTTAAACCTTATATTACCTAGTAAATGGCGTTGTAATGATCCGTTTCATGCCATTTTCTATACTAACTTGCGTAATTTTTGAAGGTGGGGGTTCTGTCTTTTACATCTTTGGATCACAATCATATGGCACAGTGCCTGGCACCTAAAGTGTGTGTGTGAGTGTGTGTGTTAATTTTAAGAATATAAGAAATGATCATATTATGCAACCTAGATAAATACACATTTTCTTTCCTTACAGTCGTAAAGAAGTTGGAAAATGAATAGAGGAATATGGCTTGAGCACCCTGGCCATCTTAGCAGGTAGACATCTGAAGGTGAAGGAGTGATGTGGGGTGGGTGTCTGCAGAGCCCTCAGACCCCCAAGTATCTCACTGGCTCTGTTGGGGTCTGGCCTTCAGTTCTGCAGACTCAGAAGCTCCATCTCCTGAGTACCCCAGGGTTGAGAAAGAATCTGATGAGAGGCTGCCTGTCAATCCAATCCATTCCAATTGCATCGTTTGTCAGGTTTTACTTTGGGCCAAAATGCTGCTAGTCTAGCAAAAGTGAGACCAAAACTGGGATCACCGTGAGAACAGGCAGCACGGGGAAAATCTCTGATACAATGAAGGGTGGATTATGTTTAATCTGGACAAATGTCGAAAATGTTAGAGGCTCAATGCCAACGCCCCAACCTCATGTGAACCTTTAATTAGTTGTGATGCCTGCGAGCCTTTCTTGGGAAGCGGTGCCCTCCCAGTGAACATGTGGTTGGTGTGATCTGGAGTCAAAGCCACTGCATTGGGAGCCAGCAAGACTGGCTGTCCTGCCTTCCAGATGCTGCCTTGCCTTCCATTCAGCGTAATCCTGGTGCATCCTACCCCTCCAAGGCCTCCGTTTCCTTTGTGAAGACACAGCTTCTAACCTTCATCCATCTATTTGCTGACAGAGAAGCTGATGGGCTGGCCTGGAGAATGCATCCATCATTTCTGGGGAATTTAACCTGATGGGACTCCAGCTTGTTTGACGTAACTGTGGGAGAGCAGACCTCTGAGCCTACACCCCTGCTGGTCTGTGGGGAAGGCCAAAGGGAGGTCAGTACGGGAGGTCCCGTGATCAACAGGGCTTGGGTTCCAGGGCGTGTGAGAGACAGGACACCAGCACTCAGAGGCCACGCTGGAATCGACCCACCTGCCCATGAACGCTGCTGCATGGCAGGTGCATCCAGGTGGCCTGCGGTAGCGTTTCTCTGTTGTCTCTAAACAACCTGTGTGGAGAGCACGGCTGTTCGTGCTCTGCTCCCAAGACCACTCAACATTCCCAGAGGCCCCCGGAGCCTTGATGTGATAAGAGCCGGAACGATTCATCACATACAACGCCTTTCTTAAAATCTCATTCCCCTTTTCTTTTCAGCTGAAAGATAATGAGCCTCACTAAGGTGGTGATCTTGTTTATTCCATCAGGAGGGTCCCACAGCCTGCTGCTTCCAGCCGAAGCCCTGAGGCGTCTACCCTAGTCAGTGGAGAAGATTCTGCTGGAAGCTGACGTGCTCCTTTCCCAAAGTACTTTTACTCTTGCAAATCGGTCTCCCTATCGACTAATCAGAAATGATGCCTCTTGAATTTTGTCCTGGGAGACTCTGCCCCTGGGACGTCTTTCCTGATGGACCAGGAGATGTACCCCGGATCACCGACTCTGTCACTGGGGACAGGCATGGCTGCCAGCCACACCCATCCAGGAGGACCCCCTGGCTTCCCTCCTCACTCCCACTCTCCACTCAGCCAGTATTTCCCAGGGCCGAGCACTGCACCAGCCGCGCCCCGTGGAGACTCAGGAAACTCAGGCCCTGCCTGCCCTCAGGCTGCCGAGCTTACCTGGCACTCTCTGAGGCTCCCAGAGGTGGTGTGACCACTCACAGCATCAACTTCACTTCTGAAGTCTTGTCCACTTCACCCCCGGGGACTTCCTTTGATCTTCTCACATTCGCTGTGACAGTCCAACAAAGAACCACCGACGCGTCCTGTGTACCGGGCCTGTCTGGGTGAGGCAGAGGCAGAGCGAGCTAAGATTGGGCCATATTTTCAAGGCTCTCACAGGTAGTGACACATCTATAGGTGCTGGGGAGAAACAAGAATATTCTTCAGGAACTCATCTAACCCAGGAAATATTTCCCTTAAGGAACTGGAATCTTTGGCCTCTCAAATAAGCACACTCAGTTAAATCAAGGCATAGTTGCTCAAGGATAACATCATTTTATACCACAGAAGTCTGTTCTGTGACAAAGAAGAGGTGCACCCCTGCCGATGGACGTGCATGCATGTGCCCATGCATGCTTACATCGAAGGTGTACGGAGAGCAGCATTTTAAGCAAGTCAAAGCATTTAGTTTCATCAGTGTATCCATTTGGCCTCAAAGCCACTTTTTCCTTGAGGCTTCATGCTCAAGTTGGGGACACAGGGCCACAGAGGTGGCCAGCAAGTGAAGAAAGTCCTATGGTCCCCCCAAAAAGAGACCAAGAATTTATGCCAGCCTTCCTGATGTCCATCCATACCATTGCTACTGGCCCTCACTGCCCTGCAGCTACTGGTCACCTCAGATCCACTGTTATATTTTTTTCTTTTTTTTTTTTTGTATTTAAGGCAAAATGGATTTAGAAAGTTTGTTGTTATATTTACTGGATTGCTTAAACGAATTCTATGAAGTCTTAAAGAAAAAACACGCAAGAAGAAAGTGTGTCTACGATCTCTTTCCCCAGGAGAGCTCGGTGCAACGCTCAGGTAATGGTGTGGTACACACCTCTCTTCTCAGAGACAGAGCCAATTTTTATCCCATCAGAAGTTGTGCGGGGTGATCACAGTTCCTTGTAAAGCTAACAGGGAGAGAAGGACTCTCTCGTTGGTTTAGAGTGTGTTGGCATCCACCCCTGTGAACATGACTTGTCTTTCTCTCCACTAGGAGAGAAGCCCAGGCCTGTCAGGAGACCCACCACGTGGGTGGTGAGGCATGTGCTCTCAGTATGTGCCTGCAACAGCTGTGTCCTTTGCATGTACATGTGCACCTCAGACCTCCCTCCAAAGAAGGAAGGGACGCGCCAGGTCTAAGAGCAAGCCAGGCTCAGACGGGTCCAGCGCCTTTCCCTGGTCCACGGCAGGGACTGGCCAGGCCATGGCTGGCTTCCCAATCCTGCCCTCCCCGGCCTGCTTCTTTCAAGGCACACTTCCTACATTTCAACACACACGGACTGAACTCCACATGAGGGAGCTGATGTTACCCTGGACGGTTCTGTCTTTGCAGAAGGATATTTTGAAAACATCCTCCATTGCTCTGACCACACTCCCTCCCAGCAGGCTCAGGCTCTGGCTCTTGGCCAGCACCATGGACCGTCCTGCCAGGCTGTTCCCGCAGCTGCACCCAGGGTGGGGACTGGCCGAGGAACTAGACACTCTCCCAGCACAGCTGTCTCGTCACTGGAGCTCAAAGCACTCATACCTGGAGGGAGAGAAACCCAGGCCACATGCCTGACAGCCTGAGCCCCTTGGAGAACACAGCCAGGACATGCCTCCCGGCCTGGAGCCCAAGTGTCCAGGCCCAGGGTCAGCTGGATGCCAGCTCTCAGCCTCCCTCCTGAGTCCACCCCTCGACTCTGCACAGCTGGAGTCCCAGAAGGGAGTAATCACTCAAGAGAACTTTGAAAATGTTCAAACTGAATAAAAGTGTGGTCGCTCATGGTTCCTTTTCTTCTTTTTCTGCCATCTGGAGCCACAACCTGTCCGGTTTGCAAGCCTGGATCTGTGTCCTGTTGGCTCCTGTCCCTTGTCTGTCGAGCCTTCTCATGGGTGGTTCTCCACAGAGAAGGGATTTGCTGGCTATTTCTGTCCCCTTCCCTGCAAGCCAAAGCCCCAACAAGCTCTCGCTGCATCCCAGCTCCCTGGGCACCTCTGCATCTCCCCGCTCTCCATCTGCCATGAAGATATTCCTGCCTCTCCCGCTCCGATACGAGGCTGGGCGGGCACGCGCGTGTGAGCCCTCCTTCTCTTGGCATTACCGCTGACACCTGCCCATCTGAAGGGCCAAGAGGCCACCTGAACCGGGGGCTACATTTAAACTACATTTACAATACAGTACACTACATCTTAAAGGAATGACTTAAAATAGATTAAAATCCAACTTTAAAATACATTTTTAAAGTAACCAAAGAAAAACAAGTAGAGGAAAATAAAACCACAAAACAACATGCTCCCAATCCTTAGGGATTAAGGCTTTGGGTTCCAAAATTGCTACAAGTACATACAAATCACTGTGTTCTTGCACAGGGCGTGAGCATGTTATAGGTCAAATATACACTGAAGTCTTCACCACCACTACCTCAAAATGTGATCTTATTGGAAATAGGGTCATTGATGTAGATTTAATGGATTGAGTTAAAATGAGATCGCACTGGAGTAGGTGGACCCCTGATCCAATATAATGAGTGTCCGTATAAGAGGAGGGACATTTGGACACAGACATGCACAGAGAGAAGGCCATGTGAAGACACTGGGTGAAGGTGAACTTGTGCCAATGGAAGATGAGACTTGGATGATGCATCACAAGCTAAGGAAAGCCTGGAGCTGCCAGAAGGTAGAAGAGACAAGGGTGTATCCTTTAGAGGTCTCGGAGAGAGCATGACCCAGCAAACACTTCGATTTCAGACTTCTGGCCTCTAACATTGTGAGAGATGAAATCTCTGTTGTTTGAAGCCACTCAGCCTGTGATTTTTTGTTAAGGCAACTGTAGGAAACTTGTGTTATGTGAGTACAACCACAATAAAATATCCTCTATATAAATAGCTGTAAAATGTATATTCTTTGATAATATTATATTATTCATCCAACAAATACTTATTCTACATGTATTCTTCCCAAATTGCTCTTTGAACAAAAGATTGTTTTCTTATCAGGTGCCAGTCATTAAAGGCATACAACAGTAAATCAAGTATCTACATTTATTCTCAAGAATCACAGGCTGGCAGTGGAGTTAAGCCCTCTGTATAAAGGAGTTCACATGGGACAGAGTATTAAGTAGTCAGGAGAGGCACAGACCAAGTGTGACAGGAGTGCCGGCTGGGAAAACCATGGGGGCTTCAGGGAAGGGGTGACATTGGACATGCCAGAGGTGGCAGTTGACTCCATGGAGGTTGGGGAAAGTAGATTGAGAACATCTATATAGGGACAGGTGCCCAAGACAACCTGGATAAATGAGGGATGGCTTACAAATGAGAGATGCTTGAACCAACACTTAAGAAGACGTGACAGTTGAAGGTAGAAGATGGTGGTGGTAGTGTTGGCTGCCATTTCATTTTAGATAAAATGAAAAAAAAAAAGAATAAAAAGAAGCAGAGAGGCAAGAGAAAGCAAGCAGCCCTCAGCAAGAGTGAGCAGAGGCCAGATCATGAAAGTCTTCAGGGGGAACATAAATTGTCTGGATCTTTGTGGAGCTGATGGTGAGCCTTTTCTAATAGAGTGGATGCTTCTGTGACTGTTGTGTTCCCATGTTTCTCTGGTTGCATAAATGTCCAGACTTCCTTTCTAGACTTAAAATATTTTACATCTTTTTTTTTTTTAACTATATATCTAGAACACTTAGTTAAATAGTTGTATTTTGTGCCTACTTCAAGAGTACTTGACCTCTGGGAAGTAAAGCCTGTTTCTTCATCTAGCCTATTGGATTTACCCTACTACAGGCGTAGATACACCCCTGACAATGATTATTCTTGACTCGGGGTGGGATGAGCCTTAAAAGGCAATTGAATCATACCTCAAACTCATCAAAATCACCCCCTCAACCTCCCTACCCCACGCCTCTCCCACGTATCCACTCCCCACTCCCTTCAGCATTTTTGGTAGCTGGTCATCCAGATCCTGTGATTCAGTGGTAAAACAATCACCACTTGAAGTGATTCATTTCATTGTTGGTTTTCTAAATTGAGAGAACAGGCAGGGAAAACCGGAGCCTTCCAAGTCTTCATCCAAGTGGCCCAGCAACATCACTCAAGGATCATCTCACTAAAAGCAGTAAGCAGGTCATCATTCTGGAAGGGGTGTGGAATGACCCTTGGTGGACACCATGGGAGGACAGCGGACAAGAAGGCAGTCTCCCTTGTTCCCTTCCTTTCTCCTCTGTAACCATGGCAGTTGCCATGGAAATCACACCCTGTGATAGTTTCTTTTGACTCACAGCTGTTGAAATCACTAACATAGCCTGGGAGAGTGGATTTTTTTTTAAAGTGTGTGTTTTTAAAAAAATGATCTCTCCTGTTAGAACCATCCTGCTGGAGACAGGAGCAGCTGCTCGATCAAGGAGAGGGGCCTCAGCAGCCGCTTCTTGTCAGTGAAGAGTAAGGTGCAGAGAAAGAAAGAAGTGGGAGGAAACTGTCATTTATTAGCCACCTGCTTGGTGCTGGGGAGAATGATAGATGCTTAAAAATCAGTTTCTAAGCTAATCCCCAACTTTGACATACAACAATTTTCTCCACTTTGTAGGTGAGGAAACTGAGGTTCAGAGAAAGAAAGGGGCCAGTCTAGAATTTTGCAGTTACTGACTGGCTGACCTGCATCTCAAATCTCGGTCTGTCTGGCACTGAATGCAGTATTATTTCCACCACTTTATATTCTCCAGGTTGTGTCAAATCTTCCTTGAGCCCCGTAGCTGCTGGCTGCTGCAATGTTCTCTGTGAAGTAAAGAATTTGGTCTTGCCCAAAGATAGGTCTGGTCTTTGCCCTTGGCTTTTGGGAGGTAACCTGTGTCATATTTGATAGGATCATTATTGATTAGGGCACAGTCTGGCCTGAGGGTGGGACAGCTACACCTGATAGTCTTAGGATGGGAACCAGCCACACAAGAAGATGACCATGCAAGGTAGGGTGGAGCTTTGGACCACAGAGTAGCACTAGACCTGGAAGCTGAGATCAAACATGTGGGTGATTAATCAATCATGATTACTAAATGAAGCATCAATGACAGCTCTGAAATGTGGGTCTTGGGGAGCTTACCTGATTGACAATACTTGTGTATCAACACATATCCATGTCAGGGGGTAACACGTCCTGAGTCCATGGGGAGAGGAGAATGGAAGCTTTGCCTTGAAACCCTCTCAGATTCTGCCCTGTGCATCTCTTTCTTGGCTGATTTTAATCTGTATCCTTTCCTTCAATAAACTATAACTGTGAGTATAACAGCTATCAGTGAGTTCTGAGTCCTTCTAGGGAATTATTGAAGCTGAGGGTAACTTTGGGAACCTCCAACCTTGCAGTTGGTGTCAGAAGTGAGGGAGACTTTGGGGACTGTGCCCTCGACTTTCTGTCAGCTGAAACTCTCATGTATCCCTAAATCATTTTTTAAAAAGACTGGTATCCTAGCTTATTTCTCAATCAATAAAGCAAACTTAATAAGGAGCTTCTGTGGCCCAGTCTCTTCCCAGAACACATAGTGGAGGATACGTGGAATTCAATAGATCATTTTCTAGTTCTTAGTATGAGGCAGGGACTCTCGTTGGTGGGTTCATCTCATTATCCTCTGTGCCTAACTCAGTGGCCAGCAGAAAGCAGGTACTCAGAAGTTTCTGTGAACATAAGCACCCATAAAACTTCTGTTCTGTTCAAAACACATACTACAGGGGCTTTCACAGAGCAATGTGTAGACATATACATCAGTGACATCTGGCTTCAAGAGAATGATGACTGTCTTACTCAGCTCCAGCTGGCATAACAAAATGCCATATACTGGGTGGCTTAAACAACAGAAATTTATTTCTTGCAGCTCTGAAGGCTGGAAGCCCAAGCTCAGGGTGCCAGCCTGGTTTGGGTTCTGGTGAGAGGATCTCTTCTGAGTAAATAGATGCTGCCATTTCACCATGTGCTCCCGTGGCCTTCCTTTGGTGTGTTTTCAGCGTCCGTCAGAGAGCAGGCTGTCTGGTGTTTCTTCTCATCAGGACACTAATCCCATCAAGGGGCTCCCACCCTCATCACCTCATTTAACTCTAATCACCTCCCAAAGGCCCCACCTCTACATACCATCACAATGGGGGTTTGGGCTTCAACATATGAACTTGGGGCGGGGGGCAGGTACAATTCCATCCATAGCAATGACTTAAACTATGGTGACCTGGAAAGCTTTACACAGAAGTAGGAGTGATGAGAGTGAAAGGGGTGGAGAGCAGGGGGCTGAGGGCATCACCTGCAGGGTGACTCCCAGCAGAAGGGACTCACATTTTCTTCAGGCTTTAATCTTTAATCTAAGTGTACTTGTGAGTGCATAAGGGGACATGGGAGAACAGGAAAGCACAGATCTCCATCAGCAGAGGAAAGCTCTCAGCAAATTCCCCACATGTTCTTTGGTTTCCCTCTGTATTAGGACAAGTCATTAGGAAAATGGGAGAGAAAAATCCACTATTCTGCCGGGTGTCCACTCCCACCTGAGGAGATGGCAGTCCGGGACACTGCCAGCGGTCCACAGCCTTCCATCAAGGAAACCCCTACACTTGGAGTTCTCCTTGAAATTCACAAAACACTTAGTATAGCCTGCAGTGAAGCATTCAGGAGAGTTATTGCCAACATGTCACAGAAAAGGGAACTGAAGTTCAGAGAGACCGATGGCCAGCTGGACTTCCCCCTGCTAGTCACAGCAGCAGGGTGGGGTTTGGAATCCAGCTCTCTGGGTCACAGGGGAGATCTCTCTCCATGCCACAGTACTGCCTTCAAGTAGAGGGACGTGGTTCCCAGCCAGGGAAGTAACGGTCCACCTTTGGAGCACACCTGGAAGGTCAGACATCTTTAATAAACATCTCCTTTTGTGTGTTCTCCCAGGATAACAATCTGAGAACTGAATTAATGCTTCTGTCTCTGGAAGAGCATGGACAGAAAATAACAACCCGTGACGTTTTGAACAAATTACTAAATTTCAATCTTCTCTAAAACAAAGAAAGAAAAAGAAAGTGAAACTAGAGTGGGAAGGTAAAAATTATGTTCGCAAGCTTGAAAATCATTAGCCTCCATCTTTTTCCTTTAATATTTATGTTATTTATTTATTTTCCTTTCTTCTTTTGGCTGCGTCGGGTCATAGTTGCAGCACATGGGATCTTTGTTGAGGCATGTGGGATCCTTCCATTATGGCACACAGTCTGCTCGGGTTTCTCTCTAGTTGTGGTGCTTGGACTTCTCTCTCACTGAGGTGCACAGGCTCCGTAGTTGTGGTGTGCAGGCTTAGTTGCCCTGCAGCCTGTCTGAGCCTAGTTCCACAACCAGGCATAGAACCCTCATCCCCTGCTTTGGAAGGTGGATTCTTTACCACTGGACCACCAGGGAAGTCTCCTAGCCTCAGTCTTGACATCATTAGAAGTGGATGAAGATCATGTTCTCCGGTGCCTGGCCCAGGTACCTGGTGGACAAGGGCACCATCCTTAGAGATAGGGGTGGATAAACAGCAGTAGGCTTGGGGGGAAATGGCACTCTCAATTTCTCTCATGTCGAGTGTGCCTTAACTGTCACAAATGAAGATGGGGATACCCAATGACCTGGTGGGTGTTGCCCACAGGATTGGGCATTATGGAGCCCCAAAGCAAGAGGAGCTGAAATTGCCTACAATGGGGTTGATTACAGAATAATCAGATGTGAGAAATAGGAGAAGTAATAAAAACCATTTTTTCAAGAATTTTGGTAAAGAATAGAAGAATCTAGATGAAACAGAGTCAGAGAATTTTATAAGCAGAGTGTAGTGATTATGAGCTCTCAAGTTGAGCTGCCTATGTGTAATCTTGGCTCTGTCAATTTTTAGTTCTGTAACCTTTAGCAAATTACTTAACCTCTCTGTGACCCAGTGTCCTCATCTGTAAAGTGACAAAAACCATGATGATAATTATGATAATGATAATTTATTTCCTAGGTTTTTGCAAACAATAAATAAGTAAATATATGCAAAGTGCTTGAGACATTGTCTCCCCAATGGTAAACTCAACTCGTGGTAGCTATTATTAATCCTACCAAAAGCCAAAAATGAGAAAGGAGAGAGGTTGAGTGGTATTTTTGGGAAAGGGGTAACACTGAGAGAAGATATTTTTAGGGTAAAGGGGGTGGGGCATGATTTCCAATTGCCCTGCTGTGATTCTAACTCCTTCACTGCTGGAGTATCCAGGTCTTCTTCCCCAGTGTGCAGGGAATTTCACACCAAGCACTGAGGATCTAATGATGAAAAGATAGGTGAGAGGAGAGATGTGCAGAACATTGAATGAGACAGCTGAGGAATCCTTCAAATCATGTCTTGCCTTCCTGTTCCCGTACGTGGAAGGCTAGCTTCCTATATTACCTATGTTTCCGTAGAATCTGTGACCAGATGGATCACTCAGATGGAAGGACCAAGACTGAAAACCACTTAGGAATGACAAATAATGCTCTTTGATGAAACATTTGGGTCTTCTTGACCTGTGCTGAAAATGGCCATTTGAATATCACCAGCTATGAGTTTAAACTCCCTTTTATTTGTTCATCATTCATTAAGAATTTACCAGGGATAAGATGACAAGAGAATTCTATTCTCTGCCTTCATGAGGTTCATAGTCTAGTTGGATAGACATAAATGTAAATGGTGACATGATACAGTGTGACAATCGCTATGAAAGACACCGGAGAGCCTGAGGAGAAGGTGCCTTGAGTCTGGCTGGTGTGGGAGGGTGGGTGCTGGATCTTCCTGAAATGGAGGACTTCCACACAGTATCTTATGGACCAAGAAAGAGCTCATCAAATTAATACAAACAAAAAAGTTGTAGGATGTCGAAACCGAATGTACAAATTCTTGGTAGCCACTTGGAAACTGCACTTCTGCTGGTCTGGCACATGGGTTGGGGCATTGAAGGATATATTGATTAAACATGAGGTCCATCTTGCATTATCCAGCATTTGCTGTGCTCAACCTCAGGAGAAAAATATTGTGGACATAAGGTGACCATGTACAGCAGACAAAGCAGAAACGTGACTGCACCCCAAAGTTCCCGCTGGGAGAAATTCTCTAACCAGGAACGGGGTCTCTGAAGGTACATGAATTTACTGCTTCAATCTGCGAAGTGTTCACATTTATGAGTTTGAAGCAATAAAACCTTATGCTCTCCCAAATGATCTGTTATTACCTATCTTCCATATCCTGGTCCAATGAACCCTGATCAGTGTGACCAAGTAGTATGACAACTTCGTGCCAGAACTTCCATGAGCACAGGGACAGCGGGCTGCGGTATAGAGCTGCAGCCATTCAGGGTGTCCTTAAAACTGCTCCAACTTTAAGATTTGATGTTCTAATAAACTTTGCAACTTCTGGATCCTTCTATGCGTTTACTTTAAGTATTTTTAAAGGAAAATGTAGCACTTCAAACTTAACATAAAGCTAAAACTATCCAACAAGTGGAGGTTTTGTGATGGGTTACAGGCAACAGTTGCAAGCAAGGCTTAGAAAAGGACAACCACCAGCCTGAGGTAGTGAACAACTTCATACTTGTATCTTTTCAACCAGATTGTTGAATTTTTCAGGGCAGCAGGTGAACCCCATTTCTTGGTTTTGTAATCCACATTATAATGAAAAAAAAAAACTGACGGCCTCCTAAATGCAGAGCATTCTATTAGATGTTGTGTGTAGCGGGGAGAGGGAGAGAGAGAGAAAGAGAGAGAGAGAGAGGGGGTTTATTGGTTTCTAGTAGGGGAGAGAGATGTGCACAGATAAATGTATTAAAACATATACACAGGTAAATGTCTTAAAAATTTAATTATAATATATTATATTTTCATTAGAGACCGCTGAGTACAAAAAATTCTGTCTATATATAAATTCTGTCTGGGGACTCATGAGATGGCGTATGGGAGATAAACCCTAAGGGGAAAGGGAAAAATCTGAAAGGCAGGGTGACAGATGTGGGAGAGGAGAGTTTTCACCTGTGTCCCTCTCCTGAGGCCCCTCAGACACACAGTACATGCTGCGTCCGCCCTTTAGAGACAGGTGAAAGGATGGGTGGATTGGTGGATGATGAACGGGTAGATGAAGGAACAGATGATTCACTGATTTGGTTAGAATCGGCTGCTTGCAACGTGAGAGAAAATATTTGGAAGTGATTTGACCAACTCCTACCTCGCTGGTATAGTGGTCAGGTAACTTTTGAAAGAGAGGGAAGGTGACATTTATGTGCTCCTACTGCAATGGCAGAGTTGTTCCCAGGCCCTGTCAATCATGTCACACTCACCCTCCGAGCGGTATATTGTCTCCATTTCACAGATGAGAAAACTGAGACTCAAGGAGGCCAGCAAACTGTCTGATTCCACACGGCTCTTAAAGGGAGAGACTGTGAAATCCAGACCTGCCTAATGTGCCCAGGTCCAGCTGTCTTTGGGCTGAAGTTCCCAGGAAGCAGGGAGTTCAGAGGTGGCAATGGGTCCGCATTCTAGTTAAGTTGATTGCTATCCTTTCAAAGTTTAGAGGCCCCATGACTCTGGTGCTGGGGGGAAACGTGCTTCTTCCTGCCTCCCCGCCACCATGTCAGCCCTTCCCCGAGGCCAAGACTACAGTTTAGAAGGTGTCAGCCTGGTGCGAGTGGGAGTGGGAGAAAGGTCAGGGCTCTGACAGCAAGGGGACTTCACCTTAACTTTTTTTTTTTTTTTTTTTTTTTGCTGCCCTGCGAGGCACGTGGGATGTTATTTCCCCAACCAGGGATAAAACCCATGTCCCCTGCAGTGGAAGCACGGAGTCTTAACCACTGTACCACCAGGAAAGTTCCCACCTTAACTTTTTTAATTGAAGTATTTGATTTACGATGTTGTGTTAGTTTCAGGTGTACAGCAAAGTGATTCAGTATTTTATATATATGTAACACTTTTTCAGATTCTTTTCCCTTATAGATTATTACAAAATATTGAGTATAGTTCCCTGTGCTATACAGTAGGTCCTTGTTGGTTATCTATCAATATTTTATATATAGTAGTGTGTATATGTCAATTCCAACTCCTAATTTATCCCTCCCCCCTTCCCCTTTGGTAACCATAAGTTTGTTTTCTATGTCTGTGGGTCTATTTATGTTTTGCATATAAGTTTATTTATATCATTTTTTTTTTTTTTTTAGATTCCACATACAAGTGATATCTAAGTTTATTTATATCTTTTTTTTTTTTTTTAGATTCCACATACAAGTGATATCATATGGTATTTGTCTTTCTCTGTCTGGCTTACTTCACTTAGTATGATAATCTCTAGGTCCATCCCTGTTGCTGCAAATGGCATTATTTCATTCTTTCTATGGCTAATATTCCATTGTATACATGTACCACATCTTTATCCATTCATCTGTCGTTGGACGTTTAGATTGCTTCCATGTCTTAGCTATTGTAACGAGTTCTGCAATGAACATTGTGGTACATGTATCTTTTCAAATTATGGTTTTCTCCAGATATATGTCCAGTAGTGGGATTGCAGGATTGTATGGCAGCTCTATTTTTAGCTTTTTAAGGAATCTCCATACTGTTCTGCATAGTGGCTACACCAACTTACATTCCCACCAACAGTGTAGGAGGGTCCCTTTTTCTCCATGTCCTCCCCAGCATTTATCATTTGTAGACTTTTTGATGATAGTCATTCTTTTTATTTTATTTCATTTTTGGTGATGCTGCGTGGATTGCGGGATCTCAGTTTCCCAACCAGGGGCTGAACCCGGGCCACAGCAGTGAAAGCCTGGAATCCTAACCACTAGGCCACCAGGGAACTCCTAATGACGGCCATTCTGACCCGTGTGAGGTGATACCTCACTGTAGTTTTGATTTGCATTTCTCTAATAATTAATGAGGTTAAGCATCTTTTCACGTGCATTTTGGCCATTTGTCTGTCTCTTATATAAACCAGTCAGGAGAGCCGATGGGGCATAAAAGAAGGAGTGAGAACTGTTCTACCAACAGTGTGGTGAGGAACAAATGAGGGCCTGGGCGTGTGAGTACAGAGGGCTGTGTCCTCTCTAGATGGCTGCACAGTGAGCTCTGATTACCTTTCTAAGTAGCTCTCCCATGGATGAGTAAATGTTCATCCACTGATTCAGACAACTGGGTGCCACCCCTGACATAGAGTCACCGAGGGTCCCGAGGAGGCCACACACAGATGTGGACTGGGTCCCTTGCCCATCCTAGTGGTCCACACACCTGCTCTGTCCAGGGGTGGTGACCGTGAGATCAGGACCAAATCTGCTGAGGGTCATGCTGACGTCAGTTTATCTCTCTCACCCTGGCATGGCTAATTAGCTAGATGGTGTGCATGCAGCTTCTGCTCTGCAGTCATAGACAAGACCAGTGGGACACTCTCCAGGACCAAACACTGCTGGGACAGGCACTTTTACACCTAAGTCTGCATCAGCAACAGCATCGCCTGGAGATGCCACCCTTCAAGGCTGGTCCCAGCCCCACAGTGTCTGATTCATCAGGTCTGGAGAGGGGTCCAGAGCCTGCACTTCTTATTTTTTTTAATTTTATTTTTTTAAATTGAAGTATAGTTGATTTACAATGTTTCATGTGTACAGCAAAGTGATTCAGTTATACATATACATATATATGTCTATTCGTTTTCAGATTCTTTTCCATTAGAGTTATTACAAGATATTGAATCTAGTTCCCTGTGCTCTCTCCGAGCCTGCACTTCTGACAGTTTTGGGTGATGCTGGTGTGGCTCATCTAGGGCCACACCGAGAGAACTGCCACGCTGAGCGTGTACCAACCCCAAACCTCTGGCAGCTCTGCACGGGTTGGTATTTCCCTGGGAAGCGCCAAAGCCGGACTGTCCTAAGCATATAGTATCAGCACTGATGTGCAGTCTTGCAGTTCCACGTCACATCTGATTTCTCAAGCCCTGGGCATTTTGAAGTCAGTGATAGTCAAACGATGCAAATGCCTTTTGCTCATTGCTAATATGTGACAGGCATCTCCCAACACACAGAAGTGAACTGGGAACTGGCTTTTCTACCACTGAGAGAAAAAATAGAAACATGGACATGGACATTTTTTACTGATACAGAGAAACAGATAGATAGATAGACAGATGATAGATAATAATATATATTGATAGATAAGATACATCAATATATAGTGATATATATATTGATATTGTTATGTATCTGTATTAATATGAGAGAGAATTTGAGAATGTTCCATGGCAGCCAAGGATAAAACAGAAAGGTCCAAATCAAGGCAGCCTCAGGCTTTAGGACCTTAGAAACTGTAAACCCACAGTGGGGGCAGGTGGCAGAACAGGTGCGATGATCCCAGAGTTAAAGCCGGAGCTCGGCAAGACACCTCGGGTGGCAGGGAGATAGAGACAAGGTGGCAGGGACATAGAGACAAGGATAAAATACAGGGCACTGTGATTAAATTATGACAAAACAGCTTGACTGGCTGAAGCAGTATGTAAAGACCAAGGCTCTCCCCTTCACATGTTTTATTGGTGAAAAATTCCCTGAGGAAAGTAACTTAAGATGCAGCCTTCTTCATTCCAGGTACTCTGAAATGTTCATTTGTAAAGACTTAGGAGGTATTTTGTTACCGGCCTTTGGTTTCTGTTTGTAGGATTGTTTTAAAATCTTGGAAATTGTTTTCAAGGACTTCTCATGCATCCATTCAAGAAGTATTTACTGAGTGATTCTATGTTGTAGTCACTACTTATGCCGTGGATTAAAAAAAAAAAAAAATGCCATGGTGTTTCCATCACAAGGCCTTTTGTCAAATAGGTGAATAGACATTAACCACATAATCTCCCAGCTAGTTGAAATGACCAGCGGGCTATGGAGGACGGCCGTGTGAGACTACCACAATGTGTAATAGAGAAATCTCACCCAGATGAGGCAGTTAGAGAGAAGGTCTGTGAAATTCGCCCTGTGCACTGAGACCATGACAATGACTAGGATGTAACTAACGCAGAAGCAGTGTTTTGTTTTCACCCTTGGAGCAGTAGATCCCATTTCATCCTCCCAGTGACCCTGCAAGGTGGATGGCATTATTAGCAACTTAGAGGGGGAAGCTGAAGCTAAGGGTCACAAAGCAGGAAGTAGCAGATTGGATTCATACCTTGGTCTTTGGTGAGTCCAGATCTCTATCTTGACTACCTCATCATTATTTTGTATGAGAAAAGTGACTTGGGCGACAGGTGTCTGAACTGGAAGAGATCTTAAAGAAGAAATAGTTTAACTTCCTCACGTTATGTGTAGAAATGAAAGAACTAAGATCAAAGAGGAATGGGTTTCAGTCACACATGGAGTTTGGGACAGAAGCAGTGTGATTTCCTGCCTCCACATCAGTGTCCTTTGTGGTCCAGCACGCCTCCACCAGTTTCAGGCTACACTGTTCCCTACCTGCAGCCAATCGCTGCACAGCTGCTCAGGTAGCTTTCCAACTTCCCCAAGCATGGGCATTGCCTGGAGGACTAGTTCCAAGATTGCTGGGCTCCACCCCCAGAGTTTGTGATTCAGCCAGTCTGGATGGGGCTGAGAATTTGCACTTCTAAGAAATTCTCAGGTGATGCTGTCACTACTGGTCCCAGGACTACACTCTGAGAACCAGCTATCAGCTACCGAGCCAGAGCACAGAAAATGCCTGTGATGAGTGTGGCTCAAGTTTTTGAAATCTGACATATGCAAAAGTGCCTCGAATCCTCTGGTTACATAACTCCCAGGCTTATCAAAGCCCCCTGCTCTTACTCACCATCCTGTCTCATCCTGGACTGGCAAATCCATTCCTGCATCCAAATCCCTTCCGTCTTTGACATCCAATTCAAATGGCACCCTCTGTTGGAAATGTCCACTATCCCTCTTCCCCCAGTTGGGATTCGAGCTATGCTCAACTCTCAAGGCATCTTATTAGTCTCAGCATCAGTTTCACCATGGTCTTCCTATTACAGTTATCAGTTCACAAAGATTATGCCTGATCCATTGTTGTATCTTATGTAGTGACCTCCACCCTCCTAGCACAAACTAACTCTTCAGTAGACATGTATTCAGTGAAAATGTTAAACCTTGAAAAGCATTTAAGCATATGTTTTCACATTTTATATTCCTAAAAGGCTTATGAAGCAGTTTGAGCAGGAATATCCCCCCTTATTTTTAGAAGAGGAAAAAGAGGACACACATACAGGGATTGCAAATGGCACATTCAAGAACCATAACTGCTCCATCTTGGGTCACGGCAACAAATAATTGGTGCATTCCAATTGGATATCGAGGAGAGTTTACAAAGGGACTGTTTACAATGATGTGGGTAGTGTCTAGGGAAAACAAGGATGAAGCAGACCCTGGGGTGAGGAACTATACCACACTGGAGTGGACACTAAACCCTGAGAAGGCACCATGTGGAGAGAGCCAACTGAGAAGGGCTCTGGACCTTGGTAGAGGGAGTTAGCACTCTGCAGCCATCTGCCAGGAAGGAGCTGGACATGTGAATTCCCCCATCTCACCACCCATCCCCCCAACCCTCATCTCTTACCCTCACCTCCCAGCTGTCAAACTTAGCTGGAAGGCAGGAGATGAAGGAGCCCATTCTCAGGTCCACGTAGACGGGCCTCCGGCACAGCGCAGAGTGGAGAGGCTGGGGAGCAGGTCTGGAAGGGCTAAAGGAAGACATCCCAGGCATTGATTCCAGCCTCCAATTGTTTGTATTTTCTCCTCAACCCTGCTGCTTCAACAGGCTCATAAATCTTCCCGTTAAAAATGTCTACTCCGTGGAATGTAAATGGTTTATTGATAAAGACAGGGAAGGTTAATTAAATTTTAGATGGAATTGCTTTGGAAAAAGACTCGTTTTAGAATTCACACTTTCAAACAAACTTTCTGCTTTATGGGTGCTCGTTTCTTTAAAAAAAAAAAGTCAACAAACCGTAACACCGAAAATGTTGTTTCATGCTGTCTTGTTACAGACTGCTTCACTGAGCAGGTTGTAGGTTTATCATCTATGGTAGGACCTAACATGCACTGGGATGATGATAAAAAAATGAAATGAATTTCAACAAATAATTAAGGATGCAGTTTCTAAAGACTGGTGGAATGCTTAGTACAATAATCTTTGTTTTTTCTAAGTCATATATATTTTATGAGTCTGAAACAACTGATGCCAATAAGTCTTTGGGCTATGGAAGCAGAAAAGGAACACAATGTAATGTAGCACAGCATAATATATGAAGCAATCATTCAAACATAGCTTGCAGTACATACGTCAATAAACTTCCAGTGTATGGAAGCCAGTGAAGTATAGGAGACACTCAAGCAGAAGGTGCTTATTCAATGCACTGTAAAAAAATCCATTTTTCCTCGGCTTGCCAAATGTGCCTGAGAGTTATTACTAATTTATCATGAAGAAAGCAACCACCAGTGTGATATAAGCAAGGAAAGCTGGGTAATTTCTCATGTCGTTCTTTTGGACCTTGAGGGGATACCAAGGGGATGTGACTATAATGGGTGGGATCTTGCCTTGACTCAGCGGACGTTCAGATACTGCTGAGAATGCTGGTGTGGGTGTCAGAAGACCTGGCGTCGACGTCCAGCTCTTCCAGTAGCCAGCTGGGCCACCCTGAGCCTCAGGGGTAAGTGGAGAGGAAGGAAATGGAAACCTGAAAGTCCCTTCCAGAGATGGAGTCTGTGATTCTCCGGAGAGGTGGAAACCTGGGTGCACACTGTATTACATTCCACAGTCTCTCCTCTGGGCCCGCAGCCTGACCCTCTTCTAGGGGACGATGCCCACTCCTGCAGGATTTGACTGACAGCAACTCCTTCTGCCGGTCTCTGAGCAGCTCAGATGATGAAGGCGTTCTGTAGAGAATGCTGGCTTGTGAAGCCCGAAACAGTAGCTCTGGGACAATTTCAAGTTGAAGAGTCCTGAGCAACTGTGGTTGTACTTGCTTTCTACGGCTGCATAACAAACTACCACAAACTTCATAATTGGCATTTCTTATCTCACAGTTTCTGTGCATCAGCAATCCAGGTAGAGCTAAGTTGAGCCCTCTGCTCCAGATCTCACAAGGCTGTATCCAAAATGTCAGCCAGGCTGATTTCTCATTAGCTGCTTACATCGGAAGAGATCTGTTTCCGAACTCCCTCCTAATTCAGTCCTGGGCGTTGTGGAGCTCATGGTTGCTTGTTTCCTTAAGGCCCACTGAAGGGTCTCTCTTTAGGAAGGGGGTTTCACCTGATTAGGCCAGGCCCACCCAGGATAATCTCAAACTTGATCAAGGTCCCAAGTGACCTGGGGCTTTACTTACATTTTCAGAATCCCTCACCTTTGCCCTATCACAGACCCTAATCACGGGAGTGATGCGCCTTCTTAATCAGAGCCCCTCCGTACTCAAGGACAGGAGACCATACAGCGTGTAGAAGACACCAGAGGACTGGGGTCTTGGGGACCATCTTAGAATTCCATATGCTAGACCACAAATAAATACTGTCTATATACCATTTGTTTTAAGAGCAGGAGCTCTAATTCCTTGAAGAAGCTGTCATAACTGGCGCTCCCATTCTGGCAGGCTAGGCCAGCTCCTGGCTCCCCACTGCACACTGAGTTGTGCTGATAGTTTGCCATTTCTCTGCTTGGTTTCCCCAAAATTGTCTATAAATTACTTAAGAGCAGAGATGGACTTTTTATATCTTTATATTTATACTTAGCCTGTCAACTTGTACACAGTGGATACTCAGTAATTAATGATTGATGGATAGTATTAAAAAAATACTTGATATCTATACAGTTCTTCAAAGTTTATAAATCACTTTCACATGCTTTATTTCATCTTGTAGCTCTGTGAGGTGAATACAGCAAAAATTAATGTATAATATTCAAGGTAACTTATTGAAAGATGTTTTAGTAGCAATGTTGAATTAGCTATGTGGTCAAACATGTAACATACAAGGAACAATCGCAGAAAATAACTTTTTTCGAGATCACACCTGTCCTGGCTTATATTTTTTACTATTACTAGAACTTTCTGTTTACTTACAAAGTCCCCGTTATTTTATTAATGTTGCACAAAATGTTAGTACTTCTGTATTTAAGGAAACGGCTTTGGGAGAGGCGTGCTTGAATGGACCCAGTGAGGAATCAGCATAGACTAGACGGTTCTCATTTGTAAATGTGTTTTCTCAGCTTTATTACCCCCCAGACATATTTTAAAGGGAAAATATTCAAATAGTATAGAATTGTTTAATGTGGCAGAACAAATGTCACGAGAGAAAATAAATGTAAACCTACAGATTTCATGAAAAAAATATGTAAAATAAAGCACTTCTGTAGCAAATGATTCACTTAAGAAGATCATGAGCCATGAGATGTCACATCCGCTGGCCCACGTACACCCTGCTCGTCTCACTCCCCACTCAGCTGTTCAGAAGGGGAAGCTATCTATCAGGTTTTCTCAGTGATCTCCCATGAGAACGCTGTTATGTTTGGAATGCAGTCTGCATTCCAGGAGAAAGGCACTACCTTCCTTTTCCTTCAGGAGATGCTAGTCAAGGCCACTTGCTCACATTTTCAAGTTTCTCATATTTTTTTCCCTTCCAATTTTGCTGACTGTTGGAACCAGGCAAGAAGAACAGTGTGCAGTGACCTGCCCAGAGACAAGAAACTAGTGCAATGAGTCTGTAGCTTAAAAAGCAGGAACACTCCTCACTATGGAAATGTTTCACTGTAGTTAATAATTAAGCTTACATTCAAAAGTTTTATCTCTGAGCTGCTCTCAAGGAGAGCATTCTGTTCCAGCAAGAGTAACTAACTTGTAGGACTTCTGATCTGGAAGCCCCAGTTTGGCCATCAAGTAGTTGTGTGACTTAGGCATGTCACTTACTTTCCTTAACTCTAAAATGTTTTGATTAGGCAACATCCAAGCACTCTTTTTGTCTTTGAATTACATTGTGCAATGATATACATACTATTTTTTTTTTTACAAATTCTTCACTTTACACATTTTAAACCCCAAATGTCCCTCTCATCTGTTTTACATATCAAGTGTGATAATAGAATTGCTTGCCTTTGGGAAACTGGAGATGGTCAAGCAAAACATTCAAGGTGATTGAACTCAAATTCGTTTATTTACACCGACCTTTAATGAATAGGTAAAGTGTTGGACATTGACTTATTATACTCTGGTAAAAGAACTTATCTACTCCAGTAAGAAAATGTCAAGGATAAATATACACAAAGCTCATTTGGAAAATCATTTTGAATATCTGATGTTAAGAGGGAAAATGTTAGTGATGGATGGTCAAATAGAGAGAAAGTTATAGAAGTTTATTGATGTTGTCCCCTTGAATCTCATTTCCCTGAAAGGTCTCTCCTTCAGAGGGGCACGTTCCCTGCAGCAAACACATACCAGGCTCAGGGAGATTCTTGTGATGACCTATGGAGAGTGTAACTAACAACTAGTCTATACCTAGTATAGAAATGAGTGTTTGCTCCCAGATTGTCTAGCTCCATATCCCAGGGACAAATGTTTTCTTTGAACTATATCACAAATTGTGTCAAATTGTTATTTAAGAAATTAAACTGGCCTCCAATGAAACATTAATCATGTGACATGATTTAATTTACAGGGACAACTTGAGAAACTTAAAGAATCTCTTGCTAGTCTCACCTGCACAAACGTCCCCTCTTGTGTGGCTGAGCCAGCTTTGCAGCTGAGAGTGGGAAAAGCCACAAGGTGAGAAGGACCATATGTCATAGAGTCTTGCAGATGGAAACTAGGAAACCCAAGTTACAGTTACACTGGAGAACGGACTGGAGCAGGGCTGAAAACTCAGAGAAAATGTTCAGGATAGGGACAGATTGAAGCGCAGAATGTGTTCCATGCCACAGTGTATTGTATTACGTGTGACCACTGTCCTTGGAAGAGAAGTGTCCGTGGCTTGTCACATCTGCTGTAGACCGTATGGTGTGTGTTTGCTTCAAACTACAGTTGACCAAGCTCATACAATCAATGATAAATCATCTTCCCTGTTTTCTGTCAGCTTTCCTGAACTTGCTGCATGTGGGTTGCAAAATTGACTTTTGTTTCCTGGAAATTAACACAGAGAAGAAAAAAGAGCAATTATAAAATTCACAGATCCACAAAAATAAATAAAGCAAAATGTTCTCTTATTTCTATCCTGGAGAAACAAATCTCTATACAATACTCAAATCATAAAGAGGACGCCGTGTAATATAACGGTTAATATTTTCAACAACATCCTTCAGGTAAATGCAATGGTGAGTTTCAAAGTCCCGCCCTACACAATATTCTACTATTCTCTGTTTACTTTCTAAAGACTGTCTGATGCTGTGTAGGAGTTAGCATTTTTGGGGTAAAGCAGCACAAGAACCGCTCTACTACCTGGGTTACACGTGTGCCTTCCCTTGAAGATGATGAGTCGCTGAGGTCAAGAAGAACATCTAATTATTTCATCATGAAATAGCCATGTAACATAGCCAAGTTGTTAACCTAACTGATTCACATACAACGTACATGTAAAATTCCGGGGGATTATTTAATGTGTGTGGATGCAAATACATACACATATTTGCCAACACACACACAGATCTTTTGTAAATTATTATTTAGGATGCTAATACGGATGACTTGGAGTTGCCTTTCCTATGCCAGGCCTCTGATCCCTGGGAGGGACTCATGTTATAACTGGTTCTCCTCAGGATGCATCTGCTCACACTTGCCCACACTGAAACTCAGCTGCCACTTCCCGCCCACTCAGCCAGCCTGAGGAATCTTTTTGCTGCCGTCTATGCCTGTCAGCTTGACGTCTTTCTGTTCAATAGCATTTTTAGCATTGTCTGCAAACTTGGAAATGACATGCACACCCCCTCTTCCGGATTAATAAGTAAAAGAAGAAATAAGATTCATCCTGTATTCTGTAAAACATTCATTTATTCTTAAACGTTTTTAAAGGAACTAGTTTTTAATGTTCGTGGTGCATTTTTTCTTTTTTTTTCTTTTTTAGCAGTCTCTTGGTAATGGAGATTTGAGCAATTTTAGATTTGGGTGTTTGTGAAAATATTTGCAAAGGAAAAATAAAATCATAGAGTGATAAAATATTGGGTCTGAAAATATCATAGAAGCCTTTTAGATGAACACAGGCCTCTGAAGTAATCCTTACATCCTCACCATAATGTCCCAAGGTTGATTGGAAAGAAGGTGTCACAGAGACAAAGAGACAGAGAGACAGAGACAGAGAAAGACATAGATAGACAGAGAGAGAAAGGAAGAGAGACAAAGATAGAGACAGGGAAACAGAAATAGAGAGAGAGAGGTTAAAACAGTGGTTAAGACTCTGTGCTTCCGCTGCAGGGGCCCAGGTTCGATCTCTGGTCAGGGAAGATCCCGCATGCCACGTGGCCTGGCCAAAAAAACAAAAGGCGGCCCAGCCTTCACCTGATTGCACCGACAAAGGAGGCCCAGCTCCATACATAGTCTCTGTCCTGGGGCTGGAGTAGAACAGAGCAGGAGGGTGTGGATACCAAGGATTCCCTCGAAATCTACCCCCCTTCCTGGGATGAACTTGGGATATGCATGTTCCCAAAGGATCCCTGGGAATGAGCTGGCCACAGCCAGGCATGACCTGGCCTCTCTTCACCAGGACTGTGATCAACCCTCCTGGAAGGAAGCCCTGCAGAAAATGCATTAACCTTTATCATCCACCTCATTCAGGGAATTGGAATATTTAGGACTAAATCAATATTTTAACGGGGGTTACGACTTCCTGGAGAGTAAATGACTGTCCCCTGTGCACAGTCCACAGTTGGCCAAGGGGATTTGGGACACAGTAGGATTCCAATGCGATGCTCAGGCTACACCAGCCAGGATGGCTACACCTGCCCCATCAAGTCAAACTGCATGAGGAAGCACATACTGAGGGTTAGTCAGACATGAACGACAATCATTTTTGCCATTATAGTAAATGTTCTATTAACATTTATGGAAAGAGCATCAAAGAGAGAAGGGAATGTGGGGTGTTCCTCTGCCCCCGCCCCCAGGGGGCAGAGGACATGTCTGTCCCATTCTCATACCATCCCCACTCCGCTGTGTGCATGATAGGATTTGTATTTCCTCCTTTTCTTCTTTTCCTCTCCTCCCCCCTTGCATTCAAGATTATGAAACTTTGCTGTGGGCCCTGCCCTTCCTTCTCTTTCTCCTGTTCACCCTGGTGGTGTGTGGGTGAAATGGGGAGGTGGGCCCGCAAATACATATCAGCCCAACAGCCATAAGTCTCCTTCTTTATTATTAGGAAACAAAACAACAACGACAAATGGCGTCATGAATATGAACAGCATTGTCAGGTGAATTAGCTGAAGTGCTTTTTTTTTGTACTCTGTCCTCAAATTTAATGGAATAATGTGTCTTGCATATATGAGAAGAAAAGATCTACCTTCACAAAATGGATTTTTTTTAATGGTAATGGAATATCAGAGGCTTTTAAGGCTCCAAAAGTACTGAAATTATACAGAATAGCTGCTTCTAGCTAAACCTTAGTGACCACAATGCCGCTAGTTCACCAATCTTTAGATTTGTGGTTTGTTTCTGTTTTATTCTTCTGAGTTTTCTACTTTCAGGAGCTTTCTGGACAGAGATTCTTGAACCTATCGAGGTCCTCCATGACATAAATTAAATACGGACTGCTTTTGTTTGCTCTTGAGCCAGGAAATTACATGTGAAATGTTATCTTCCTAGAATACAATTTTCTGCAATTACTCAGTTACCAGAGTTTTTGATAAGGCTAATTCACATAAGTCTAATTCACAGAACTCAGTTTGTTCATCAGTTAAATGGGTTTAATAATGTCTGCCTCACTTATTCCACAGTGTTTGGTGCCATTTCTTGCTATGCCTAAATTACGGATTGACATGAGGTGTCCTCTCTGGAACCACTCTCATAGTGATCTCCTGTGTAAACATACCTGTACACATCATCCAGAGTGTGCACATATCTCTCTAAAATGATATTGCCATCAGCAGTTGATCAATAAGGATGCATTGAATTGGTAAAGGATAGATGATGGATAAAGTAAAAGACATAGACTGATCCCCCTGCCCTCAAGATGCTTGTCCAGTGGTGAAGACTCTGAACTCTCGAGCAGGGCAGCCTGAGTGCGGGTCCTGGTTCTGCCACCTGCTTGCTGAGCAACGCTGACCAAGGTGCTTCCCTCTGTACGCCTCAGTTACCACATCTGTGGAATGGCCACAGCAACCCTCACTAAATCACAGGACTATTAGGAGGATTAAATGAGCTAATTCATGTAAGCCACTTTGAAGAGTGGCTGGCACATGACAAACGCTATATAAATGTCTCTTACATAAATTCAAAAAAAATGGATGATCTAGTGAAGGAGAGGAGACCAATGCATTTCCTGTAATTTCAGTGCAATCCAACAGTTGCCAGGAGAGGTGTGTGCAAAGTGCTACAGAATTTAAAGGAAGGGATAAGTGACAAGATTAAATAAGTGCAGGGGGGTTACTGGCTCTATAATAGGAGCATCACTCCATGGCAGGTCACGGGGGCAGTGCCGAGGCCTGTGAGGTGCAGGAGGGCAGGCTCTTCTTGCCGCGATGAGGAATCAGACTCCTTCCTCCTCTTTCAATGGCAGCCTCTCTTTTGGAATTTCTGCTCTAAAACTTGAAGTCCACAGGGAAGTGTTTGCTTTGATGTGTGAGAATGTGACTGAAGATAATACTGGCACACCCCAAGGCTGCATGTCTGCGAGGATCTGCCAGTTCTATTCTTGGATATTGACATATGTCCACATTCTACAGGGGGATGCTCTGGCAATCTGATGAGAAATCACGAAATCTGAAGTGTGACCCAGGATGTACTAATTCCCAGGGGCTAACAGTGCTCAGTACTTAAGCACGGTGGCCCGGTGGGATTCAGATGTCAAGTCCCTTCCTCCAGATGTGCATTTACCAGCGGGGATTCCGATGCTGGCAGACTCTACAGCTCTCCTTGCAAAGGGTGCCCGCCTCAAAGGAAAGCATGACTTCCTTTGCTTTGCCAAATCTACAGGTAGTTTTGGGACAATGGCTCCTGTCTCGCATAATCGTTCCTTAAACAAGTGCTCTCTTGATTGGAAAAGTGATGATTTTATTTCATTTTATTTTTAGAAAAAAAAAATCACTGAGCGCTGGACGCCGAGGACAGCTGGAGCGTGTGGGACGTGGGGTGCTATTTTTTCCTCGCCGCTTTGGGAACCAAGCAGATGGGTGGCCACTTGATTAGATCAGGGGCCAGATATGGTGCCTTCCAGCTGTTGGCCACATGACCACATTTACTATGGGCAAAGGTGAGAATTTCCCTTCTGTTTTCCAATTTCCCTTGGTCCTCAGCTTCTTTAAATTGTGTCTCTGGGCTGCAGAAAGCACATCTGCCTACTCCTCCTTGAAATATGCGGCTATGGATTCTCTACGGGAAAAGAATTTCCAAACACCTTCTGTAAAATACGCAAAGGGACTCAGGTAACCTGAGCAGAAAGGATCTGGGCTTTTAAATGAAGTGGGGCACTTTCTCACAAGATTGGCAGGTAGACAAAGCCCCGGTCCCGAGAGAGCGTGGTCCGAGACAGAGCAGAGGACAGGAAGTGATGCTCTTGCATCCTAGGGGAGGTCTGCGAGGAATCCTTCCTGTTGGCACTGGATGTGCCTCTACTGTCCCATTGGAAACTGTTGATGAAAGATAACACTTTTCTAGGCACATTAACACTTTACAGTTTGTAAGCACTCTATGCCTTACACATCACAAATGTGGCTTCATACACTCCCAGCCAAACACCAAGTACTGGGGCCTCGTTGGCTCTCAAGTCCTTCCATCCTCAGCCACAGGCCTAACAGTTCATGGCTGAGGAGACATAAAATCTTCTCCTGCCATCACAGGATCTGTGAACGTGTGGGTGACAGTGGCACGGTGTCGTGACACAGATGGGTCGGGTCCTAGCTATCCCACATCCTCTGTGAGCCACAGTCTACCTGTGTGTTGAGTGGGGATTATTTCCTGCCCTGTGGACCTCACGGGGCTTGGCTGGGTCAGATGAAACCGTGGGTGGACAACCGCCTTGGAGGTAAGACAGTTCCCTGTGCACGTATTGATAGTAGAAGCTGAGCGTATTAGTATTATGAGTCGAGCTCTCAGGCACATTATGATCCTCTATTGAATCTTTATCAAACAGTGAACTTGGGGTTCCCAAACGTCTTACCTCATTGAGAAAATGAGGTCGCTGCACATCCCACGTCCTCTGGTGTGTCACTTAGAAAAGGCCCTGAACACAATCACTTTTGGCAGAATTCTGCTTCGGTGGTGCTCTCTGCTTTACATCTCTTTTCCTCCGTGTATTTCCTCGGTTAAGCCTCATGACATCCCTAGGAAGTAGGTACCGCCACTGTGAGGTCACCTCTGTGGAACCGGAGCTTAGGGATTGAGGGATTTTCCACCGACTCATCTTGTAAGGGGAGAGCTGGGAGTCGAGCCCATGTTTCCAACACCAGCACAGGAGCCACTGTCAAAGGGTCTGTGTTGCGCGAGCCCCACGTCCAGGTTCAGCCTCCGCTGTGGCAACCCACGTGCTTCAGGAAACCTCGTCCTGTCTCCTTGGTCACGCAAGCTTCATCTCTTCATCTTTTCATCCCAAGAGTCCCTGTGGGAAGGTGACTTGACACTAGTTTTGATATTTTGTAGAAACTTCTCCAGTGCAAGGCAGGTACTCAGGGGTGGGTGCAGACTTGATTTTACAAGTACATCTGTTCTGTTTATTTTTGCTTCTTTGCAGTATTATCAACTTCTGCTCCATATGGGTGATCCATATTGTGCCTTGGTGAAATGATACCACATTATGCTTTTATCCCTTTATCATCAAACACTACTCATGAAAAAATCACCAGGTTTGCCTAGGTTCATCTGTTCAATTTATTTTTCCCAAACTTTATTTTGAATAAAACACCTACGGTAAATGTGATTTATGTAAATGAATAAAACAAAACTGTTATATAAGCTTTTTTGACATCATTCAGTCCCGTTCTGTCGGGGTGCCACTATACAAAATATTCTGGCAGCCTGTTTTCCATAGGATTATATTATTTCTGAAATCGCAGAGCCAAAGAGATAAAACTATAATATACTTTCAAATGCTTTAATTTAATTTTTTTTTCTCTTCTCTCCCCAAGCTTCCCAGATGGAGGAACTCCAATATTTTAAAAGAAGCTTTTACTTATGAGAATCTTTCAACACTATTCCAAGTGCCTGTATCTATTCCTCTCTCATACTCTCTGCATTTCTCCATTTTTCTCACACCTCTCTCCCTGACTTTATTTAAAGAACGGCAATCCATCTTTCCTTTTTTCTTCTTCTTCTTCTTTATTGTTATATTTTCTTGCTTTCTGCTCCCTGGAACCTGGAATGGAAGAATTTCCATTCTCAGAGCTTGAGCTGGGGGCCAGCTCCTGTGCCCTGGATTTACAATTATCTCACTTATTGCCTGTGCCGCTCGGCTCTGAGAGAGGTCCTTATCTCAACCTGGCAGATGGGAAATGAAGACTTAGGGAGCAGAAGGCCTAACCAGCTCAAGGACGCACTGCTAGACTCACCGCTGCGTCACTGAGCGTGTGGACGTCCACACTGCTGCAGGCGGGCAGGGAGGAAAAATGCCTTTGCACCTGCTCTTCCCAGGACACGGGCCACCTGTATGGCTGATGCCACGGCAGCTTGCGTTGTCTTCGGCTAACAGAGCCTCAGTTCATGGCTGAGGCTGAGGTTCCTCACGTGGCAGACCTGCTGGGTCACTGTCAGCCCCTTCGTTCTATGCAGTGAGGAAACTGAGTACCAGAGACAGGGTCATGACCTACCTAAAGCAGCACATCCAGTAACAGGAAGTGTGTGAGCATAAGATCTCTGAACTCTGTATCCAGCATGCATTTCTTATAAGCTGACACTCAGTTGAAGACCCACAGTGCCCTTAATGAAGAAGTGAAATAAACCAATGATTAGTTCACTAAATATTAATGTATAAGACTTTTAATTCAGGTATTTCATATCTAATGAAGTAATAAACATTTACATTTGAGATAATGTACGTAAAACCTTTTGAAAATGAACGTACTACTAAAATATATGTCCGTATGATTATTGTAAATGTGAATCATTAAAAACAGAAATGAATCAAACTCATGTTTCCTCATAAACAAAGGTCACCTGGCTTGGGTACCTTTTGCTCTTTCTTCCATGTTTGTTGGGAGATCTGGTACAAAAAGTTGGACTTGCATTAGTGTTGCAGTATCCCCTACTGGGTTTTTCAAAGAATTCTTCAGATGTTTTTGTAGACTTCAGGCACAATATTCAAGTACTGAACTGTAGTTCAGCAGTCTCTTGTGGATTACTCATCAGTAGATACGCTCTCAGGACAGTCATCTTGATGCTGTATATCCCTGAAAAGTTCATGAGAATGACAACTCTCCAAATCCCAGTTTCCCTAATACCAGGATAGAAAGTCCTGACTATTTTTGCAAGTCCCTCTCACTGCAAAATAGCAGGAAGCTATAGAAAAATGATGCTTGAGTATAATAGAGACGAGACAGGTTGGTATTTTTCACACCATAACGCAATGTGAAGTTACCTTAGCCTAAAAAGCAGTCATGAGTACGCCAGGCCCAGTCTGCACGGTGTTTGTCAAATGGTTGTCCATCCAGTTCCTGCCAAGCAGATATCTGAGCATTTCTGTTTTAATATTTTCTTCATTTTCTCATAACTCATGTTCAGTATTGGTGTTTGGGGATCGATCTATTTTTAATTATGAAAGTAGAAGTTCTGTGTTGCTCTTGTTTTCCCCATTTTTGCTACATTTCTACTGCAAAGGGAAAGGAATATGCTCTCTACTGCCTGGAAACATGGTTGAGGGCATATCACCAGCTTGGAGTCTGCTGTTGATGGGGAGAGGATCAGCACGAAGTCACTCCTTTTTAAAGTGAGACTTGTCATAATCATTGCTATCCAAAGGGAGAGATGTTTTCTCTTCTACACAATTGGCCTTTGACAATTAACAATGCAATGCCCACTGCTGGGCAGAAAGGGCTTCCAAGTGTGGGAGTCATAGATGCCTTTCTTACACTTTTTACCTTAGTTAAGAGCAAGGATGAAAGAAAAGGTGACCAGGAACAGGTAGAGGCAAAATTCTGGGCCCTGAGTTGGAGTATAGCAGCCATGACCCCTGTCAGCATGGTGATGATAATAACGATGATGATGGTGTAGTGGTGGTGGTGGTGGTGATGGTGCTGATGTTGAGGCGTGATACAGCAGAAGCTCAGAGAGGTCTGGAACTTGCTCTGTTTATGCTTTCAGCATCCTTGGTGTTGAGTCCCAGATCACTGATCTTTTTTCTCTTTCCCCTTGTTTCTCACCCTTTCCCAGATTTACATCCATTTTGCTTCTAGTGGATGTAAAGTTTGGTGTGATGCTTATGCTGATAGATTATTGTACTGATTGTTTGGACTAAATATTCTCCCAGCGGGACTGAGCAGAGGTTTCCTGGGGCCAATGCAGTACCATTTCTTCAGGCAGGCCCAGTGGTCAGTGAGCAGCCTCCCTTATACCCCGTCCCTGGCCGGCAAGGAATGGACCACACATTTGATTCTGGGACGCTCATTGACACTTTAGTCCCTCTGTAGGCAGAATCAGTTTTCCTAGATTTTGGAACAGCAGAGAGAGACTTTTCTCCCAATGAAAGCTCAATCAACAAATGAAAACAACTTTCAAATGGTACTTCCAGCCTATGGGATGCTGTTGGAGTGTGTCCTAGAGCACAGGACGGCTTTGAAGAAGTTATTTAACCTTACTAACCATAATTCTTTTTCTGAAAAATGGATATGGGCATGCTTAATTGAGAAGTTTAATTCTCACGTGCCAAGTTCAATTGAGAATTAAATAAGATAATGTACTCGAAAATGTCAGCATGCTCACCAGCACAATGAAGAACATTAAGAACTTTGATGTTATACTGTCTTCCTCAACTGGCCCAATCTTACTCCCTGTTCATAGTGCCTCTCTGAGTTGATGCTGGTTAAAACTTCTCAGGTTTCCAAACAAGAGTCCCAGAGTCCCAGGAATCATGCTCCTTTCCATATTCCACACTCCGTACTCCATGTCTAAATCCTATCAGTCTGTGTCAGATATATTGCCTATCTCAATACTGTCTGTCCCTACTCTCTGCTTCACCGTAGAGTTTTAAGGCCTCTGTTCCCTCATGTGCATGTATTATCTCATAGCCATCCAATTACAGCTGCCGTCAGTCAGTTTCCTCCTACACTGATCCATTCTTTTCTTTCTTAATAGGTTTTATTATTTTTTTGACAGCTTTAGGTTCACAGCAAAATTGAGCAAAAGGTACAGAGATGTCCCATATATCTCCTGCCCCTGTATGTGCCCACCCTCCCCCATTATCAACACCTCCCCGACCAGAGTGGGACATTTGTTACAACTGATGCAGACGTTGATGCATCATTATCACCCAAAGTCCATAGTTTACGTTGGGGCTCACTCTTGGTGTCATGCATTTTATGGGTTTGGACAAATGTATAATGACATGAATCCACCACTACAGTACCATACTGAATAGTTTCACTCTCCTAAAAATCCTCTGAGCTCTGCCTATTTATCTCTCTCTCCCCACAAACTCTTGTAAATCACTGATCTTTTCTTTTCTTTCTTTTTTTTTTTTTTTTTTTTGTGGTGCGTGGGCATCTCACTGCTGTGACCTCTCCCTTTGCGGAGCACAGGCTCCGGACGCGCAGGCTCAGCGGCCATGGCTCACGGGGCCAGCTGCTCTGCAGCATGTGGGATCTTCCCAGACCAGGAAGACACGAACCCGTGTCCCGTGCATCGGCAGGCGGACTCCCAACCACTGCACCACCAGGGAAGCCCTACCTTGTATCATTTGATTAGAGCACTTACAGCCTTTTATTTTAAGTATCTGCATTTTTCCTCTCCCACCAGGCTCTGCTCTCTACAATGAAGTGACTCTACTTCACTTCAGTAAATAAGTGAAAGAATCAACAGTTGAATGGAAGAAGTTTGTCTCCAAAACCCTTTCAATGATTTTTAAACTGAGCTCTGTAATGTACTTTTAGAAACTATTCAAAGACAAGATTTTACTTCCTATAGTTTCTCTTATTTAATGGACATTATAATCACTGGTATCAATTTATTTTTTAATGATTTTATAATCATGATATTGTATAATTACAATAGTAATGTAATTAAGGAATCTGTCAACCCAGTTAACAATAATGAACATTACTTAAAAGTTACAACCACTCTTGTCATTGGCTCACCTACCACATTACATCCACTATGACTTTACAGGATGCAGCTTTTATCACAAAATGTGAGACAGTGAACAAGATGTTGTACATATCTCATTTAATAAGCTCACGAGGTACATATTATGACTTCAATTTTATAACTGAGAAAGGTGAAAATCAGAAGATTGAAAAGATCTTTGCAGGCCACAGAGCTAGTGAGAGGCAAAGTCAGGAACAGAATATGTTACCCCATCCTCCTGTGCTGTAGTCATTTTTCTTCATTTTATGGGACCTTTCAGCATAGATTTTTTTTGCCTTTATTCAACTATTTTTCTATTAACAGATTTTGACTTTTCATTTACAGATTTCCAACTTTTCATACTCTGTAGACATTGATAGTTTCCTTCTTCAGTCTGTGCCCTCTATCCATTTCTATTTTCTACTTATCTAAATTCTCTGATAATTTTTTCTAGCTATTTTTCTTCATTTCCCTCTACTTTGTATTTTCAGATCCAATGAGATAATGAATTATGAAATATTAAAAGTAGTAACTTTTCCATTTGTTCATTATTAAATTTGACCTCAACCTATGGAGAAGAATAAAGTAAGACTTTTATAGCACTTAATCAAGTAACATAGGTAAAATGCTCTGAAATACCATGTTACAAAAGACTATACTACATAAAATCACCTTATACTCATTTTGGTTTCTTGCACAATTTCACCGTATTCATGTCATGAAAGGATGGTGCCCAGTGGAGTGTGGCGTTTACCTTGACAAGAGAGTGCAGCTTTATATCAATACAAACAGGGTAACCTGCACCCAGGGCTGCAAGGGAGCCTTTGCCTCTGTTTAAAGGAGAATTTCTAATGTTGTTCATAAAGTATACTGGAGCTTTTATCCCTCAGAAATTTGAACTTCCCTTCTATTTTGGGAGATCATGAGATCTTCTCCTGTTCTGTTCCTGAGGTGTGTGTAAAATGAGTTCTCTTATCAGTTCTGCCTGCCCAGAAGAGATAATTTAGTGACAGAACAGAGAGCATCCTTGTGTGATTTCTACCCGGTGTCCTTTGCAAATGCGGCATGGGATTTCATGGACATTTTAATTTTTTTTATTAGAAGTTGCTGAATTTGAATTAGCTACAATCCCTCTTTTTAATAGACTATATCAGAAATGTTTAAATTCCATGGCATTGGTGGAACCTTCCATTATGTCTGAGGACAAGGGCTAGGAGCATGCCTGGGGTGTTATCAGCAGCTCTAAATAGGTATTCAGTTTGAAGATAGAGTGCATGATGAAAGAAAGGCAGACCCTAGCAGGTTATTTAGCTTTCAGTTCTGAGGAACCTGTCATTGCCTGCTTCTGTAAACCTACCTAATGTGATTTATCTGATCCATTTCAACGCAGGAGAAGGAAATGGCTCCTGTTAGCAGAAACAGCAATTACAAAGTCACAGAAACAGCAGTTAGAAACTTGCAAGGCTGGTGCTGCTTAAACATCTAGGCTAAGCACTTTTTAAATTTGCACTTTAATCTTGTTAGTGGCCTGTAAATGAGAACCCCTCTCAGCAATCAGATGTTCACGAATAGGGCCATTTCCTATGGACCAATGCTATCTAGAAGACTAAAGCTCTCTTGCTAAGGAAGATTGACTTTGTAGCAGGATCTTAACAGGTATCCAAACAGACCACAGAGACTCTGTTTGGGAGCACAGAGCCTGACAGCCTTGGGGGGGGACTCATGACACTGCCCACACACCCCTACTGTTCTCCTCTCCTGTCCTCCCCTTCCATGTCTCTCTTCCATGTATACGATCTCCTTGGGGGCAGGGAAATGAGACACCTGAACACAGAACCCAGAACCTATGGGTGCATAAAAACCAGGAAACTGAGGTGATTAAAACCTCAACACCCTCTTTGGGGGTGAAGCTTCAGCTTAATGATGTTTTTTTATAGCTTTTAAAAAAAATTATTGAAGTATAGTTGATTTACAATGTGTTAATTTCTGCTGTACAGCAAGGATATTCATATATATATATATATATATATGCATTCTTTTTCATATTCTTTTACATTATGGTTTATTACAGGGTATTGAATATAGTTCCCTATGCTCTACAGTAGGACCTTGTTGTTTATCCATTCTCTATATAATAGCTTGCATCTAATGATCACTTTGCCTTTGAGTTATTTCTTTAGTGCCTGCCACTTCTAAGTGTTTGGTTAAGGATCTGAGAGGAACATGGTCCAAGTCAGATGCACTGAAAGGCACTGAGATGAGGATCAGATGCCGATTTCTAGCTTGAGATGGTTTAACAAGAGTTGATCCCTTCTGAGCTCACCACACAGTGACCTGGCTATGGATTAGCCATTGACAGCACAAGGAGTGTCAATTATTCATTGACAGTAGGAAGAATTCCAGAGGATAAACCTGGGTCTCATTCAGGTAAAGTCCTGCTTCAGCTAATTTTGGGCTCCTGTGTGAGGGTAAAAATGCAGGAAGTCCACAGGGCCTCCATCCAGAAGAATCACAAACAAGGACATTGACTCATTACCAGAGCAAGGAAAAGAAAGTTCTCCTTCCATGCATCTTCCTAAATTCAAAACAAAGGGATCCCAGATAGCAAGTGTTTCATACCTCCTGGAGGGTTCTATAGCTAGTTCAAATGACAACTGGATCCCCATGTCCCTGGAGGTAAGCTCTCTTTTGCCAGGCCATTCCCTTGGGAGTCTGGGAGTTGTCCTGTGTGTGCTCACATCACAGTTATTTTCCTTGTGGCCAACTGACCTCATGGGCCATGAACCAGCCCCTCATATGTTTTTGAAAACTTCCTGCTTCTGTGTGCAATAGCCCTGCCACTCACATGTGGCCTAGGGCATCATCACCTGCTGTCTAAATTTGGCAACAGGATCACCTGGGGAACTTTCCAAAAATAGATTCCATGACCCCATCTTCTGTGTGCTGAATTTGAATGAAAAATTGAATAGGGAATGTGTATTTTTTGTTTTCTTTTTTTAGAAAAAATCCTTTCCAAGTGAATTCTGTTATCAGCCAGGTTGGGAAACTAGTAACAGGATTACCTTCCTTAAAATTTCCTTGTCCAAACCTAGCTTTAGGTACAGACAAGAGAAAAGACAGCTGAAGGGAAACCATGGAAAGAGATTCATGGTCTGATCAATTATCAGAAGGAAGCCCTAAATACTTTGTCTGCCCTGCGGGCAAATGGCAAAGTTAGCATGCTATGTCCAGGGATTCAAACGCTGACCTGGTTTCCAGTCCAAATTTAGGGAGAGGGGCATACGATCTCCATCACCAAAAGCTGCTGAAGAGCCTGAGACACTCCTCAGTTGAGACCCCGTATCCCATACTCATTTTTAATCCATCTTTGATTATTATCCTAGTCATATGTAAAAATACACTTGTCAGAAAATAGGCAGCGCCTAAGTATGAGGGGTAAATGGCTCCTACGACCTCAACTCTTCTCACTGTCTTAAGTTAACCAATTTATTTACTAAAAGTTTATACCTCTGGAGACACCATTGCATGCTTATGTGGAGAGAGAGAGAGAGGTGGATGTGTAACTTTGTCAAGTTACTCAGCATTTCCATGTCTCAGTTTCCTTGTCTAGAGATTAGTAGCAGCACATTCCTTATGGAGCTATTAGGAGAATTAATTGAGTGGATATTGTCTGGAAGATAGTAAACACTATATAACTGTGGTTAACAAACATACGCATATGCTTTCACATACTATTGATCTAGGTTTACAACTTGTACTTTTTCACTTAATATTTGTCTTATAGCTCTGTATATGCTAGTGCACACAAATATATAATTTTATGAGAATTGCATAGTGTCACATGGATGGACTATAAAGTATCAATATTTCAGAACATCTTTTGATGGGCTACTGTGTTGCTGTCAAGGGCCAATGTCTTTTAAATACTTCAGTAAACAGTGAGAAAAATACATGCAGTTTTACTTGCACACGTTGGAAAAAAATTGTAGAATAAAAAGTTGAATTGTGGGACTTTGCTGGTGGTGCAGTGGTTAAGAATCTGCCTGCCAATGCAGGGGACACGGGTTCGAGCCCTGATCTGGGAGGATCCCACATGCCGCAGAGCAACTAAGCCTGTGGGCCACAACTACTGAGCCTGCACTCTAGAGCCCGTGAGCCACAACTACTGAAGCCCGCGTGCCTAAAGCCCGTGCTCCGCAACAAGAGAAGACACCACAATGAGAAGATTGCGCACTGCTAGGAAGAGTAGCCCCCGCTCACCACAACTAGAGAAAGCCCGTGCACAGCAATGAAGACCCAATGCAGCCAAAAATAAATGTTATTTAATTAACTTTTAAAAAAAAAGTTGAATTGTTAGGTAGGTATGTAGACTTCCAGACTTGAGAGATAATGTCCAATGTCTACTCAAAGCTGTTCCCTTTTCACCCTCAGCAGCAGTGTATGTTGTTCCCCTTCATGGTAATAAATGTTGGATATTATTAATACAAACTTAAAAAAAAACCCAAAACTTTACTAATGTGAAGTGGTGGGAGAAGAATGACAACTTTGTTGCTGGGAGGTGAAACATGACACGGGTTAGAATCCCAGTGACAGTATTGGATACATACTAGGCATGCCTTCATTTTATTTCACTTCATTCAACTTGAACCTTATTCCCAGCATTAGTTTTGAGTATAGTAACCTCCCAATATGCTGCTAAGATAAATAAGCTGCAAAATTTTATCCAGATTCACGAAAAAAACAATACTCCCCTGTTCAATAAAGTTCTTAGGATTAGCATCTCTGTTTTGGAGACTACAAGACCCATTCATTTTAGTGTTGGCATCATAACATCAATATCCTCTTCCTGGGAGTCACTGCAATATTGAGTCAATATTTTCTTGAGGATGGATAGATATGTATAAAGAGATGTAGATGTAGACAGATATATAAAACATTATTAATTACACTTTCCGTGAAGAAGCTTGTAGGGTCTAGTTAATGATGTTTTACTGCACCTTGTATTTACTGACGCTCAGTGTAACTGGCAGCTATGGGGTTTGCAAAGAACAGAGGTGATGTGGAGCCTGGCAGCACTGACTTACACCCCCAGGTCTTCACGTACGAGCTGACAACCTCCTGAACTTTTCTCTCTCTAAGTTTGACTTTATTTATTTATTATATATATTTCTCTATATATACTTCCTTATATATTTGAGATATAGCACATATCTCAAAAGAGTAGTGAAGGTTGACAGTTAAAATAAGCACCTTCAATTCAGTTATTACAAAACATTGGCTCTATTTCCCCTGTTGTACAATACACCCTTGAGCCCGTCTTACACCTGATAGTATGCCCCTCTCACTCCCCCACCCCTATATTGCCCCTCCTCCCTACACTGGTCACTAGTTTGTTCTCTATATCTGTGAGTCTGCTCTTTTTCGATATATTCATTAGTTTTTTTTTTTTTAGATTCTATATATAAGTGATATCATACAGTATCTGTCTTTCTCTGACTTATTTCACTTAGCATAATACCCTCTGAATCTATCCATGTTGCTGCAAGTGGCAAACTTTTGTTCTTTATTCATGGCTGAGGAGTATTCCAATATGTGTATGTGTGTGTGTGTGTGTGTGTGTGTACACACACACACACACGCATATATATATCACATCTTCTTTATCTATGCATCTGTTGATGGACACAAGTTGTTTCCATATCTTGGCAATTGTAAATAATGCTGCTAAGAACATTGGGGTGCATGTATAGTTGGTAATTACTAAATGGAAAGTAATCTTTAAAGATTGTATAAAAATGGATATTCACTGTCATACGATCAGAATCAAAAGTTGGAAGCAACCCAAGCCCATCAATTAAGAAGCAGACTAAAAAGTTGTGTGTTAAAAGGAAAACAAGCACCTCATTGAGTCTTAGGATAAACATGTGAAAAATGTTATTCTGTTTCGATCTTCATGACAGACGCAGCTCACAGGCTCAGGTGACTTGCTCTGGGTCCCATTGAAGATTAATGACAGCACTGGACAGGAGCATAGGTCACACAACCTGTAACGAAGCATGCATGCCATCAAGACAAAGACCCCCGGAATGCTGTTCTGCTTGTGAAAATGCCCTAAGACCAGCAGGCACATTTCTTGTCTCTGTCCTTCTGAATCTAGCCATTCATAATATACCTGCAAACCACACTTGCAATTTCAGGATGAAAAGAAATTTTGGCATAATTATGTTTATATGAACTATTTTAATGACTATCATGAAATCAAACTGATCATCCAAGTTCTAATCATTATATTATAATTAAGTTAAAATCTCAGAAAGACCTTCATCAGATGGGGAATACTCATGGTTCTAGTTTAAAAGCACAGCCTCTGACTTTGATGTGCACATGTGCTTGTGCGTCCGTACACGTATGGAGCTTTACCACCTGCTGGAAGTAAGACAGATAAGGAGATTTCGCTCTTCCTCTAAAAGTTTTCCTTTAAAACTCAGGTCAGAATTTCAACTGGAAATGCTCTTCAAGGTTTCCCTGGGGAATTGTCTCTTGATATTTGTCAAATTGAACACTAGATGTCACTGCATTGCAACAAAATTTGGGTTTTGAATGCATTTTTCTGTGGTTGTAAATAACATGTTCCTTAGGAGGGCGGAAAAAAAAGGTGAGATGTCTTAAAAAGGATCAGTCTTTCTCAGTGGTCTTTCAAATGTTCATTTGGGCAAAGTATTATAGAGTTTCTTTATCATCGATGGAGTTTTATTTCAAGTAAACACATGCCTAATTATGTGTATATTTTATGTATCAGCGATTTCAATGGTCATATTCGAATATCCAGTTTTTCCATGGTTTTGTGCCACAAAATCGAGAGCAATTCAAACCGAAATCTGAAGGCAATAACTCCCGGGCTCTCTTTTCAGCCTCAAGCTCTTTCCTGACATCCGTCCCGACTTCTCACAGCAGTGATGCTGGACATCCACAGGTACCACAGACCCATCATCACCTCCTCCCCATTTCCCTAATCCTTAGTCAAAGCTGGGGCCAGAAAGCCAGTTTCAAAATACAAAATATCTGGGTGATTTTTCCCTTTTTTGTCCCTCAGGTATCAAGTCCAGTGTCACCAAGATCTGAATTAGTCTCTAAAATCCTCACAAGATCCCATCTGAGATCTTCTCACCGCCTTAGTTCAGAAATGCATATTTTAAAAAATGTCCACTGTTGTAACATCAATCTCCACATCAATCTCCTAACCAGTGTCTCAAATTCAAGTTGTTCTGTCCTCATTTAAAGAAACAAACCCAAATGAAACAGCACCACCACCCTTGATCTAAACTTAGATGCTTCTCCATTGGCCATGGAAGCAGATCCAAGCTCCTAGCACCTATGGCTGTGGCAGCCTAATCACTATATTGGGTCTTACTTGTCTTTAAGGCATTCTTCTATTTTATAAACCTCAATCCTGTGCAGGCACTGCTGCTCCTGCCTAGAAAGTCTTCAGTTCTTTCTCTAAGTGGCCAATCTCTTGTTTAAAACCCAACTCCAGTGTTTCTCCACTGGTGCATGCTTCTTCACAGCCCTTTTAATTTTTGCATCCTTCATTCTAATTATTTCTATGTATTCCTATCTTCCCTTTAGTCTGTGCATAAGTCATGGTAAAGGTTGATGTCTCTTCCTCTTGTTATCTTGATATTGCTTCATATATGGTAGTGCAGTGACTGTACAAATGACATTTTTATGTAGCATATGATGCTTTCCTCTGAATTGAATTTGTTAATTAAAATTTAACAGAGTGTTAAAGTGGAAATTTCAGTTGAGGCACTATCAGATAGACAGATGTCATATTCCAGGATGAGGTGCAATAACTTGAGGCTGGATTTCAGAAAGAAGAGAAAACCAAGGGTGTGACTCATCACCCCTCATCACCCACCCCCCATCTGATGATCTGAAGGGTCTGGAAGAAGCTGGAGGTGGCGGGGGAGAGATTTTTCTAGTGTGAGTTTTGAGTACCATGGGGAATGAGGGACTTTCCCTCCTATCTCAATTCAAAGTATAGGTGCTGAAAAAAAAATCACTCGGAAGCCTGGATATCTGTAGTTTATATTTTGGCAAACATAGTGAGCTAGCATCTGGCTCTCTCCTGAAAGATGCTAAGGGTGAGGAAAGGCGAGGCAGTACCATGGTGAGTGCCTGCTGCAGAGCTTGACCATTTGGGTGAAGGATGTGTGATTATTCCCAACAGACAAGGCGTGAGCCCTGAGCCAAGAACAGATGTGTGTTAGACTAACTGTTGTCAACGTGAGCTCCTTAGAGGGGCAAGAGACCTTGATCCAAGAGTACACTGATGCCTAGGTTTAGAGGAAGGAAGTTAAGTGTCCATTGGGATGGAGTACTGATTGCTAAGCTTCTGTCTCTCATCTCCTCACCCCCGCTTTCTGTAATTAGCTCTGTGACATCAGGACTGGGGCTCCAAACCACCTTTCTTCTTTGCCAGGGTTCCCTGACCCCTTCTGCCTAAGGTGCTAGCAGAGGGAGACTGCAAGGCAGGAGGAGGGAGGGGGCACCATCTTTCTCTTTGCACACCTTTCATGTCAGCAGCTTGCAAGCAATTCTGCTTCTTCCCCTGCAGTGTCTATTGAGGAGCTCTTTATTTCAGTTTCTGGCTTTGTCCACATTTCTAGAACCAGCCTCACCATTCTATCTCCCTAAGCAGCACTCCCTCTTTCAAGGTCTGAGTCCCAACTCCTGGCACTTCCTTCAAGCTCTTGAACCATTAGTAACAGCGAGTGGCACCTCCTTAGAGGGCTGGGCTCCAGCTCTAGCAGGGTCCTCCTCCAAGCTTCCATGTTCTCAGAGTCCTGACCTCTTTCCTTCATTCCCAGACCTCCTACACTGACAGTCACTGTAGGACTCCAATTTCCTTTTTTACTTTCATGTTGCCTGATTCCTGTCTAATCCATTCCCTAGATTAAATTCTCTCCGTTAAAATAACTCCTGTGTTTCTGCTTTCCTGTCTGGATTCTGATTGATAAAAATAGGGCTACATTTCCCATATCAAGAGAACTGGAGGTATGAATCCTCCAAGGTAAGGAGAGATTGTGATGACCCACAAAAGCCCCTAGAGAGAAAGGGTCAGCCTCAAGCACTTGCTGGGCCACAGCATGTGGACACCAGCTTCAGAGTAAATGCAGGTAAGAACTGTCATCAACTCCCCTCTCCCTTCCCAAACTCCCCAACCTTGAAGAAGCCAGGAATTAGAGTTATCAGCACAAGAAGGCAGGTGGCAGCCTGCAGGTCTAGCTGGGGGTGACACCTCAACTTTACTCACTTCTATGGTTGGTTACGATGTGGGAATGGACACAGCCATGACTTAACCGTTATATGGTTTTTGTGACATCAAGGAACCTGATTTTTTTTCACTTAAAAGTGACCCCCAAAACGTAATGAAGCTTGTGTTAAATTTCGTCTAGGAACAAAAGAAGAACTAGTCCACCAAGTAGGTTTAAGGGCAGAGGGGACCCACTAATGGCACAGTCTTTTATTACAGTGGGGACATGTAGACAGACAGGTAAATGAACAATGCAACAATACAGTAAGTTGGGGATTGCAGGTAAGCCTGGGTTTTATAGGCACTTTTAACGGCTCAGCGTGCTGGGGCTGATAGGAAAGCAGTTGCATTTCTATTTTCTCCACTATCCTATAGGTACTGTCCTGCTTGGCCACAGTGTCCTGTGTCACATGGTCTTAGGGATTAGAGGAACTGGATTGAAGAATTTATCATTTAACCTCACTTATCACTCCCCTGTCTGTCTACACTTCTGGACTGGAAGCTCCCTAGGACGAAGGTGGTGCATGCTCACCATGTACTCCTAGTAGATGGCACAGGGTCTGACAAATGCCAGGTCATTAATATATAGTTGTTAAATGATAAGAGCCATTGCAGAGGTTTATGGGAAGAAAGACTGAAGAATGACTTAATTCCATGTGGGGGACCTGGGGGTGGGAATCAGAAAACAGAACAGAGAGAGGATACTGAGCTCGCTTTGGGGATGCCCAGAGAGCAAGGAGAAGGTAGGGGAGGAAGAAGTGCATTCCCAGAAACAGGGAGGGGTGAGGAGGCTTGGACCCCAGGGCCGGTGCAGGGACACAAAACAGGCAGGTGGTAAGGGGTCCTGGTGCCTGGGTTCATCTTTCTGCAGGACATGGGACAGAAGGAGTAAGATACCCTGGCACCATATTTTAATTGACCTCAGTTCATTCTCCTCTCCCAGAGCTAAGGATCCAAGAGAGACTACAGCATCCCCAGGCGGACCCGCGCCCTGCCAGGCCCGAGGGAGTGACAGTGGCAGTTCCTGGCCCAGAGTACGGCTGGCCCTCTTTCTCTGCCCTCTCTCCGGAACTGTTTTTTCTCCCCTGCTCTCTGAAAGCCTTATTGATTGCTCAAAGTGAACTCCTCTGCCCACGGTTTCCTCAACCCCCAGAGCAGCTTGCATTTCCTCTGACGTGGCCTCTGTCTTCTCCCCTCCCCCAGGAGCCCTGGGGTTTTTACATTTCAAATACTTGACAGCTGGGTGAACTTCTGCTTCCGCCAGAAGAAGGACTCTTTGCTTTCCACAATGGTCAGCCAGTGGCACCGGGGCTATTTTCTCTCCAGCTGTGAGAGAGGCTTTCTCAAATGACTGGGAGAAGCTGCTGTCCAGCTGTGGCGTCTCACCCTCTCGCAGGGCTCTGCATTTTAATCAGCGGCCTCTCACTGCCTCATTTGTGGGCTGACGCAGATGCACCTCTTCTCCCAGCCTGCAGAGCATCCTCAGAGGCCTTCCGCTCGCTCGGGCAGGTGAACGCAGGACTGACATCACCGCAGGTGTGCCCTCCATGGCTCCCAGCTCAGCCAGGTCCATCTTGGTGCCCTCAGGTGTCCCAACTCATGTCTGCTCTCTGATTCAACTCTAAGGAATAGGGCCTCTGACATAAAGCTTAAAGCCAGAATTCTGTATACAACGGAGAAGTACAGTGGAATTATGAGGGTGACAAATGAACCAGGACAAACCTGGGTGGATGTCCTGATTCTGTCCGCAGCTGGATGACTTCTGTAGTAACCCAGCATCTCCCCACCCATCTCCTGTGTGTTCCCAGCTCAGTGCCTTTGTTCAGCCTGGTCCCTGTTTTCACAACTTTCTGCGTCATACAACTATCCCTGCCTGCTGAATCTCATCCATCTTTAGAGCCCTGGTTTACATAGCCCTGCCTTCCAAACATCTTCTCTTTGGATAGCCAAGGTGCCTCACCATGGTGTTTTGCTTGTCTTTAATAAGAATAGCAAGGATTCATCATCACTGAGTTCTCACTAAGTGTCAAGTGCCAATGCCTTTCAGCGCGTTCATCTCCTAGTCCCCTTGACACTGGGCTTGCTACAGATCATTGTTTTACATGCAGAACTAAGGCACAGAGACCTGCTAATAGTGGCCGAGCACTGGCAGGGCCATGGTTGGTCAGGGGCCAGGCAGTCATGGTCCCCCCACTGCATCATCTAGTGCAATGTCCTTCATGTGGCTTGAGATATCCCCCTCCTAGTCTAGGATCTCCCTGAGGACTGGACCCTGGTACCATTCATCTTTGCGTGCCCTGCAGTGCCTACCCTTGTAAACACGGAGGAATAAAAGGGACCAAAAGGGACAGAAAGGGGCAGCACTCACACCATACCCAGAACTATAATCCAGGCTTCCATGTCAAGCATCTGGTGTAAGCCACTCAGCCACCCAGTAAGGAGAGTTTTTTGTTGTTTTTGTTCTTTCTTTGTTTTGCTTTTCTTTCTTTTTTCTTTTTCTTTTCTTTTTTTTTTTTTTTTGGCCATAACATGCAGCTTGTGGGATCTTAGTTCCCCAACTAGGGATCGAACTCCCAGCAGTGGAAGCATGGCGTCCTAACCACTGAACCACTAGGGAATTTCCTGCAAGGGGAGGTTTTTGGTTTTGTTTATTTAACATCTTTATTGGAGTATAATTGCTTTACAATGTTGTGTTAGTTTCTGCTGTATAACAAAATGAATCAACTATACATGTATATATATCCTCTCCCTCTTGCATCTCCCTCCCACACTCCGTATCCCACCCCTCTAGGTGGTCACAAAGCACTGAGCTGATCGCCCTGTGCTATGTGGCTGCTTCCCACTAGCTATCTATTTTACATTTGGTAGTGTATACATGTACATGCCATTCTCTCACTTTGTCCCAGATTACCCTTCCCCTTCCCTGTGTCCTCAAGTCCATTCTCTATGTCTGTGTCTTTATTCCTGTCCTACCCCTAGGTTCTTCAGAACCTTTTCTTTTTTTTTTTTTTTTTTAAGATTCCATATATATGTGTTAGCATACGGTATTTGTTTTTCTCTTTCAGACTTATTTCACTCTGTATGACAGACTCTAGGTCCATCCACCTTGCTACAAATAAGTCAATTTCATTTCCTTTTATGGCTGAGTAATATTCCATTGTGTATATGTGCCACATCTTCTTTATCCATTCATCTGTTGATGGACATTTAGATTGCTTCCATGTCCTGGCTATTGTAAATAGAGCTGCAATCAACACTGTGGTACATGACTCTTTTTGAATTATGGTTTTCTCAGGGTATATGCCCAGAAGTGGGATTGCTGGGTCGCATGGTAGTTCTAGTTTTAGTTTTTAAGGACGATCCATACTGTTCTCCATAGTGGCTGTATCAACTTACATTCCCACCAACAGTGCAAGAGGGTTCCCTTTTCTCCACACCCTCTCCAGCATTTATTGTTTGTAGAATTTTGATGATGGGCATTCTGACTGGGGTGAGGTGATACCTCACTGTAGTTTGGATTTGCATTTCTCTAAGCTTAGTGATGTTGGGCATCCTTTCAACATCAATTTTTTTTTTTTCTTTTGGCCGTGCCATGCAGCTTGTGAGATCTTAGTTCCCTAACTAAGGATCAAACCTGGGCCCCCAGCAGTAGAAGCGTGGAGTCCTAACCACTGGACCACTAGGGAATTCCCTGCAAGGAGAGATTTATCGTCTCCATTTTTTTATGGTCAGTAGTATTTGGGTCGGACTGAACAGTAGGAAGAAAATATATTCAAGCTCCTATTCCTTATACTAGCTACTTGCATTGATCTATCTCATGAGCTATTCTCACAGTTAGTTTCTTCAAGGGATGATGGATTTGAACTAAATTGTCTCCTCCCCCTTCTCATTCGGTATGAGGCATTCACAGGCTGGGAACCATAATGGACTTTCTTTTATTTCAACATTTCTTTCATGCTTCTGAAACTTATTTACTCACCACCACCAGTGAGGCAGTTGTTATAATCCACAAGTTAGAAATAAGGAAATGAGCTAAAAGAGCTAAAATGTTTATTAAAAATAGAGGGCACACACTCTTGCTGGCACACTGGAGATCTCAAATTCATAGCCCTACGTTAGCCTAGAGTCATGTTATGCTTAGACCATATGAGATCTTATTTTATACATTTATACGAATTTAATTTAGAAGTTAGTTCACATTGGAAAAGCCCAGATTTCCAGTCTGCCTGACAAAATATCGGATGATCTGGCAAATTTGGGTTTTCATTTTCATAAAGCAACAATCTGTTGATCCTGATTAATCCCTCACCCCTATATTTTAAGGTGAGCTCTCCCATGTGCCACCCTCCACCACGAGTCTGTTTTGCTGATTCACAATATATTTTGGGCTCCTGAAAGCCCTGACTTTGCCTGATAAAGCTTTAAAAAGCACCATACCTGTCGGTGGAACAGTCTGTGATATGAAAACAGCTATCTCTAAGGGATGGTCTCAGGCCTCTTTCTATCAGAATATGTGGTCCATGTCTCTCAAGCTCTGAATTCTGACACAGGTTTCAAAGCAGGTTATTATAAGGATCTAAGGATGGTTAAACATCAGAAATCCCACTAATTATTAGGAAACCACATAACCATTTCCATAGATGCATAAAAACAGTGATAAAATTCATCTTTCCTTTCCTGGTAAAAGATTCTGAAGAGTTTAATGAAGATCTTAGCCATTGCAATATGAAAACAAAAAAGGAAAGAAATGAGAGTTACTAAGATTCAAGTAAGAAATAAAATTGCTCTTAAAGGCAAATATGTTCTAGGTAGAAAATTCAATATAATCTATAAACTATTAGTACTAATGAAGGACTTCATATATTTATTCAACAAATATCTACTTAGCAAGAGAGTGGCTATTCTAGGTATAGCGGATACAGCAATGAGTAACACAGAAAGTACTACACTTGTGGAACTAATCTTTTATTTTAAAATATGTTTATAATTTATCTGATGATGATAAATGATCTAGAGAGCTATTAAGCATCATAAATTGATTTATGTATTAAAAATATATATGGTGAGATCAGCTCAGTGCTTTGTGACCACCTAGAGAGGTGGGATAGTGAGGGTGGGAGGGGGATGCAAGAGGGAGGAGATATGGGGATATATGTATACATATAGCTGATTCACTTTGTTATAAAGCAGAAACTAACACACCATTGTAAAGCAATTATACTCCAATAAAGATATATATATGGCAGCTAGAGAAAGCCTCACCTCTGAGTAGAGTCCTGGAGGAAATAAGGGAACCAGTGAATCACTGGGGGAGGTCATTCCAGGTTGGGAGGACAGTGAGTGTGAATGATCTGAGTGGTAAACATTCCTGGTGTGCTGATAACAGCAAGTAAGGTAGTGAAGCAGCAGGAGCCAAAGGAAGTACAACACCTAATGAGATTTAGGACATACATGGGGCCAGATCACATAATGCCATGTAGTTCCTTGAAAGGTTTGGCTTTGACTCTGAGTGAGATGGGGAACACTGGAGGGTTCTGAGCAGAGTGTAATTTGTCTTACAGGATTACCCTGTCTTCTTTGCTAAAAATAGAGGGTGGTCAGTGCAGAAGCAAGGAATCAATTAGGAAGCTATGGCAATAATCTGGGAGAGAAAGGAGGTAATCCTTTTGGACCAGAGGTAATTAATGCTGGAAGTGGGAGATATGATTAACTTCTGACTTTATTCTGAAGGAGGAGCTAACTGGATTTGTAATAGTCTCAGTGTGGTAGGTGATATTTTAGTTTATAAACTCAAAGAATGGAATTTCCATTTACTAAATCCTGAAGACTGAAGAAAGGAGTAGGTTTGAAGGAGGTGAGGGATCAGGAACTTGGTTTTACACATATTAATTCTCGATATTGAAGTAGTCATTTGGGGCCAGGCTTATGCTGTGGTAACAAAAACAAGTCTCAATGGTTTAAATCAAAATTTATTTCACACTGATACCATGCCTATCATAGATTGGACAGTTCTCCAGGACAACTGCTTTTTGTGCTACGATTTAGTGATGTGACTCTGCCACTTGTATTTAGGGTCTTCACACTCATTGCTGAAGGGAAGAGCAGGATGGGAAAAGTGGACGGGGTCTTACTACCACCTCTACTTGTGAGTGTGCCGCGGTTGCAGTGGTGGATTGCCCCAAATTCCCCGTGAGGTCTGAAGTAATCATTATCCCTGGTGTTACAGAGTTGGATGCTGATGGATCACCCCAAGTCCTTCCTCATTAATTGTCTACTAGAAATAGATCCATCTAGCGTAAGGAAATGCCCTCTGCCTAGAGGCAGCCCACTTCCAGTAACAGTTGACATGGGGGAACAAAGAAGATGCACTTGGCTCAGTTTAGAACGACTCTGACTGGCCATCCAGGTCCAGGACCTCTCATGGGATCAGCTGAGGCTCTGTTGTAATTGCACCACAGTCAATTTTTCCCTCTTCCCAATTCTTCTCCCCTCACTCCCTTACAGGTGAGTCCCTGCAGGCCTGGCCTCAATAACCTGAGAGGGCTTGGAGAGACCAGTACTGCTTCTCTCCTGCCTGGAGGATTGAGCCCTCAAGTGGCAATACACCCATCATCAAGTCTTCTTTCCCAAGTTCCATGGGCAATGGACCCACTTCCATTCTTCTCTATCCATTCTGCATGTTTCTTGGTAATAAAGTGAGTCACAATTCCCATGTTTCCTCTTCTGGGGAAATTAATTGAATTGAATTGAACTGAAAATCACAGATAGGAATGACCTCAGAGAACTTCCCTTTCAATTTACAAATTTCATCCCTCTCAATTTACAAATTTCATTCCTCTCAATTTACAGATCGAAAGGAAAGGCCAAAAAACGTAGAGCCTTCCTAGTTACCAACAGATTCGTTCATTACTGGAACTCAGGGGTTCTCCATGCCGTTTGCACAGTAGAATCACCTGGGGAAATTAAACAATTCTGCTGCCCTGGCCTCAGAGCCAGACCCTCTGATTCGGTTGGTCTACAGTGGGACTTGGCATTGGCAGCTGCTTGGTCTCCCCAGGTATTTCTAAAGTGAAGCCATGCTTGAGAACCTCTGCCTTTATGTTTCTTTCCCCTGGCACTCTCTCATACAGATCCTTGATGTAGCTGGCCAGAGAGCAGAGGTTGGGTCCATGCTTCACATTTTGCCAATAGAAAAGGGATAAACTCTACTTGAATTGTGTTTGCTTTTCAAAAATGTTCTGAGGTCCATAGGAGATTCTATTACATACAAGTCTTCTGTTATGCTAGTTTTTATTTAGTGCCCTTTTTAAGAGGTAAAGAAAATGATAAAGGAATGTTTTTAGCAGCTACAAATGGGTTGTATATGAGAGTAACAGCAGAATATGCAGGTTTGGATTTAGTTCTGTTTCAGAAATCTGTATAAGCTGACTCCAGTTACCATATGTCTACTGTTTCAAAGGCAGGGTCATCAAGCATTTTCTGTAAAGGACAGATAGTAAATATTTTATTATGTCTGCAGGCCATACAGTTTCTTGCATCTGCTCAACTCTGCTTTTGTAGCATGAAAACATCCATAGATAAAGACATAAAAATGGGTGTGGTTTTGCTCCAATAAAACTTTATTTAGCAAAACGCTTGTGGGGCTGAATTTGGCCCTCTCCATAGTTTGTCAACCTCTCGCAAGTGTCAGTCTGAAATAGATACTGTTTGATAATGATCCAACTCATGAAAAATATAAATAAAATGTGTTTCTTATGCTATGGAGAGTTTCTGAAATTAAGATGTCTCCAACGTTGCTTTAACATTTTACTTATATATCCAAAAGACCCTAATACAAAGAAGAACAGTGTTTATTCCAGCATCATTTTACACCTTTGCCTCTTTTTAGCAGCTTGTACTTTCAGTGCAACTTAGAAATGTTTCTATTTTTCGTCTTCATAAATTTCTCTTTTAAAGATTTAACAGAAGTAAGCTGCTAAACTCCAGAAGCAGTCAAATAACTACTTGGAAAATGGAAAGGCAGTGAACACTAGTCATTTCATGATTTCAATTTTATGTTTGCTTCATTACAGAACATACATACATAAAACTTTCAGTAGGGTTGCATCATCTGAATCATAGTTTTCAGTTTCAGCCCAAACCACTGCCAGTTATGAAAGCCTGGCCTTGCTTGATTTAGGTCTTCGAACAAACCTAGAAAAGTTGTTGCTAGAATGAAAACAGTTCTTGGTTTGTTTTGAGTATTGCTGTAAGTGGTTGGAAGGAAGAAAAATGCCTTGCCCTTGCTAGGCTTTCAGCTTCAGAATGACTATCTGAATTCTAGTAGCATCTCTTTACTACCCAGTGCTCATTTAGGGATAGGAGAAGGTGCTCTAGGGCTCCTGCTATGACTTTCCCTGCAACCCAGCAATGAATAAAATGACTACTCACTTTTAAACTAATAGAGAGCCACTGTCCAAAGGTAAGGAAGTGAATGAAGCCAGAACAGCCCAGGGAGAGTTGTCCAGAAGCATTCCACATGAAATATAATGTTCAAGACATGGAAGAGATTGCTCCAAAACACGCTACCTGGATTTCAGGTTTTTCTGGGAGGCAGGCAATCCCTCACTCAACCCACACAGGCTAACGGCAGATCAAAAACTGAGGCCAACACCGAGGTGGGAGAGCCAAGTTCAGGACACTGGTCCACAAGACACCTCCCAGCTCCTCGTAATATCAAATGGCAAAAATCTCCCAGAGATCTCCATCTCAATGCCAAGACCCAGCTCCACTCAATGACCAGCAAGCTACAGTGCAGGACACCCTATGCCAAACAACCAGCAAGACAGGAGGACAACCCCATCCATTAGCACAGAGGCTGCCTAAAATCATAATAAGGTCACAGACACCCCAAAACACACCACCAGACATGGACCTGCCCACCAGAAAGACAAGATCCAGCCTCATCCACCAGAACACAGGCACTAGTCCCCTCCACCTGGAAGCCTACACAACGCACTGAACCAACTTTAGCCACTGGGGACAGACACCAAAAACAACAGAAACTACAAAGCCATAGCCTGTGAAAAGGAGACCTCAAACACAGTAAGTTAAGCAAAATGAGAAGACAGAGAAACACACAGCTGATAAAGGAGCAAGACAAAAACCCACCAGACCTAACAAATGAAGGGGAAATAGGCAGTCTACCTGAAAAAGAATTCAGAGTAATGAGAGTAAATATGATCCAAAATCTTGGAAATAGAATGGAGAAGATACAAGAAACATTTAAAAAGGACCTAGAAGAACTAAAGAGCAAACAAACAGTGATGAACAACACAATAAATGATATTAAGAATTCTCTAGAAGGGATCAATAGCAGAAGAACGGAAAAGTGACCTGGAAGAAAAAAGTAGTGTAAATAACTACTGCAGAGAAGAATAAAGAAAAAAGAATGAAAGTAATTGAGGACAGTCTCAGAGACTTCTGGGACAATATTAAATGCACCAACATTCAAATTATAGGGGTCCCAGAAGAAGAAGAGAAAAGAAAGGGACTGAGAAAATATTTGAAGAGATTATAGTTGAAAACTTCCCTAATATTGGAAAGGAAATAGTTAATCAAGTCCAGGAAGCACAGAGAGTCCCATATAGGATAAATCAAAGGAGAAACACGCCAAGACACATATTAATCAAATTATCAAAAATTAAATACAAAGAACAAATATTAAAAACAGCAAGGGAAAAACAACAAATAACACATAAGAGAATCCCCATAATGTTAACAGCTGATCTTTCAGCAAAAACTCTGCAAGATAGAAGGGATTGGCAGGACATATTTAAAGTGATGAAGGAGAAAAACCTACAACCAAGATTATTCTACCCAGGAAGGATCTCATTCAGATTTGATGGAGAAATTAAAAGCTTTACTTCAAGAGAAAACTAAGAGAATTCAGCACCACCAAACCAGCTTTACAACAAATGCTAAAGGAATTTCTCTAGGCAGGAAACACAAGAGAAGGAAAAGACCTACAATAACAAACCCAAAACAATTAAGAAAACAGGAATAGGGACACACATATCGATAATTACCTTAAATGTAAATGGATTAAATGCTCCAAGCAAAAGACATAGACTGGCTGAATGGATACAAAAACAAGACCCATATATATGCTGTCTACAAGAGACCCACTTCAGACCTAGGGACACATACAGACTGAAAGTGAGGGGATGGAAAAAGATATTCCATGCAAATGGAAATCAAAAGGAAGCTGGAGTAGCAATTCTCATATCAGACATAATAGACTTTAAAACAAAGACTATTACAAGAGACAAAGAAAGAAGCTACATAATGATCAAGGGATCATTCCAAGAAGAAGATATAACGATTGTAAACATTTATGCACCCAATATAGGAGCACCTCAATACATAAGGCAAATACTAACAGCCATAAGATGGGAAATCAATAGTAACATATTCATATTAGGAGATTTTAACACCCCACTTTCACCAATGGACAGATCATCCAAAATGAAAATAAATAAGGAAACACAAGCTTTAAGTGATACATTAAATAAGATGGACTTAATTGATATTTATAGGACATTCCATCCAAAAACAACAGAATACACATTTTTCTCAAGTACTCATGGAACATTCTCCAGGATAGATCATATCTTGGGTCACAAATCGAGCCTTGGTAAATATAGGAAAATTGAAATCGTATGAAGTACTTTTTCCAACCCCAACGCTATGAGACTAGATATCAATTATAGGAACATATCTGTAAGAAATACAAACACATAGAGGCTAAACAGCACACTACTTAATAACCAAGAGGTCACTGAAGAAATCAAATAGGAAAACAAAAAATACCTAGAAACATATGACAATGAAAACACAAGGACCCAAAACCTATGGGATACAGCAAAATCAGTTCTAAGATGGAAGTGTATAGAAATACAATCCTACCTTAAGAAATAAGAAACACCTTAAATAAACAACCTAACCTTACACTTAAAGCAATTAGAGAAAGAAGAACAAAAAAACGCCCAAAGTTAGCAGAAGGAAAGAATTCATAAAGATCAGATCAGAAATAAATGAAAAGAGATGAAGGAAACAATAGCAAAGATCAATTAAACTAAAAACTGGTTCTTTGAGAAGATAAACAAAAATTGATAAACCATTAGCCAGACTTATCAAGAAGAAAGGGAGAAGACTCAAATCAGTAGAATTAGAAATGAAAAAGGAGAGGTAACAACTGACACTGCGGAAATACAAAGGATCATTAGAGATTACTACAAACAACTCTATGCCAATAAAATGGACAACCTGGAGGAAATGGACAAATTCTTATAAATGCACAACCTTTGGAGACTGAACCAGGGAGAAATAGAAAATATGAACAGACCAATCACAAGCACTGAAATTGAAACTGTGATTAAAAATCTTCCAATAAACAAAAGCCCAGGACCAGATGGCTTCACAGGAGAATTCTATCAAACATTTAGAGAAGAGCTAACACCTACCCTTCTTAAACTCTTCCAAAACATAGCAGAGAGAGGGACACTCCCAAACTCATTCTACAAGGCCACCATCACTTTGACAACATAACCAAACAAACATGACACAAAGAAAGACAACTACAGGCCAATATCGCTGATGAACATAGTTGCAAAAATGCTCAACAAAATACTAGCAAACAGAATCCAACAGCACATTAAAAGGATCATACATTATGATCAATTCAGGTTTATCCCAGAAATGCAAGGATTCTTCAATATACACAAATCAATCAACATGATACACCATATTAACAAACTGAAGGAGAAAAACTGTATGATCATCTCAGTAGATGCAGAGAAAGCTTTTGACAAAATTCAACACCTATTTATGATAAAACCCCTCCAGAAAGTAGGCATAGAGGGAACATTCCTCAACATAATAAAGGCCATATATGACAACCCACAGCCAACATTGTCCTCAATGGTGAAAAACTGAAACCATTTCCACTAAGATCAAGAACAAGACAAGGTTGCCCACTCTCACCGCTATTATTCTACATAGTTTTGGAAGTTTCAGCCACAGCAATCAGAGAAGAAAAAGAAATAAAAGGAATCCAAATTGGAAAAGAAGTAAAGCTGTCACTGTTTGCAGATGACATGATACTATACATATAGAATCCTAAAGATGCTACCAGAAAACTACTAGAGCTAATCCATGAATTGGGTAAAGTAGCAGGATACAAAATTAATGCCCAGAAATCTCTTGCATTCCTATACACTAATGATGAAAAATCTGAAAGTGAAATTAAGAAAACACTCCCATTTACCATTGCAACAAAAAGAATAAAATATCGAGGAATAAACCTACCTAAGGAGACAAAAGACCTGTATGCAGAAAATTATAAGACACTGATGAAAGAAATTAAAGGTGATAAAAATAGATGGAGAAATAGACCATGTCTTTGGATTGGAAGAATTAACCCTGTGAAAATGCCTCTACTACCCAAAGCAATATGTAGATTCAATGCAATCCTTATCAAACTACCACTGGCGTTTTTCACAGAACTAGAACAAAAAATTTCACAATTTGTATGGAAGCATAAAAGACCCCAAATAGCCAAAGCAATTGTGAGAAAGAAAAACGGAGCTGGAGGAATCAGGCTCCCTGACTTCAGACTATACTACAAAGCTACAGTAATCAAGACAGTATGGTAATAGCACAAAAATGGAAATATAGATCAATGGAACAGGATAGAAAGCCCAGAGGTAAACCCACACAGATATGGTCACCTTACCTTTGATAAAGGAGGCAAGAAGATACAGTGGAGAAAAGACAGCCTCTTCAATAAGTGATCCTGGGAAAACTGGACAGCTACATGTAAAATAATGAAATTAGAACACTCCCCAACACCCTACACAAAAATGAGCTCAAAATGGATTAAAGACTTAAATGTAAGGCCAGACACCATCAAACTCTTAGAAGAAAACATAGACATAAATCACAGCAAGATCCTTTTTGACCCACGTCCTAGAGAAATGCAAATAAAAACAAAAATAAACAAATGGGACCTAATGAAAATTCAAAGCTTTTGCACAGCAAAGGAAACCATAAACAAGACGAAAAGACAACCCTCAGAATGGGAGAAAATATTTGCAAAGGAAGAAACTGACAAAGGATTAATCTCCAAAACATACAAGCAGCTCACACAGCTCAATATGAAAAAAACAAACAACCCAATCCAAAAATGGGCAGAAGATCTAAATAGACATTTCTCCAAAGAAGATATACAGATTGCCAAGAATCACATGAAAGAATACTCAGCATCACTAATCATTAAAGAAATGCAAATCAAAACTGCAGTGAGGTATCACCTCACACCAGTTAGAATGGGCATCATCAGAAAATCTACAAACAACAAATGCTGGAGAGGGTGTGGAGAAAAGGGAACCCTCTTGCACTGTTGGTGGGAATGTAAATTGATACAGCCACTATGGAGAACAGTATGGACAGTCCTTTAAAAACTAAAAATAGAACCACCATACGACCCAGCAATCCCACTACTGAGCATATACCCTGAGAAAACCATAATTCAAAAAGAGTCATGTACCACAGTGTTCACTGAAGCTCTATTTACAATAGCCAGGACATGGAAGCAACCTAAGTGTCCATCAAGAGATGAATGGATAAAGAAGATGTGGCACATATATACAATGGAATATTAGTCAGCCATAAAAAGGAATGAAACTGAGTTATTTGTAGTGAAGTGGATGGACGTAGAGACTGTCATACAGAGTGAATTAAGTCAGAAAGAGAAAAACAAATACCGTATGCTAACACATATATATGGAATCTAAAAAAAAAAGTAAATGGTCAGAAGAACCTAGGGGCAAGACGAGAGTAAAGATGCAGACCTACTAGAGAATGGACTGAGGATACGGGGATGGGGAAGGGTAAGCTGGGACAAAATGAGAGAGTGGCATGGACATATACACACTACCAAATGTAAAATAGATAGCTAGTGCGAAGCAGCCGCATAGCATAGGGAGATTAGCTCTGTGCTTTGTGACCACCTAGAGGGGTGGGATAGGGAGAGTGGGAGAGAGATGCAAGAGGGAGAGGATATATGTATATGTATAGCTGATTCACCTTGTTATAAAGCAGAAACTAACACACCATTGTAAAGCAATTATACTCCAATAAAGATGTTAAAAAAAAAAAACTAAGGCTGAAACATAATCAGGTGGGATTTGGGCACAAAAATTCAAGTAGGGCCTTGCCTATCTGGATCACAGACTAGACCTGTGGATGGCTCTCCTGAGCTAAAGGGCAGGTCTTTGCATGAAACTCTCAGCTCAGCTCCACGTCTTGCCTTTGTCTCTTTACTGTCACTTCTGTTTTTGGCAGTTTTCATTTGTGTTTTCTCTCTTTTGACAAATAGAGGTTGACAGGTATTTATTTTTAGACAAAAAGTGTTTTTATAAATTAAATCTTTTCTTCCATCCCCACGATTAACTGCTAGAAGTGTAAAATTAGATAAAGTGAAGCTGAGTAACATGTAAGCCATAGGATCTATAGTTTTACAGACTTGGGTTTCAATCTGGTTTTTTTAACTTACTAAATTTATGACTTTTAGAAATTAATCTAACTCTTTGATCCTTGGTTTCCTCACCCAAAATATGGGAATATCAGCACATGGCTCATAAGATGTATGTGCAGCAGTCAAACAATATGGGTAATGTTCTGAGGTCCAGGCACATAGTAGTTGCTCAGTAAATGAAGACACGGTGATGATAGTGATGATGGTAGTGACTGTGACAATGATGTCTCTAAAATTGGGGTCATCCTGTCTAGCATAAATGTACAATGATAAGGAAAGGATAGATTGGCAAAGAAGACAATGATTTCTAAATTTCTTTTTCATCAAATGGTTTCAGAATGTGGCTTAGGAAAACTTTCCAGAGTGACAGACACAAGCATGTTCAAACTAAAGGACAACAGAAAACTCATCCTATCACTAAATATAGGTGATTCTGTTTTACATAATCTTACTGAGTCCTCATTTCTTCCCCCTTTCAAAGTCATGGACCATCAAGAATCAAAAGTCAAACCAATTTATTAAATACTCTGGCAGCAGGAGTAAGAGGTTTGATTATTTGTTGTTGCTTTAATCCCAGAAGCCCAATCAGCCAGCCATGAGCTCTTGGTTACAGCATTCTTATGGTTTTTAAAGTCCTATGAGTTGTCAATCAGGAACTCCAAAAAGACTAACCGTAGTGTGAAATATCCACTTCCTGTGAACTGTATATTGTCATGTCTGCACTTCAGTTTTGCTGAGTGCCAAAAAAACTGTGTTGATGCTTAAAGGAAATACCCTCTAATTCTTGGAAGTAGAAAGGGTTACATAATTAGTGGAAGAAAATGTATTTATTTATTATTTTCTTAAATATTATATTATTATTGAGATTCCACTCCATGCCAGTCTCTGTGGTAGGCATGGAGAAGGGTCTGGGAAATAGGTATAAATACCATTTCATATACTTGAACTTGAGGAGCAGGAATGTAAGAAATGTCCTTGGCCCATTGTTTCAGTAGTTGGCTTTCAATACAGTGTACGTCTTTTAGTGTTAGAGTCCTCACTCTAGGAGTCTTTGATTTTCTACATTCTGTCATATACCCATCTTGGCACAAAACAGTAGGTGAGGGAAAGAGAAGGGCTATCCTGAAGGTAAAAGGCAGAGTGCTCAGGCAGGACCATGATTGGGAAAACACACTGTGGGAATCTCGATATTAGAAAGAGAACGGGCACAGGGTGAGTACACATATCATAGCACTCCTTTTGTGTCTATTCCCTGCAATAAACGCTCTTCTGGGCAAGGGATTATTTGCACAGCCACTGGTGAGGAGAGGGTTGGAAAACGGATTGGAGTGTTGGTTTTGTAACATTTCCTCTCATCGGACTTTCAGCCCAGCCCAGCATGGTTCAACAGCATCAGTGGGATTATTGATTTGTAGAAAGTGAGAGAAATTTTCTCAATAGGCAATGATAAACAAAGGAGATTGTTACAGTAAGAATAATTCTGGAGTCCCACATCATTTCACCAAAGAGAATGAATGAGAGTTTTGAGAGAGAGAGAGAGAGTGTGTGTGTGTGTGTGTGTATGTGTGTGTACTATTACACTGTGGTCAGGCAACTGCTCTTCCTATTTTTCTTTATTAATATTTTTAGAAAAAATTCACACTCATGGTTTGTTTTTACATCCTCTAGTTCTCTTTTCTTTTTTTAATCACTAGAGTTTCTGCTTACGTGTATTGCACAAACACAGACACTTACGTATTTTCAAAGCCCCCAAATACAATTTTTTTAATCACCCTCTAACTCTAAATTAAAGAAACATAGCATTGCCACCTAATTTCAAATAATGTTCCATTAATGAGCACTGAAATTTTTCTTTCTCAAGACTTCCATGTTGGTGAGCTTATATAAAAACTTATAATTTAAATATTCTACGTGAAAAACACTACAGTGGTCACTAAGTCAAATGACCTTGAATACAGGTGGCAAAGCTGAGGCTCCAAGAACTTAAGTAACTCTATTAGTCACATGATTGGTATATGTGTTGTTCAATTCAATGGATTTTTGTTTGTTTTTCTTTTAGAGCTAAATATTTAGCAGAATGAAATGAGGACAGGAAGGCAGGCATATCACATCAATTTTATTTTGTTCTTATCTTTCATTTTAAGTTTTTTTAAGTTTTAAATTGAAAAGGCACTAAGTACAGCATTTCTTTCACCACTACTATCAGTGTCTCTCCTCTGTGGTACAACTACAAACTTTGACTTAACTTCTTTCAGGTAGAGTAAGATAGCTATATAACAAGAATACCTAATATGTAAAAAGGCTCAAAATATGATAGAAGTCTATTTCTTGCTCAGGTAAAGTATAAATCAGATGTTCCTGTTCGGTGGTGGCTCCTTTACAATTAAGGTTGCAACTTGCTTTCCAACTTGGGGGGTTCCATCAGCCACCATATATGATTTCCAAGGTTGCAGGTGGCAGGGGAGGGGTTTCTATTATGACAGCCAGTAAAGGAAAAGGGTATGGAGGATGGCAAAGGGAGGTTTTCGTGGGCCAAACTTAGAAATCGTATAATGGTGTAAAGTGACTCTACCCACGCTTTATTGGCTGGAACTCAGTTACACAGGCACAACCTAACTGCAAGTGATCCTGACTGATGTAGTCTGAGTACATGTGTATGGGTGCACGTATGTATGGAAATGGAATCAGTCTATGCACACGTTGCCGCAAATTCCTTTTACCACATTAGCCATATTAGATCATTACGTGTACTGGGTGCACAGTGCTCCAGTGGAAAAATGTTCTGTGTTTATTTAACTAGTCTATGTGATCTTATCCAACTTTCAAAACACAGTAAAATCTTGCTTCACTCTTTGTAATGACACATTTTAAATATCTGAATTTTGGGGATAATTGAGACTTTATCTTCCTTAGCAACACTTTTCATCAAAATTCTAAGCAACTTTTACATGAAGCTCTTTCTAGATGCATTACACCGGTAGATGCCTTATTAGAAATCATTACTGAACAGAACTGATTGATTTTTCTTAGGACCATGGCAGAGAGAGTGGGGCTTCCCAAGCACTCAGTTGGTTTTTGTATTTCCTGGTCTCCTTGACCAGCTAGTTCTTGTCTCTGGGCTGTGGACGTAAGCAATGTGTACTAACTCTGAACCAAAAGATAAAAGACTGGCCACAAACTTTAAACTGTCCTGCCTAAAAAGGTGACCAAGGAGGCCTCACATCGAAGTGGTGGAACCACTAGAATAAAGCAACAAGAATTGTTGAATTACTACATGGAGGATAATTACCCTGGAGAACTGCCAAACTTAGAGCAGAATTTTCATGACTGAGGAATGGAAACATTCACTGCATTAGCCTCCTAAGAGGTAGGGGTTGTTACTGCAGCATATTCTATCCTGACTAATGAAATGTTCGTGCGATATTATTTAAAATATTAATTATATGACTTTACATTATTGATTAATATTAGTTTCCATCTCTGTAGGACTTAGAGCTTACATAAGACTTTCCTAGTCATGAGCTTATATAACTTACACAACAGTGTAATTCTTATATATGTAACAACATATAAGCCATTCCTGAGATGTGTTCTACTACTTTACTGAACATTTACGAGTTAATAGTATTTTACTTTCTGAGTTAGTATGTCTTCTTTTTATGGGATGTTTGTGCTTGCCACTATACCTTCCACCTTATTGCCACTTTTCATGCTGTCTTAGGTGATTTTAGTAGGCAACTTCTGAATTTAGTTTTATTTGTATTAAGAAAAGTAAATTGTCTCAGAATGAGAACCTGAGAACCTCCCTTCTGAGTAAGCTATTTAATTCAACACGTAGAATGTGCAGTTTTAATTTTCCATCATAAAAATGCTTTCAAGAGTACTTAAAGCTATTTCATGTCTGCTTCATTTTAAGAGTGGGTCTGTTTCAATCCTTGGCTTCTCTAGGTTTTATTTGACTTTATCTTTCCTTTCCTTGCTTCCTACCTACACTGTACTTGGGTGTGATGACCATATAGGGAAATTAAAGTTCCAACAGGGAGATAACTGAGCTGATGTGGACAGGCCTGGGGCCTGGTCTGCCTGGTGATAACTCTGTATCCAGTGCAGCAGAAGGCAGCTCATGGCCTGGAGTCCATGTTTTTCCTCAGTAAAATTACAGAACTGGGTTAATTACCAACTAAGATTTTTCTGCATACCAAATTATCTGGTTCTAATTAATATTAACAGTCTTTAGAGACTGAAAAGCTGTTCAAATCTTGTATTCGAGCAGCAAAATATAATTGTTAATAGACTTTCAGTGTATATAATGAGCCGGTCCACATGCGTGCGCTTTAATATAGCACCTCATCTATGGGATTCTCATTACTCCCATTTCATACTTGGGAAACTGAGACTTGCATAGGAGAGTAAAATGCTCAGGGTCAGGCAGGGCTGAATGATGAAATGGGCAGTTGAATCTAAGTATGTTTGATTCCAGAGCTTCAGCCCTTAACTCTTAAGCTCTATTTTAAGCAATGGGAATTGTTGCTATACAGGCCCCCAGGAAATTAATAAAACAGGTAATAGGTGCTATAGTTCTCCCCCAAAACCAGACCATTCTTCCTGTCCTTACGTGGAACCTCTTTTGCACAGACATTGGTGCGCCATCCTTCCATGATTTGCCCAATGCAGCAGGGCCCAGTGCGAGTGCTGGGCTGACTTACCACCCTTCTGAAGGTTCAGTGGTGAGGCAAGTGTGATCCCACAAGGATTGAGAACTTATTATCTACGACACCACAGGCCACATGAGCTTCTTGTCCACATTGGTTCTGCATGGATCCTGTTGTCCCCCAAGGCCAATGAGGTCATGTGGAGGTAGGTCCAGGTGCATGCCATGCACACACAAGTCTGTGCACAGCCTTGAAACACTGAGTGTGGGAAGCCCCAATCATATAAGTGGGCTTCTAGCAAACCTGCCCACCTTTGCCCCTGAGGGACACATGAGCTTTGTTATCCTGGTCAGAAAGTTTGCCCTTTGCTTTGGAGGCAGACACTAACTTCCAAGACTGCTATGTAAGTGTTCTTGGAAACAATCTGAGATGCACAGAGATGCCATGGAGAGTTGGTGGCTGACACTACCTAAAGGTGAAAATGTGCCCAGAAGCAAAATATGCCCCAATGTGTCCCTTCCTTGACAATCGTAGCATCTGCATCAGTCAAGGGTCTTCTCTCAGCCAGGAATGATGACACAAAGTAGAATGGGGAGTGTGGATGAGAAGTCCCTGCACTTTTCCCAGAAAGCTCCTTTTCTGGAGTAGTTGGTCTGAGTGTAAATTGGTCTAATCCATTTGGAAAATATTTTGGTAATACGAACAAAGAGCCATAAGTGTACTGATATGCATTGAATAGAAATTCCAGGTCTAGGAATCAATCCCAAAGGAACAATTTGAAACCGGTGAGAAAAGTTCACATAAATAGATTATTTATAATAACAAAATGGTGATCATAATCTAAAGAATGGGAGAATAGTTAGATAAATTATGGTGTATATTTTGATAAAACATTACCTTTTTAATTTTAAATGATGGTTATGGAATCCCTCTATTAATAAGAAAAGTATCTATGATGTAATGTTATGTGAAAAATTACGGTTACAACTGTATTCAATATGAGTACAAATGTGGTGTAATACCCACTCATAAGGGGAAAAAGCTGAAAGGAAATTCACTGAATACTGCTATATGCTTGCTGAGTTGGGCTAGTGGAGTGAAGAATGAGAGTTTTTTTTTTTTTCTCATCACAATTCTCCAAACATTTTAGACACATGGTTTGATTTTTAAAATGAAAAATATGTATAAGGTTAAAAAGCAAACTCTTGTAGTGATGTGTTAATGTTATCAATCAAACATTAATCTCTAGATTTAAGTCAGAAACAATCAAGCATTTTTCTTCTTTTTAAGGTTACGTCCTTTCAGTTATTAAGTTTGTTAATTAAAATCTCTTCCTTTAAGACCGCTTGTGTCCCAAGCGTGAAAGGCATGTGGACCTCTGCAGGGAGGTCATGGAACAGAGGTCACTGTGGAGGCAAAGATGGTCTTCATGGAACAAGGATCCACTTTCCTTTCTTTGGATTCCTCCATTACTCTACATGAGCCCTCCAAGGGTAAAAGAGAAATATGACACGTGACAGCTATGACAAGGTCCTTACACGTCAGCATTGGCTCCTACTCAGCTCTCTGGACTCACCCATCATGAAGCATCCTGACTCTCCTCCTACGCCATCACCACCCATTAATCTGAACTAGACCCACTGAAGTTCATTAAGGTCCTAGAATATTCTAGATCCTCTTTGACTCCAGTCCTTCCCACCTGCTAACCCATCTGCCTGAAGCTCTGCTTCCTCAACTCACTTTCACCAAACTAACTCTTACTTAAGATTAAAATCACTTTCTCTAAGAAGCCTACTGCAGCCTCTTGAGTCTGGATCAGGTGCCCCTGCTGTATTCCTTTAGCAACCTTATCTCAGCACTCCTCACCCTCTATGTGCTAACAAATACTCCTTCAATAGGCCAGGAGACTTTAACTGGGGAGTAACCTAGAAAATGCCAAACAGTTTTTCTTTTTTGATGTTGGGGGTAGGAGTTTATTAATTAATTAATTTTTGCTGTGCTGCGTCTTCGTTTCTGTGTGAGGGCTTTCTCTAGTTGTGGCAAGCGGGGGCCACTCTTCATCGCGGTGCGCGGGCCTCTCACTAACGCGGCCTCTCTTGTTGCCGAGCACAGGCTCCAGACGCGCAGGCTCAGTAGTCGTGGCACATGGGCTTAGTTGCTCCGCGGCGTGTGGGATCCTCCCAAGCCCGGGCTCGAACCCGTGTCCCCTGCATTAGCAGGCAGATTCTCAACCACTGCGCCACCAGGGAAGCCCAATGCCAAACATTTGATTCTACAAGGTAACAGTTAGCAAAATACATCATCTCAAGTTGATGAGAACAGGAAAGGCATGTGAGGATCTGGCTTCTATTGTTTAGTTATTTCATAAAAACACAGTTAATTTCTTAAGCAAATTTTATATTAAAAAGAGGCTGGATCTTGGATATCATGATGTCAAAAGGACTACGCATTGTGTGATGAGCCCCCAAACCACGAGGACAGAACCCTCACACGTGTCATTTTCACTGGTAAGGTAACGGTCTCAATCAAAGGAGCATCTGGTGATTCTCATATGACTTGAATTTGATTGCTGCTTTCCTTACATGAGGCAAAAAATTACCAGCAATGAATTCGCTTTCCTTTCTATTTAAATCACTTTACTGTAAAATGTTTCAATTTCTGATCTAAGTTATTATCTCATAGTACTTAGATAAACTTTCTGTCTTACATTATTTTCCTTAAAAATGTACCTCTCACAATATCAAGTATCAAATTATCTCAATTTCTATCTGAGGTGATTAGGCTTTTGGTAAGTCCCTGAAGTGTTTATTCCAAACTATTAAAAACCCACTCTGAAGTTACATCTCTGAGTGAGACATCTGCCTTAGAGAATAACAGTATTCCAGGCCTTTTTCCCATTTGCAGCTCACCGCCCAAGGAGAGGGAGGAATGAAATGTGCCTCTTACCTAAGCATCATTTCCCCCACCCCATATTCTGACTTATTCCTCTACTTGGCTGAGAATTATTGACCATTCCCATCAGGACTGGATTGAACCATGTATAAAATAGACCTACTGTTAGAAAGAGAATTAGGTGAAATCATTGATACATAGAGCATTTTAAACATATTTTAGATGAATTCTATTATATGGACAAAGTGTTTTAGAGTTTTCTAAAGTCTTTCTCCAGACTAAGATATCTCCAGAGACATCTTGATTAGAAAAAGAGGGAGATACTTTAAAAATCTTTTATGATGGGGATTGTTAAAAGAAAAAATCTCTTTTTGTTTTCCTATTTCAATTCACCATTTTTTTTTAAGATCAATAATACCCATTATGATGGGCTTCTACTCTTTGGAATTTGCAAAGAAACCATTTGGGAGAACGTTCTCAGGTCTTATAATCTTATCCAACTGACAAGTTCACCTGCTGCATAATATCGTCAGATTCTGCAACCCCAGAGATGTGTCATTTGCATTTGGAGCCATTTTCTTTAATAGGTGGACTGGGAAGCACACACACACACACACACACACACACACACACACACACACACAACATGAGAGCTGTGAGTTCAGTTTTATTTGAGGACTTTCTGAGGACTATAGCCTGAGAGACAGCCTCTCAGATAGCTCTGAGGAACTGCTCCAAAGAGATAAGGGGGGATGTCAGTGTATATGTGATTTTGGTAAAGGTGGTACTGTACATGCAATCAAGCACACATCTGGGTAGAAGGTTGCTATTAGTCACAAGGAAAAGATGTGTCCATTAATGCTTTTAGTGTTTTTCTAGGTATGGGAAGATGAAAGAAATAGCGTTCATAAAATTTACTCCTGAAAATATCTAGCTATCTGAAGGCCTGTTCTGCCAGTTTTTTTTTTTTTTTTTTTTTTTTCCCCAGGGCACACAGTGCCTCATTCCTGATCTCCACCCTGAACTCCTTTCAGGGTATGTTAAGGTCAGTGACTGCAGTGGCTAATGACTCAATCTTTGTAGAGACAGATGGTGAGAGTCTTTAGTTGGCAAATAAATAAGTGGAGCTACCTTTACAGTCAAATTTGAGGATTACAATCCTACTGATACAAGTGGAAGATGATTTCTTGCCTGCTGCTATGTTTAATACACACAACTGATGCATTTTTTAAAGAAACATTTCCAGGCTCTTAGGTGCTTAAAGCTCCAAACCATGCAAAGAACATGAAGGAAGAATCCACAAAGTTGCTAATAGTTTTGACCAATGCGGTGATGAAATTGCATTCCCCAAGGATCTTTCTGCTAATGTAGCTGAGCTAGGAAAGGTCTAAGGCCAATCACATAAGGTGGATCAATGGCTCTTTCATCAGAGGGAGCCCAGCTGCTGGCCCCAGAGTGCACCCTACATCTAGCCCCCGATCTTCCAACTGCCCAGGGCTGACAGGGGGAAGGAAGGGCTATTGCTGACATGAGTGATTTGAGCTGAAGAATCTAAGCTTTTAGAAAACCGTAGTTCACATTTCATTTCAATTATTTGTGTGTGTGTGTTTCCTTTTTGTTGCATTTTTTTCCCTTGTGAAGAAACTTGCCATGTGGTATTTAAGGTGACCTAACTCTGGCGCCGAGAACGTTCAGTGTGGTTTGTCTTCCCACCCACACACAACTTGCCTTGCAGACTTGACAGGGATAGATCAGCCCCGCAGAGGAGCAAACAAAAAACCAAAAATACCCTCCTCCAAAAAATACCCCACGGTGTGAAACTCTTTCTGAGAAAGAGTGGCCTGTTTCCTTAAAACAGAAAAAAAATTAACAAAAATAGATTTTTCTTAAGATTCTTATTTACTCAGATGATATTGATTCTGTTTCTAGCACAGCACAACCGACTGTAGTGGCTGCCCAGAGATTTTTAGAAAGTCTGATAGATGAGAATGCAACGGGGTTTTGCTGTGAGTGAGTTGTGCTTCTCACGTTGCTTATTAGAAGGTAAATGCATAATTATACGGCACGCTCACAGAAGAGCAATAAACTTTATGGGGGAATTTATAAAACAGTATGTTTACATCAACGGTGCTATACAAGTAACAAATAATAATAACATTGTGAAGAAAATTAGCTCCTTAGATGCATAACATTTAATATGTAGCTCTGTATAATTAATATCCTGGCAGTTTAATGTGTTACTCGTTTTCTTTTTTTCCCTCCCCTTTACTAGGAAGAAAGGAACAGAATTTGTTTAATTTAATATGGCGTTTTCACAGTAGTATACAGCCAAAATGTCTCATGCTGGATTAATCTAATTTCCTATCCCATAACTTTGAAACTGGCCACTGGTTTATTAATGTACAGTATGCCCACTTAGATGATATGTAAATATCATTCCTTCCTCACTGTTACCTTTCGCCTCCCTGCCGACTGTTCTGCTAGACACCCCACAATGCAAAGACAAAGAATTATTTAGCTCAAAATGTCAAGTGTGCTGAGGCTGAGGAAGCCTGAATTAGCTCATTGATCTTTACAACCATCCTCAAAGGTAGGGGTTATTATTTTGTGTGCAAAAAAACTTACACACAGAGGATCCAAGAGATTTATCCAAGATAAAATTTCATAGTGCAAAGTTGAGGACTCCAGGCTTGATGTCAGGTCTTCAGCGTCTAAATCCCCGGGCACCTGCCATAGCCCTCTTCTTTTACAAGTGCTTTTACATTGAGAACTTGGCATTGGTTTCAGCACACACATATGTGCTGTTCAAAAGTGTGTGTGTGTGTGTGTGTGTGTGCATGCACAGGTATCGATATTTTCCTGACATCCAGAAATTGGTCCCTAGGAGCCAGACATGTCTGACTCCACGCAAAACTGAAGAAAGCCACATCTGCCTTTGGCCCTGTCCTCTTAATGCTCCGGATGAAGTAGCCCCTATAGAGTCCACCCCACTGTGCATCATTTCCTGTGCTCGTCCTCTGGCCTGTGATGACGGCGGCCCCCCCCCGCCTCAGCTCCACCGCCCATGTTAATGATGCTCTCGCCTTTTCACTGGAGCATTACGTTGCCGGAACACACAGAGAAAGGGCCTTTCCTCTTCACTATTCAGCTGTCACCGTCATCACTTAATAAACAGTGAAAAGGCAGTGACTCAGATCGCAGGTGCCAGTTTGGCCTGGGTGATTGTCAAATGGTCCCATCCCAGCTTATTTAGGGTGCCTAAAGGCAGGCCTGATGCCAGCACGCCCTGCGAGTTCCAGGAAGGAGAAGGGCAGGAAAAGTGCATGAAGAGTGGAGCTGGGCTTAGTGACATCCAGGTGTAAGTGATTTGCGGGGAGGACTCAGGAAGGAGGAACCTCCTGGCTTGGAATCAGTAGGTGATTTATGCTCGATGCTCCTAGCACATAGTGGTAACCCTTCTCCTACAACCTCTAGGGTCAGAACACCTGGCTCTGCCATGGTGAATGCCTACCTTGACATCTCCACACCCATTGTGAAGACAAGGGAGCATCTGGACACTCCCAAATGTCCTTTGTAGTTTGAGTCATACCACATGGCAACTGGCTTGTTGGTGCAATCCCTGCTAAGGATGAAAGACTGCTTCTCTCATGTAGTCACTTAGTTTAGTCAAGGAACCTTCATGTGTGGTTCTGGGCCACATCCTGAATCCCTAGTGGTTCAATAAGGGTGTGGTGATGGACATCTGCAAGTAATTTTATGAAGTTTAATAAACCTAATAAGAACCATTCTATAGCATCCAAACCACAAAAACTTACCAAGTGCCCTTTAGGTGCCAGGCACTGTGTTTGGCTCTGGACACATTCAAGCATCATCTCTGAGCCCAGGATATTCAGAGGTAAAAACCAGTTACACAAACCAGTTACACGATCACTTTAGACATAGTAATAAGGTGGTATATGTGATGCTTTAAAAGAAGAGAGGCAAGAATATCTATCATTTGGAATTATTTGGGACAGGAGGTTTGGAGTTGGTAGCAGAGAACATGAATCACAAATTGTACGTAACATAAGGACTCCAAGTTGTGTAACTCGGAAACAGATATTCTTGACATCCTAGTGTGGGACACTTGAGAGCATTGTGCTCATCATATTCACCCCTGGCCTTTGCATCTATGCCTTTATCTTAATTCCATGCTCACCACTCCAGTTATTCATCTTTAAACATTATTTTATGACACAACATTACCCTGGCTCTCGAGTGTCTTGCATGCACTGATATGATATTCTTTAGACCTTCCTCAAATGCCAACTCCTCCAGGAAGCTTCCTCAGTTCCCTCTGGGATCATGTAGACTACACAGGAGGACCATAAATATGTACTTGCACCTTTTTAATGCACACATCATTTTGTACCTTTTATTATATTATAAGAATTGGGTTTATTATTGTACAACCTGTTTCATCCAGTTCACATTATTATCAATCATCAGAAAAATATTGATGTTCAGGAAAACGACAAACAAGCCGAAGTTAGTTTTTGGATCCATCTTCAGTGAGAGCTCACCAAAGTCTTCCATTATCTCCATAGGACACCTGCCCTGTCCCCACCCCACCACATTAACACCCTGGGCTGCCAGAGCATCCTGAATATGGACCTGCCATAGTCCTTTCCACTCTGCAGCTTATTTTCTTTTGCGGTTCTCTCTCTGATGAGACTTGAGTCCTGAGGAACAGGGACTGAATCTTGTTTGCTCAGCACCTTGTATGGGACAGGATCAATAGGGGGAACTTAGCGTTTGTGTTCAATCCACTACATGTAGGTATCTGTTAATCATTTGAGCAAGAGCTCTGAAGAGCCAGCACAAAATTCGGTGCTCATAAACTTGGGCCATTCTACTACTTGTTGTATGCATGAAAGCAGTGAGAGACTCAAAAGCAATCAAGTCCAATCCAAATGAAACCTTATTAGGTTCAAATTATGCATTACACTGAAACATTCTTACCATGAGTACATTTGGCCTGTACATAAAATGTTTGTTTGTGTTTCATTTTTTAACTGAAACTTATGCCACCCAAACTTTAACCTTGAACTGACTGACTCTCATCTTGGTGCCAAAAGTCCAGCTGAGCAATTAGCATTTGAAGTTCGTGTGAGGAGGGACCCGTGAATGATGGCTTCAGAGCTCTGCCATCTTGTCCTCCTATGAGGTTAAACCCCAGGACCGCTGTGCACACGGACATCATTAGAGAGTCCTGGCAGGACTGTCTTCCCTGAGTTGCCTATGAAACTCATGATACTTTTTTAGGGTGTTTTTTGTAAATAATCACTATACAGAAGGCATTTTTGTCTGGTTTATAAAATGTTCATGATGACATTGTCATAGTAGCCAAGGTAGTGAGTACAACATAATGACTGGGAACAATGGATCAGAGTCATGGAAACCACTCATAGTGACTTACACACGGACTAACCTGTGTGAACCTGATAAAAGGCACGTAACCTCTCTAAGCTTCAGGGCCTTCCTGATTGCAAGATGGCAATCGGAATTACCTCTGTTGTTGTGAAGACTGAGTGAAAATACTCTGGACATTAATGCATGTCCAGCATTAATTAAAATTTAATTAATTAATTTAATTAATTTAATTTGATTAATGCTGGACATTAATGCATGTCCAGCATTAATAAAAAATAACTTTTTAGTATGCTTTTGCTCAATGTCAGTCTACATTACCCTTTTAGTCACTATTTGGTAGCAGATAATAAAGTGAGATGGAAAATGCCATTTTCTCTTTTGGCTGTTTTGAGGCACAGAGCTAATATCTAATCCTTAATATTTAATCCTTAATATTTAATCACAGTAGTTATGTGAATTTGAATGTCTGTGACATGTATTTTCTCTTGCTATCACATATTCTTGTTTTTATTTTACATCTAGGTTTTTGAAGCCAATATTTTAGCCAGACAACATATTTTAGATGTAGGTAAAACGTATTCTAGAAATAAGTAAGCGCATAGTTTATTTTATATAAACAGAAAATATACATTTCCTATCATTTAGGACTTACAGTATTGTTAGTGTGGGAAAATACATATAAAGTAAAAGTAAAATTATACATGTGTGTATATACACACACACACATGCACACACACACAGAGTGCTGAGCTGGCAAATGTAACATCTGCTTCCCCAAAACCAAAAACCCCTCATTTGTAGGTTTTGCCAATTTCCGTGGTGTAAATACTCCTATGATGGCTCATTTCAAGCTACCAATAGTTTAAGAAACAGTGTGCACATTTCCTAAAGCATGAACTGGCTCCAGTGGATAGCTGCTAAATTGGCACGGACTCAAAGAAGAAAGCAAATTCAGAGAAGAGAAGTTCCATGTTTATGGACTAAAATAGCCTTGGAGGTACCAGAGAGCACGGACAATCTGAGCCAGGTCTGAAAAGACTCGTAACTTTTGGAAAACACCAAAAACGGTGAAAAAAGCTCTAGCATCTATGTGTAGCCAGCTCTTTCATTCATTATGAGTTAATTAAAAACATTTTTTTGAATTATAACTGGATGCCAGACACTTATTATAGGGTTTAAATATACGGAATTATAATCACAGGTGTCAGACAGATATGTACTATAAAGCAGTGTTGTAGACACAGTGCTGTAGGCTATGCACAAGTAATCACTGTAGTGAGCACTTAACCCAGCCTGGAGGTCAAGGTCAGGGAAGGCTTCCCAGAGGCAGTGACTGAGTCTTAAAGGCTGGAGAGAATACTCACCAGGCTGAGGCAGCAAGAGAAGGGCATTTGAGCTGGAGAGGGCTTAAGTGAAATCAAAGGGAGAGGGAACATAGAAGGTGGAAAGCTACAAGCAGATCCAGGTTTGGGGTGCATAACTTGCATGGCGGCAGGCAAGAGGAAGAAGTGTGGCCAGGAGCTGGGACAACGTGGACTCTCAAGGAGCTGGTGGTCCTCTTAAGGGTTCTGCAGTTTCTGCTGAAAGCCCTGGTACACGTCTGCTGTGATCTGAGCAGATGTTGAGAATTGCATCCTATGTAGGTCACGTGAACAAATTTACCATTATGTATCGGTTTTGAATGCCTAAGAACAGGGGTGATGAGATCCCTCCAAGGGTCATTGTCATCATCCAGGCATGATTTGATGAGGACATAAGCAATGCACTAGAACTTGGGATGGAAAAGGATTATTACGGATTTTGTGCTATTCATAACTTGCCTTTACTTTCATCTTTTTACTTAGCTTAGATTGTAAGCCAAATAATATCATTCTCTGTAAGTTTAGGCTCAGATTTTCATTTTTTATTAGTTAGCTAGTTCTGAACTATCTTATTTCAATCAATGTCTGTTTATTCATGTTATAGACTCATGTAATAGTCTCGTAGATGTCTTAACCAGGAAGGCACTGAGTGTGCATTAATTTATAGATAATTTATGATAGAACATACCTATTTTCCAATTTCTTTTATATTAAACACATCTATCACTAAAGTCATTTTTGTGTCCATTAGATAAAAGAATAATTTAAAATTTCTCCAAATGATTATTAATCTTTGTTGGGAAATGTCTCCTACAGTTGGGTCAGTAGATGAAAAGGCAAGATTAATTATAAAATTACTTCAGCTCTAGAAATCTTAATATGCCTGGAGCTTAGAAGGTCTTTTTGATGACCAACAATTAGATAGATTTCTCTGTGTCTACAAATACAATAGAGTAACATATCCCAAACTATAGACAAATAAGAAAAATCACCATTACAGAGTCTAAAGAGGAAAATAATATATATAGTTTTTAATTTCTTGGCAAAACCATATCTCTGGGTTAATTTTACTACTGAAAGTTCCTGAGAAGAATGTATTGTCTTTGCAGAAGACATTGTCCTAAAATTCAAATTAAAATATATTTAAATGATACTGAAAACACTTGAGAGTCATTTGGATTCACATCTAGTATACAATAATTAGAATTTCCCATCCAAAGTACATTTTCCCCTCTAATGCTTTATGGAATGCATGATTGATTTCCTTTTTGTTAATATAATCAAATAATTTTGTTTTAAAGTGTGTTTTTCATTATAAAATTAATGTAACCACATTACAGGACAGTTGTGAACCACAGAGACTTAGACTTGAGTGTCCACTGTAGAATATTGTCCCAGCAAAACAACTGAAGCAGCTGAATGTCCAACAGTGGAAAGATGGTTAAAAGATCTAGAAGATGATATGATCTGACAACTAAAATAATAAGGCAGATCTCAACATAAAGATATATATATTGACATAGAGTGTCAGTGTCGAGTACAGAAATCGAGTAACAAAACAATCTACATAACATGGTGTCATTTATGTAAACATATAATATGTGTTATAAATGCACTCAAAAGGGACTTCAAGAACAAGCATACCAAACTGTTGAAAGAAGTTGCCTCTAGGATGTGTGTCTATGTGTGTTTGTGCATCTGTCAAGAAGTGGGAATAAATTTAGGGATGGTAATCAAGAGACTTAATTTTATCTGCTATGTTTAAAAATTGCATTACTATATTGTGTGTTGGTTTCATGAATAGTAATAGAAAATAAAAGAGAGTAGAAAAGGGAAAAGACTGTTGTGAGGCTCATTATTCCACTACTGTTACACAAGACCCATTAAAATTTCATATATTTCTTCCAGTCTTTTTCCCACTCAAAAAATATATATACATATATACATATATACAATTATATTGTATATAAAATTTTCCTCATTTTTTCATTCAATGTTTTAGTATATTGTTACATAGTTTCCATAACTGGGAATGTGCCATATTTCTTGTAACAATTCTTTTTGTGGATATGTAGTTTATGTTTTATATTCTACTACTGATGATTAACATCTTGCATATAGTTTGATCCCTTATTTTGAAGAGTTTCTTTAGGATTTTCTGAACTATAATTAGGTCAAAAGTTACGTGCATTTTTTGTGGTTTTTCATTCTGTATCTCATGAGGAATGTCACTTGTGCTAAAGTCAAAGATGAACAGAAACATTTTATGAGCTGTGGCTTGTTTCAGATCTTTAAGCAAATTCAATTAACTTTTTTGTTTTTGTTTGGTTTGGTAAGGAATAGATTGATGCTTGGCCAAATGCCAACAACATCGGAGGACATCAAATCTGAGGTGGTGGAACCAGAGTCAGGGTCCTCCATTAATAAGTGTACTGCTTCTGCAAGTGGCTGTGGGCTATTAGGTGCCTTATACAGTGCTTGGTGGAGAGTAGTCAATGTTCAATGTCTATGTATTGAACTAAATTGAAGAGAAATCTGAGTCAAATCCCAGCTAAAACATACAGATGATGGATGCCATGGCAGCCCAGGTGGCATCAGACCAGGCAGCATGGAGTCATATGTTGACAGCAGCTCCCAACCCACAGGCACCTCTCAGGTCATCAGAAAGACTCAGCAGTCAGAGCTGTGCATCTGGCCATAGTTCTAAAGCGCCCAAGCGTGAAGGTCCATGCTCCATTCAGGTCAAGTCACAATGAGCTCACCAATCTGTGCATCTATGTCAGACTGTCTGTAAGAGGATAGGGTTCTGTGTCCTGAATTAGAACATATCAATGCATCCATTCTATTGTTCATGAGCCAGCTGTCCTACTCCCTTCACAAGCTTTTTTTTTTTAATATTTATAGATTCACAGGAAGCTGCAAAACTTAGTACAGAGAGATCCTGTGTACACTTCACCTAATGATTTCTCCCAATGGTTATTTGCATATATTTGCATATAATTTGCAAATATTGCATAATTTTAGTACAGTATCCAACGTAAGATTTGATATTGGTACAATGTGTCTGTATAGGTCTATGCCATTTTATTCACATGTGTAGATTTGTATGATCACCAACCCAGTCAAGATTCAGAACTATTCCATCACCACAGAGATTTCCCTCATGATACCTTGTTATAGTCCTAACCCTTAAGCCCCTTCTACCACATACACAGCCTCTAAATCCTGGCAAGGACTAATCTGTTTTCCATCTCTATAAGTTTATCATTTTGAGAATATAAATGCAATCACGTGGTATGTGACCTTTTCTCACACAGAGATTGACTTTTATCACTGAGCATACTGCACTTGAGATCCATTCAACTTAATGTGTGTAAATAGTCACTTCCTTTTTCTTGCTGGACAATATTCCACTGTATGGATAAAGCACTTTGTTAACCATCTAGCTATTATTCAAGAGCTTTGGATTGTTTCCCAGTTTTGGCTATTGCAAATAAAGCTGCTATGAACAATCACATTCAGGTTTTTATGCTGACATGTTTTTACGTCTCAATAAATATCCAAAATACTACTTGTTCAAATGGTAAGTACATGTTTAGTTTTCTTAAAAAATAAAATAAAAAGGCAAACTGTCTTCAGAGTGGCTGCATCATTTTATATACTTACCACGGTATGAGAGATTCCATTTCTCTATATCCTTACCAGCATTTGGTATTGTCACTAATTTTTATTTTGTGTGTTCTAATAGGTGTGTAGGGATATCTCTTCTGGGTATTAGATTTCATTTCCCTAATGGCTAGTGCTGTGCAAAAGATGTTGAATATCTTTTAACGTTATTGCTTGCTATCACTGACAGGTATCCTCATGTCTTTTGCCCATTTTCAGATTGAATTGTATTTTTTTCTTCTGTTAGGTTTTGAGTTCTTAATATGGTCTAAATATGATGCCGTTGTCAGATATGGTTTGCACCTATTTTCTCCCAGTCTGCAATTTGCCTTTTTATCCTTTTCATAGGGTCTTTCACAGAACAAATACTTTTAATCTTACTGTGGTCAATTTATTTATTTTCTCTGTTATGGGTTATGCATTTGATGTCACATCCATGAATACTTCACCAAGCCCAGGTCCTGAAGACATTCTCCTGTGTTTTCTGCTAAAAGATTTACAGTTCTATATTTAACATTTAATGATGACCCATTCTGTATGACAAGGTTTAAATCAAGGGTTTGTTTGTTTGTTTTCTTTGCCCATAGATATTCAGTTGCTCCAGCACCATTTACTGAAAGAATATTTTTCCTTCATCGAATTACTTTTGCACCCTTGTCAAAAATTAGTTGGCTGTACTTGTGTGGGGCTATTTTTATGTACTCTGTTCTGTTCCAAAGATCTTTATGTCTACCCTCCAGAAATACTACACAGTCCTGATTAGTGTAACTGTATCATGAATCTTGAAATTGGAAGAGGACGTCCTCCCAATTTTCTCTTCTTTTTTTCAAAATTGTTTATTCTAATTCCTTTGTTTTTCCATACAAACTTTAGATTAATCATGTCTATCTTATAAGTAATCTTACTAGGATTACAATAGGAATTGCACTAAACCTATATGTCAACTTGGGGAAAATTGATAACTTTACTGTTAAGCCTACCAATCCATCTATATACCTAATTCTTTTCACATACTGTAGAATACATTTGTTAGTATTTTGTTAAGAATTTTTGCATCTGTACTCACGAGGGATATTGTTCTGTAGTTTCCTTTTTGGTGCAGTCTGAGCCTGGTTTTGGCATTGGGTTAATACTGGCTTTGTAGAATGAGTGGGAAGTATTCTCTCCTTGTCTATTTTGTGTAGAATTTGTGTTAATTTTTTAAACTTCCATTAGAATTCTGCAGTGAAACCATCTGGACCTAGAAATTGTTTGTTTGGAATATTTTAATTTATGTATTAATTTTCATTATTAGTCACAGAACCATTCAAATTATTGGTCTCATATTGAAAAAGTTAGGATAGTTTACAGTTTTCAAAATTTGTATATTTCATTTAATTTATCAAATTTATTTGTGTAAAGTTGACAGTAATATTCCCTTTTTATCTTTTTGATGTGTACAGGGTCTGTAGTGATATCCTATGTTTTATTCCTGATGGTAGTAATTTGTGTCTTCTCTCTTTTCTTTGTCAGCCTAGCTGGAGACAAATCAATTTTATTGATCTTTTTAAAGAACCAGTTTTGTTTCCCCATAAATTTTCTCTGTGTTTCAGTTTTGCGTATCTGTTTTCTGTATTATGTTTCTGTTTTCACTTTCATTGATTCTAATTTTATTTTTATTCCTTCCTTCTTTCTTCTTGCTTTGAGTTTATTTGCCCTTCTTTTTTTAGTTTTTAGAAGTGGGATCTTAGATTATTGATTTAAGACATCTTTTCTAATAGAAGTTTTTAGTGCTATAATTTTTCCTCTCAGGCTTGCTTTAGCTGTATCCCACAAATTTCCATATGCTATATTTTCATTTTCATTCAGCTTATTGCATTATTTTATCTCCCTTGAAGCTTCCCCTTTGCCATATAAATTATTTATCAGTGTTGTTTAATTCCTGAACATATGGAGATTCTCCTGTTGTATTACTGTTATTGATCTCTACTTCAGTTTGATTATAGTCAGAGAACCCATACATGACTTCAATTATTTTAAATTTATTCTGATTTATTTTATGGATGGCCTATCATATTTTCTATCTTTTTATATGCTCTGTGGGCACTTAAAAATGTTTATTCTTCTATAGTTGGGTGGAGTGTTCATAACATCTTAATTTGATTCTGGTGGTTGATCATGTTTTTGAGTTGTCTATATCCTTGTTGATTTTCTGTTTAGTTTTTCTATCAATTATTTAGTGAGGAGTGTTGAAATGTCCCACTATAATTTTTGAATTGTTTATTTTCAGTTACATTCACATTATTTTGCAAATACAGTTATTTTGCACAGAGTTGGTGGCTTAAACAATGGAAATTTATTTCTCACAGTTCCAGATGCTGGGAAGTCCAAAATCAAGGTACTCAACTATTCTCCTGATGAGAGCGCTCTTCTTGGTTTGCAGATAACATCTATCTGCCCCTTCATATGGTGGAGAGAAGAGAGAAGCAAGTTCACTTTTCTATTCTGATAAAATCACTAATCCCATCTTGAGGGATCCACCCTCATGACCTAATTACCACTCAAATTCATCTTCTTCTCCAAATACCATGACATTGGGGATTAGGGTTTCAACACATGAATTTTGGAGCAAACACAAACATGCATTTCATAACACTTTTTTATCATTACAAAATGTCTCTCTATATATCTGATAATTTGCTTTAATGTCTATTTCATCTTATATTAATGAAACCACTCCTGATTTCTTTTGATTACTACTTGCCTGGTATATCATTTTTCATCCTTTTGCATTTAACATAGCTACATCATTGTATTTAAAGTGAGTTTCCTACAGACAGCATGTTGTTAGGTCATGATTTTGTTGTGTTTTATTAGTTCAACTTTTTAAAACTATTTTTCCATTCTCTGTCTTTTAAATGGTATTGTTGGGCCATTTACATTTAAATTAAATGATTTTTGATTTGTTTGTTTTGCTGTTTCTTCCCTCTATTTTTCACATTCCATATTCTTTTTTCTGCCTTCCTGTGAGTTACTTGAACATATTTTAGAATTTCATTTCAAACATATTTTAGAATTTCATTTTGTAGTGTGCTTCAGTTTATAAAAGTTTGTATAGTTCTTAATGGTCACTCTAAGTATAACCATATTATAACTTGTCACAGTCTACTAGTGCTAACATTTTACCAGTCTAGGAAAATGTAGAACTCTTACATCCCTTAAACTCCATTTACCATCTCCCCTTTATAATAATTGTCATAAATATTTCCTTTACATAAGTAATTTAGAAAATTTCAGAGGAGAAGGAATTCTATTACATTTACCAATATATTTGGTCTTTCCATGTTATTTCTTCCTGATGCTCCAAGATAACTTCTTTTATCACATGTTTTCTATTTGTTAGGGAATTTCTTGCAGCCATTCTTTTAGAGCAGATCTGCTGGTGATAAGTTCTCTGAGTTTCCTTTATCTGAGGATGTCTTCTCTTTTCCTTCATTTCTGCAGGATATTTTCATTGAATATAGAATTCTGAGTTGACAGTTCTTTCTCTCAGCACTTGAAATATTCTGTGCCATTTCCTCCTGGCCTCCACAGTTCATGCTGAGAAATCCACTCTGGCTGGAATTGTTTTTTCCATGTAGGTCATGTGTCATCTCTCCCCTGTCAATTTCAAAGATTTTTTTCCTTTGTTTTCAGTTTCCAAAAGCCTAATTATTGTGTGTTTTGGTGTGGATTTTTATAGGTTTATCTTATTTGTGGTTTGTCCAACTTCTTGCAACTGTAGATTTATGTTTATTTCTATATTTGGGAATTTTTCAGTCACTAATTATTTGAATACTCTTTTAGTTCCATGAATATGTGATCTTCTGTTATAGTCCTACATATTCCTGATATGTGTTCCTTTTTTTTTTTTTTCAGTCTACTTTTTTCTCTGTTGTTAGAATTGGGCAATTTGTGTTGTCCATCTTTAAGTTTATTGATTCTTCTGTCCTCCCTAGTGTGTTCTTATAACCCATCTATTGAGTTTTTTATTTTGGCTACTGAAATTTTTTTTAGCTCTATAATTTCCATTTAGTTCTTCTTTATAGCATCTATTTATTTGCTGAGATTGTCCACATTTGTGTGCATTTTAACTGTATTCATAATTACTTGGTGAAGTATTTTCATGATAATTGCTTTAAAATACTTGTCAGATCTTTCTAACATCTGCATCATCTTGGTTTTAGTGTCTTATGATTGTCTTTTCTCATTCAATTTGAGATCTTCCTACTTCACAGGATGAAAAATGATTTTCTATTGAAGTCTGGACATTTTGGGCATTACAGTTTAAAACTCTGGATCTTAGTTACGTGTTAGGTTTTAGCAGGCCTCCTTTTACAGAATCTTGGTTGGTGAAAAGGGCTGTGACCTACCACTGTCGGGTGGATGTGGAAGTCCAGGCTGTACTTAGCCTCAGTTGACATCCAGTGAGGGGGGCTTCCTTGTTAGCACTGAGTGAGAATGAGAGTTCATTCTCCAGTAGGTCTCTGTGATACAACCCTGGGTGGAAAAAGGAGGGCACATTGCTGCTCTTCCCCAAGTGGCCTCCACTGACATGGGGTGGGGAGTGGGCCTTGTTCCTTCAGGTGATGGTGGAAGTCCTGACTCTCCACTCAGTCCCTCTGAGACTACTGCAGTGACAGTGGAATGATATCCCTCTCATTATTACTGGGGGTAACCAGGCCCCCCAAAATGTCTTCCCTGACACCCAGGTGTCTGTAATATAGTAATCTCATTAAGACTGTGTGCATTTTAGGTATAAACCTTTACTTTCCTTAAGGATGAAAAGCAAGTTAGATTCTTGTAAACTCAGAGGCAATCCTATACAAACATAGGCTCCTCACTATTTATAGGACAGAGTCCATTCTCCTAAGTATGCTATCCAAGGACCATTATAATCTGAGTCCATCAAAGCTCTTCTGCTCCTTCCACTTCTCCCATCCATGCTCTCTGTGCTGCAGTCAAACAGGTGATTTGTGGAGATCCACCTGTGTCCAACCTGTGCCCTCTTGTTACTGAGTCCAACCTCACTCTGCTAGCCAAACAACAGGCCAATAAATCAGGAGACGCCAATAAATCAGGAGACGAGGTGTTGAGGCAAGGAATATGGACTTTATTTGGAAAGCCAGCAGACTGAGAAGATGGCAGACTAGGGTCCCCAAAAAACTATCTTATTGGGGTCTGGATGCCAGTTTCTTTTATAGAACAGAGAGCGGGAGGAGGTGAGGAAGTAAAAAGGCTATTGGTTTTGCCTGGCTTGGCCAGCATCAGGGAGGTGATGTGTTAATTTCTTCTTTTCTGCAGCCATTCACAGGTGGGCAGGGTCAGATTGTCTCCCTGTGACCTGAGCAAAGGCACTTTAGTTTAACATTCAGGCAGAGGGGCAGGGTTCCCTAAGGCAGGCTATTATGTATGATTATAATAACAAAAGCAATGAAAAGCAACATTTAAGTCAAAGAAACAGGTCCAACATGGAGTCAAAATTGGTTGTTCCCTGTTACACTCTCTTTGCTGACACTGTTTCCTTCTCCCTAGAGAACAATCTCTTCTATTCAGTCACTCCCTTCACCCCTACAGTCCTTGTTTAAATAGCTCTTTACTGAAAAGTCCAACTCAAGCACAGAAATCTTTGACTCCTTTCAAATACCATGTTATTATCAGCATACTTTTAGCATGTACCATGGTGTATTACTAGTTTACTTTTTCATTTGTACATGTCCTGGTTCCCAAACTATCTTATAATTTTTTTACAGAAATGTTGTGACAGTGCCTTGCTCAAGAAAAGCATTTCTTTTAACTCTACTTACGTTCTTTTAGATCAGTCATTTGAGTGATGGGTGGGAATTGAAGAAACTCAATGAGGAGGTGATAGGTTAGGACATAATGAACTTGAGTGATCAGATAATTACTGAAAATGATTTCTATAAATGCAGGCATCTGTGAAAAAGAATGCAAAAGTAAAAAACTCATAAAATTGTATGAGTGCTTAGAAAATATGAAAATATCCCAAGGTTCACTTTCTTATATAATTGCAAAAAGGCATTCACTGCAGGACAAGGTTTAAATTCATTTCATCATTTTCTGTATTAGTTACCAAACAGCAATATCTGGTCAAAATTTAATACACCAGAATAAATAATAATCACAGAATGGTGTTCCTTTGTAATTATAGCTTAAACACTAATTTATATCTCTTCACTTATCAGAAATGATTACTTACACTTAACATTTTGAACATTTTGGTTACAGTTTTTTTTTTTTTTTTTTGTATTTTGCCTTCAGTTTATTCATTTGCTTGTTTACTTGAATTTTGTGCTGGAGATGCTCCACAGAAACTGCATACTCTTATAATTCCTAAGAAGGCATTTGAATCTGAAACCTAACTGAGACTCTTTGCACCACAATTAGCGGTGCTGGCTTCACATCTTTCTGTCACAATAGAAAGTCTACAATGCCATTAATGTCCCAGGCTCCTTCTTGCTTCTGCACTATCATCATTATTTGTGGCTTTTATCTTCCTGATTGCCTCTTGATGGCAAAAGGAATGCTCTATCTCCAGCTCATGCCCTCATTCCAGGAAGGAAGATGATGAAAGTGACAAGAAAAAGGTGGTGGAATCTATTCCAGGAAAGTAAAACTTTCCCAGAAATTCCCAGCTCACTTATACGTACATCTCCTTTGCCATAAGTGTGTCGCCCAAGTTGAAAGAAAGGTAAAATGTAATTTTTTATACCTTTACCCTGGCACACAGCCACTCTGAAGAAAACTTGTGTTGGATCTGTGAGGGAGAAGGAGAGATGGATTTTGGGGAGGGAACTAGCAATGTTTACTATAATCAGAATCCTCCTGGTATTAGTACATAAAAATCTATCCAGCCTTTAAAAATGAGGTCCTGGTGCCCCTGTGCACATTGTAGAAATGTGTTTGAGCCTCTTGGGAAGCCCTCTGAGTGCCAGGCAGCCAGTGACCCCAGCACCCGTGAGGACCCGCTGCTCTCCATGCCTCCCCCTCAGGATGGCACGTGTCCACACCCATGTGTTCTTGGGCATCACCCTGACCTCTGCATCTTCTTTTCGTGTTAAGCACCAGGAAAAATGTCATATTCTCATCTGCTGTCTGTGCCACATTTTGAGTTCAGGAATCTTCTCTTTTGTTTCAGGTGTGGATAACTGTGTCCATGACTGATAAAATGTCCAGGGGTTGCTTGTAAGTGACACAGTAGGACCTCCATATTAGGAATTCCATTTTGACCACCCACTCAGCACATCATAGCCACATGCCAGAACATGATACAAGTGCACTGCATTATGGCACATTACATGCAAACACATTTCAGCGTGGTGCGTACATTTTAAGATAACCACAGACTGAACAGGGAAAGACAAAAACAGAAAACACAGCCCACCTTTGAAACATTAAAGTTAGGTGGCTGGGGCTAATAACCAGTCTGCATTAGAAATGTTTCCTTTTGTCAGCATTCTAGCTTTTGTTTAAAAAAAAATAAATAAAAGGAGAAAAAAGTTTCTCAAGTTAGCATAGCGAAGCCTTTTTCTAAAGGGCCTATAAATAATTTTAAATTCCTGGTGCTGCCTCAAATGTAGCTCTTCTGAGCTGCAATGTCGGCTATTTCTCTGAAACTGGAGTAGTCATTCAAAAATAGTTTCACTCAATTTAACTGCCTATTGAACCCTCTAAATTACAGATATTAAGCCTTTGGTTTCACAACAAACTTAATGAACAGTTCTGACAATCTATAAGCAAGGCCACTGGAAATTCATGGGCCAGATGGAATCACAGATTACACCATTTTCCTACTGGCCTGCAATTCTCTGGCACCTGGATCGACATTCCAGGGATACATATTATGTCTGGTGCCATAGCCCCTGCCCCTAATAACTGAATTTGTGTTTCAAAAAAGCTCATAGCAAGCAGAGAAATGCCTGCTAACTTTCATTCACGATTCTTTGCAATATCAGGGTAAAACTCATTTGATATATTTAGATGATATTTAGAATGCAAGGTGATCTAAGGAGAGCCTTTGAGAGGCAATTCATCTAAGGAAAAAGAAAGACTATAGAAATAGGCAGATTAAAGCAAAGGTAATGGAATGAAGAAAGAAATCTGCAAAATCGCAAGGGGGGACATAAGGAAGAAAAATACATAAGTTAGCAAAGGAAGAGAAGAAGACAGTTTGAAAGTCAAGATATCCATCCCCCCTACCCAAGAATCTCTGAATTATTTCTTGGGAAAATTAGCATTTGTGACACATATTTTATTCGAAATATCCCACATATCTGCTTAAGAGTGATTTTAAGGGGAATGTGTTTAATCCCTGCAAGATTCCTTTCCACGCCCTGAAATGTGACCAGGTGTCAATGACATGATTGATTACAGGGCATGGGATGATGCTGAATTGTCATCACATACTCCCTCACTCTTATTGCTCAGAAACCACAGCACCTATGCCCCAGGGTAACATAAAACCTCCTGATTCCAAAGAACACACATCACTCTTTTCTTCCCCCATCTTTATATTTCTCATGCTGTATAGTAATTGTTTTCATCAATTTTTCTTCCTCAGAGTAGACAGTGTGCTCCTTGAGAAGATTTATCTTATTTACCTCCTTATCCCTGTGTTAACAGGCGGCCTGAAACAGTGAAATCTTAGGAAATGTTGGTTGACTCAATGTAGGCTCCGAATTCCTTGGGCAAATTGCATGATTTCCTCTTATGATAACCAGAAAGCATTTAAGGCATGGATTTTTATTTAAGAGACAGAAGAGTGTCCCAAAGAGAAGCCAAGACATGACTTCAAGTGTTCAAGTTTGTGAACAGCAAAGAATAGCAGTATGTATTGTCAATGGTATTGAGGGCTGTTTTTGAAGTTATTTGTGAACATCATGTCATCGGAATGGTCACTGCTTGACACATCATAGGTATCAGAAGTGGTTAATCTGGCAGGAAGCAGGTGATAGATCTCTTGGGTCCCTATGGAATCAAACACATTTGGTGGAAGCCAGAGGAAATTCCATCAGCATTATACGTTTCAGACAGAAATTCCTATTAAAAATAACTGTAGGGCTTCCCTGGTGGCACAGTGGTTGACAGTCCGCCTGCCGATGCAGGGGACACGGGTTCGTGCCCCGGTCCGGGAGGATCCCACATGCCGCGGAGCGGCTGGGCCCGTGAGCCATGGCCACTGAGCCTGTGCATCCGGAGACTGTGCTCCGCAGTGGGAGAGGCCACAGCAGTGAGAGGCCCGCATACCGTAAAAAAAATAAAAATAACTGTAGAATGCTCTGATATTAGAGGTTGAACAGTCCCTAGAGTATGCAGTATAAATACCTTATTTTACAAATGTTGAGGTGAAAACCAAGTCAGAAAAGGGGGTCAGAATTATCAGGCGGCTGGGGTCACTATGTGGTTAATGGCATGCTTTCCAACCCAGACTCCCTGAAACCCTTGTATTGCCAAAAATTGGCAAAGGAGGTATGAGGGTTATTTTCATGTTTTCAGGAAGACTAATGGAAATCAGATTTTTGGTATCTATTGAACAGCCAAAGTAGATAAAAACTGAGTCGTATTGTAGGTGAGGAAGGAACTGATATTTCTTTACTTTTGACTGAAATTATGGTGACACAGTTTAGTCAAATTCTTTATTTGATGATAAACTGGTAGGTGGTGGTGTGCTGACAATACCTATATTATGAAAAATGTCATATATTATTTATTAAATGTACTTTTTTTGCTTTTAAGGCAATCTTAAAAATATTTTGTATAAATAGTATGGGAAGGAGTTCTTCATGAGAGAAAATCATCCATGGCTGAGAGAACGATCATCAAATATTCCATCTTCCCCCAACATGTCCTGTCCTCCTGGCTGCTAGGCAGGGTCAAAGGATTATATCTCACCCATAAAATGTGAGCAAAAGTGGTTGATGTATGTCATTTCTTGCCTGAGATAGGAAGTTTCTTGTGCAATCTTCTCATGTTTCTTCACTCTGCTGCAATGACTAAAGAGTGCTCTGAAAGGGGAATCTCATCTTCACCTCCCTAAACCCTGACAACCCTCTTAGCACGTGTAGCAGAAGAAAGAGACAAATTCTTGTTGTTCTGAGCCAGATAATCGGAATGGTTTGCTGATTCAGCATACTCTAGGACTTCCCAAGTGAGGCGCTAACATTTATCAAATACCAAATACAAAACTACCCTGTCAAATGTTTTTAAATCACTACTTCATCTAATTTTTACAGAGCCTATGAAGGAGATGTGGTCTCCACTCCTGTATAGAATTCGGTGATGAGGGAACTGAGGATCAGTGAGTGTCCATTCATTTCCAGCTTCCCACAGTTAACAAGTAGCTGCATCAGGAATGGAACCCAGTCCTGCCAGCCCCCACTGTCCATGTAATTCGCACCATCCATGCTTGAGGAGGAACAATTAACATCTACTGAGATAGTAGAGTCCTCCTGAGTTCAAATCCACTACCCTGTGATGGCTTTGCCTCCCAAAGCTCTGCATTTCTGCCCTTTGGGAGACTCCAATCTCTTCCTGGTTGTCCAATTTGTCTTCCGTCTACACACCAAAGCCAAGACCCAAACCAACTATTAAAAAAAAAAAAAAAACAGGTTCAAAAGGAACGTCCACTGTCGTTGCTGCTATTGCCATGAGAGCACATATAATACCTTTCCCTTTGTAAAAGTAACAAATAATAGATTGCTTTTCTTACCCTCACCTTCAATTTTGTGTCAAACCTATCAATCACTGTGTTGACCTTTACAAAGGAAGGTTAAGGGAGTTTACTGTGGCGATTTCTATGTTGTGCATCACATCAGATGCAGAGAGTCAGATTTGCAGAGAGTCAGATTTGCATACGTTCCGTTGATTATCAAAAGGTTTTTTTTCTTCCCCTCACCCATCTTTTGTTCAGTTATGTCTCTATGTTCTTTTCCTTCAAAGAGGTCATGTATTGCCAGGGAGGTGACATGTGAAAGTCAGCAGTGTCTGGCAGAGATTCACGTGGAGATGGAGGTGGTCTGTACTGCTCTCAGACTGATTAAATAAAGGATGCTGTGGGAGCAGAATGAGATTGTATGCATGCTTTAGTAAATGAAAGTAATGCATTAGAACGAAGCTTTAGGGTCTAATTTAAAAATATAATTCAGGCACCAGCAGAAGCCTTTAAAATATTGGCAGATGTCTGTATGCTACATTTCATGGAGAGGACAAGGTGGATTAAAAGACAAATGTAATCCACAGAATAGTTCAGCTTCTCTTATATTCACTAGTCCTTTAATTTCTTTCAAATGCATTTTGTTTAAAGAGGATTTTATGTCTATTTTTTCCTATGCTACTGTAAAGTTACTATACATCAACCTCAGAGATAGTCTCAAATTATCAACTCATGTATCAATTGTCCATTCCCCCATCCTGTCATGTAATGTTTATTTAGAAACTGCTATTTGTAGACTGTAAAATGAGGAATGTTACCTTCAGGAGAGAAGTGGAACTGATTCAGGAAACTGACTGGAACTTACTATCCCTTGGGAATCTCATGGCTTTGTCCAGGGATTTTTGTCCCAGGGGATGGATTCTCATAAACACACTTCCATTTCCCTTTTGAGATGATGATGAGGTGACCAGAGCAAAACAACTATTGTTCTATCCTTCTAGCTTTAATTTCCCCCAGTGGTGTTTATCAGGTTCTGCATTTTTGAATCTGCTTCCCCTTTCCTTGATCAACCTATTTTTAAGTCCATTCAAATGCCAAGCAAAGTGCTGATTCAAGCATCGTTGTGCTATCTGCTTGGAGATGAACTTGGAAGATTTGTCAGTTGTGGAGCTTTTTGTGATACTCAAGTGAGGAAACTGTTTCCAAAGCTACCGATTTTGTAACACAGATCGAAGGATTGCCAGCCTTTTCCCGTAGACTGTAATTCCCCCTGACGGAAGGGAAAGAGTCAGAGAGGAGAACACTGCTGACCTTAGAATCTAGGGGAATCACGGCACCCCTTGGACACATTACTTTGACTAGTGATCGGATTTTTCCTTCTGAGATGTTTATAGGATGAGGCATCTTAAGGGATTTTGCCCCTAGATAAATCTGACTAGGCATGGTGTTCATTAGCAATTTAATGCTGCCACTCACATATTTAAGAGAAAAATAAAACAGAAAAGTCACTTTGAAAGTCTATTTCCTCCTAAACTATGATGTCTTAAGTGTAAGAAATATCCTTAGTCTGTTTCCCTTAAAAATGAATCAGCAAACAGAAAGCTGTTGAATCTAATTCTTAACAGGATTGTGGTTCAATCTATGGAAAATATAAGGAAGTGGTTTGCTAAAAACAAGTTAAAAATTAGAGCCAGCCTCACCATGCAGACAACTGTAAACATGGAATGGCCTTAAACATGATGGGTGTTGCTGTTTCTCTTTTGGAAGAGTCAGCTCAGAGAAGAGAAGTGGGTGTATCAGAGGTGGAAGCCGCAGAGGTGGGATCATTACTTTGTCTCCTGGTCCCCTGATCCCCTTCCTCTTCTTTCTCCAGACCCAGTAATTGCTTGAGATCCACAGATTCCCTGGAGCATGACCTTGGTCACAATAAGAGTGACTGTTTAGTTCTATCAAGCACATGTCGGTGTCTAAGGCCTGGCTTGGAGGTTATCTATCAAAGTTTGAACACACAGAAAATGTACACTTCTACAAGGCAGGGACTATTTATCTCTTCTGTTTAGAACTTTGCCATCTGTAGAGGACCATGTAGTAAATATTACTTGCATCTCCTCAGATGGATACATAAGAAAGGCTTTGGTAATAAAATAGAATTGCCTTCTGAGATTTATTTTTTAAAACATATATTTGGGAATATAGCTATCATGGGAAAGAACAGACGTTTAATATTTTTCCTGGGAGGCTTTGTTTAGAGGCTACAGTGTTTCATAAATTGAAAATGTTCTTGAATTTTTGGTGCTGGCTGTTTCTACTCTAACTTTTGTGAAATATCAAGAAAGGCAATAAAATTATCTATGCCACAAATGAATTTTATTATTTTTTATGTAAATAAGCATTCCCCTGCTTTCTTTATTGGTCCTGAGTACAGAAAAAAGAGAATATCCCTTTAATTTTTTGAGAGATATATTTCACTGTATCTGTCTGTCAAAGATGCAAAGTAAATCTCCCTTTTGAAACTTCTGCTACTGAGAAGGAGGAAATACCTGTTCTTTCACATGTTCTCATAGTTGAATGTGGAAAATGGAGCTCTAAGAATAAAAGCAATAAGAACAAGGTTATTATAAAATACAGAAAAGAGTGACCTATCACTGGACCTCATTTGGGGTGACTGGGGATCTGCTGCTTCGGCATCCTGATTTTAGTGAGCCACGGAAGGTCAGGAGAGGGATGAATTCATCTTCTGTTCCTTACAGACAGGCTGTAAGCCAAATTTTCTTTTAATTGTGCAGCTTTCCTAATGTTCCTTTAATATCAGGACCAAAATTTTCTTTTACTTGTATTTTCTTGTAATCTACACTAAAGTTAAAAATAAGCCAAAACAACTGTTATGAGCTGAATTGTGTTCCTCCAAAATTCATCTGTTAAAATACTAATCTCCATGCACTCTGACTGTGACCTTATTAAGAAATAAGGTTATTGTAGATGCAATTAGTTAAGATGAGGTCATACCGGGCCCCTAATTCAATATAACCGATGTCCTTAGAAAAAGGACACTTTGGACACAGATACACACATAGGAAAAACATCATGTGAACATTAGGCAGAGATCAGGGTGATGCTCTATAAGCCAAGAAACACCAAGGATTGTCAGCAAACCTCTGGATGCTGGGAGGAGGTATGGTCCAGATTCTCCCTCGTGGTCCTCAGAAGGAACAAGCCCTGCCTGGACTTCTGGCCTCCAGAGCTGTGAGGTAGTAAGTTTCTGTTAGTTAAACCAGTTTGTGTACTTTGTTATACTTTGTTACAGCAGCCTTAGCAAACTAGTACAACTCTTAAATGTTTTCCACTCTTTTGGATTATTTTTAGTTCTGTGGCTTAATTACAAGAACAAAAGAAACTAACAAGAACAAGACCAAAAAAAGTCATGAGAAGATAGGATTGTAGAGGTGTCCTATGAAACATGTTCTGGTCACGTCTCACAGGGCAGGGAAAAGCAGAATGGAAAGCTCAAGGTATATGAGGACTGTCTGCATTCCAAAGTGTTGTACAGACAAGGTAAGCACCACAGAGTTTCAGGAGCACTCCATTTCTCCAGCTTCAGGGCAAGGTAGGTTAAGAGCTCAAAAGAAAAGTGACAGCCAATCGTGGAAGAGAAGCATCCTTAAGGAGATAGAGCACATTCTTCTTTGTTATGTTTACATTTTTTCTTCTTCCATTTGTGCCGGAGATCCAGGCCTCCTTCCCCCACAAAATGAGGTTGTTTCTAGTGGTCTGTATGTTTCAGCCCCCCCCCCTCCCGAGCAAATGCACTGTCACATCACAAACCTTCTTCCCTGGAGTGAGGAATCTTCCCTCCTCTTACCAAGTCTTACATATGGCAAATCTTATCATTCTTACCTATGGCCTATACTTTAATATTTCCCCCTTTGATGGAAAAGCTTTTCTTTGCTCATACCTCATAGCTCTGCCCTTGTCATATTAAAAACAGTTTTTGTAATTTAGAACAACTCACCTCCCCCTTTTTGGGGAACAAAGACTGTCTTCCAATGAACCTTTGTTCTAGGCTGTCTCCTTCACTCCCGTAAATTAGTGATAGCCACTCATTCCATGAGTTGTGAATCTCAGAGAAGGAAATATACTTGGAATAAAAAGTACCTCAGAAAAGAGAAAAGAGTTCACAAATCTTACCCCCATTACATCTTGTTCTGGTTTTGCAGAGGAAGGTTGAAGCCGGTGGGCACAGGATTATCCTAGCAAGCCTAACCCTGGAAATGCTGCCAAACTCAGAGCAATTGTGGATATGTATGAATAGTCATCCCTGGGGGTTATTTGTTTGACATAGGCTCTCTTGTTTCAAAGTGATGAGCCCAAGATAAGGTGCTCTCTCCTCAGTGTCTGGGCCTCCCTGGAGAGGGGCACAAGGTTGGATGACTGGTGAGAGGCCCTTTAAGGCATTATGGAGCTCCACCTGAGCACAGGTGTGGCAGGTCGACCTGTCATTCCCCCAGGGCCCAGAATGAGGGAGCTGAGAGGCTGGAACCGACACTGTGACATGGCAAGTCTCTCAGGTCACACAGCTGCTTCCTCCTTCCATCTTTCCTGAGTGAACCCAGATAGAGGAGAGCTCAGGTGAGGAATCGCTCAGCCCTGATGGTGAGCATTTTAGATCTCTGGGCAAATGGGACTCCTGTGCTTAAAAAATACCCAAGAAACAATAGCATGGGGTTTCAGGACTTATCACAAGAGAATATGGTAGCAAGCATGTGAAAGGAAATTTTGATGGTTTTTGTTTATTTATTTTATTTTGCTTTTTTTACCCCATAGAATAAACTTGTAAAACCGTGTAGAGCGACCTGGAAGTTCCTTGGAAATAGGTTTCAATAAAATAAAATAACATTTATTTTTGGGTTTTGAGTCTCTCCACATCATAGTAACAAAATATGTAAATAAAAAGCCCTTCCTCTAATTCACTTTCTGGTATGTCAGTCCTGGATTAAAGAGTCATATCAACCCCTGACCCTCCCACACATAGGCAGAGATGGAGTGCAGTTTCAAAAAAAAATTTTTTTTTAATAGGAAGACTTGGTAATTTTTTCAGATTTATGCCAAGCTTTGGAACCCCACACAATTACTATAGGTGACAAAAAGCCAATACACCAGTTTCCTTTCCCTAGTTTCATAAATCTTGAAGTTACTTTCACTTATTTTTATTCCTTATTTATACATGATCTGACTTGATCATACCTGATTTTCACAAAGGCTACTTACAATAAAAGAACAGGGCTTCCCTGGTGGCGCAGTGGTTGAGAGTCCACCTGCCGATGCAGGGGACACGGGTTCGTGCCCCGGTCCAGGAAGATCCCACATGTCGCGGAGCGGCTGGGCCCGTGAGCCATGGCTGCTGGGCCTGCGTGTCCGGAGCCTGTGCTCCACAATGGGAGAGGCCACAACAGTGAGATGTCTGTGTATTACCAAAAAAAAAAAAAAAAGGAACAGTTATGATTAAAACTCCTAAAGGCAACAACACTACGTAAGAAGGAGAAAGAGAAGGAAAACAAAAAAAAAAAAAAAAAATAAGGGAAAATAAGGGGTGAAGAAAAGATGATAAAGATAGAAAAGTATTGAGCTTCCTATCAACCACAGCAAATAATCAAATCTCATGAATTATGTAACACTCACTATTTAATTTAAAAATGCATTCTATTTCACAGGAGAGAGAAATCATTTCCAGTCCTAAAGTCCTGGGATAAATATGTCATGCAAAATCTTTATGTATATGACATTTAGAATATGATAGAACTAATCTTCACTAATCATTCTTCAACAGTGAAGACAAACTCCATGGGTCTCTTTTTATTTTGAATTTTATTTTATTTATTTTTTATACAACAGGTTCTTATTAGTTATCCATTTTATACATATTAGTGTATATATGTCTATCCCAATCTCCCAGTTCATCCCACCACCACCACCACCACCACCACTTTCCCCCCTTGGTGTCCATACATTTGTTCTCTACACCTGTGTCTCAATTTCTGCCCGGCAAACCCATTCATCTGCACCATTTTTCTAGATTCCACATATATGCGTTAATATACGATATTTGTTTTTCTCTTTCTGACTTACTTCACTCTGTATGACAGTCGCTAGATCCATCCACGTCTCTACAGATGACCCAATTTCATTCCTTTTTATCATGGGTCTGTTTCTTAATGGCCTCCAGTGAGAGCCAGTGGAGAGTGGGGAGGACATAATAACCCTGTAAAGAAAATTCTGGTGCTGATGCTGGGGGTGCTACATGTTGGGATGAAGGTGTAGAGGTAGCTAAAGATGTCTGCCTCTGGAGAGTAGCTGTTTTTCTCATCTGACAAGTTACAGAAAAAGCCTAGAGAATCTTGAAAAGTGAAGAGTCAACATGATTCTTAGATTATGCCTTTGGGACACCCGTTGCCTCAGATGGGATTATGACAAGAAGAGCATGCCAGACTCCTCAAATGGCTGTCACTTGGGAGAACCAGAAGGGCAGGCATTTTGTGTTATTGACTGAAAGAATATCAATATGCTCTACCAAGCTGAGAGAAAACAACTCGTTCTTTTTGTGGAAAATGGAAGATTCCAACAAAGAGTTTTGCTTGATGGAAGGTTCTCCAGGTCTGTGGGTAAGGATAAGTGTGTCGGCAGCAGAGCCAGATGGTCTCAAGGAGCACCTCTCAGGGCAGTTCACACCATGGCCAAGCACCTGCATTAAAGGAGGTGTAGATGAAGACACTATCAACCTATGATGCTCAAGAAGGGGAAAATAAACCAAAAGGCCAGGGCAATAAAAGTAATAGCAGACACTATTTTTCTTTGTTTTTTAATGAAACGTCTAATTTAAAAAGAGGGGAAAAAAACCTGTAGCAAGAATATTTATTAAAAACTAACAACAAATATGATATTAAATGGAGAATTGTTCAAAGAAGCCCCACTAAAATCAAGAAAAATACAAGAACAGCAGTTATTCAAGATTATGTACTACAAAGTACATAATATTAAATGCAATGATAAATATGTATGTCCCATTTGAAATAAACTATATTTTATTGAGAAATATAAAGAAGACCTAAGAATGACAGGCCTTACTTCTAATTAAAATGCCAATTCTCCAAAACAAATAATTTAATCTAATAAAATTTCAATCATAATCTTAATGAGGGTATGTTTGGGAACTAGAAAAATTGGATATAAAATTTAGATGGAAGAATAAATGTGTGAGGGTTGTCAAGAACAATGTGAAATATATACATAATTGAGATGGACTTGTCCTATCAGATATTAACATATTCTAAGAAGCTACTATCATAACAAAATATGGCTATTCTAGAAGAACAGAAGGTTGATAAAGATATCTAAGAATGCATTGAGTTTAATCTAGAGTACTTAGGTATTGTAAATAAATGAGGAAAAAACAAGGCTTTTCTATAAATGATGTTGAGAAAATAGGTTAAATGTTAAATAAAATAGGAAAAATAAGTATCCCTATTTTATACCATATATAAATAAACTACAAAATTAAAAAATATTCAAAAATGCAAGTATTAAAAGTAATATATGTGATTATTTTAAAGCGTTTATGGGAGAAGTCTTTCTAAACACAATAGGAAAAACAAAAGTTATTGAACAAATAAAGGCAATTTAATATTTAAACATACAACTTCTATAAATCGAAACATAACCAAAACAGAGTCAAAGGATACTCTGTAGAGAAAACATTTGTAACATGGGTGACAAAGAATTAATGTCCCTAATGTATTTAAACTCCTAAAATTAATTCTAAAAGACACAAGTATCATTAGGAAAATGTTGAGACAGTATGAAAGGCATTTGACAGGACAAGGAATCAAAGTTAATAAGTAGCTGAGGAAGCTCAGCATCATGAGAAGACAGGGAAACACAAATGAAACCACAGGTTTAGTGCCCTCGTCTGCCTCCCAGGGTGACACTCAAATAATTGGTACCATCTAATGAGTGTACAAGGAATCAGCATTTTCATACACTGTGGAGAGAAGTGTAAATATCCTCATATCCTCACCTCCCTCCTAACCCAGCTTAGAGTAGTCATAGTAGCGACTCCTCTGATACGCCTTCAACTGCCCTAAGCTTTCTACTTTCATTGTATTTCCCTGCTGAACACCTAACCCGAACATCATTAAGTCCAAATCTCTGCCTTCTCTGTGCCTGCACCCTGAGCAGCTGGATTTTACTGGATGAAACATGCACACATAGACACTCAGAAACACAGGCATACACAGACACACAGACACATACCATACAGAGACATACACAAACACACATACACAGAGACATACACATACTTTCTGATGAATTCTGTTCTCATTCTCTGCTCCCTCGTCCTTTCATTCTGGCGTACTGCTCCCTCCAATAAATGACCTCATCAACTTTTTACCATTTGTCCCACCCCTCATAGCCTCACTTCCTTAGAGTCTGATGTCCATCATTATAATTACTCCATTGACATACTTTCAAAGGTCTCAAGAAGGTCCCCATCATGCTCATGGTTTAGCAGTCAGATTTACATTACATTTTCCTAGGTAATTTGTTCAAGTGTTCTCCAAAAAGAATGTTAATTCTTTTTTTTTTTTTTTTTCTTTTTGCAGTACACCGACCTCTCACTGTTGTGGCCCCTCTCCCATTGCGGAGCACAGGATCCGGACATGCAGGCTCAGTGGCCATGGCTCACGGGCCCAGCCGCTCCACGGCATGGGGGATCTTCCCGGACTGGGGCACGAACCTGTGTCCCCTGCCCCGGCAGGCGGACTCTCAACCACTGCACCACCAGGGAAGCCCAAGAGTGTTAATTCTTAACACTCAGTGTTCCCAACACACACACACACACACACACACACACACACACACACACACACACACACACTCAGAGTGGTTATGGCTCTACCTAGAGAAAATAAAGACAATCAAGCAAGAATCATCTTATTCCACACACCATGTCTGAAATATATCTATACTTAACTCTATTTTAGTCAGGGTTTTCCAGGAAAAAAGAACCATCAGAGAGAGAGAGAGAGAGAGAGATTGTTTATATATTATATGTTGCATATATTACATATAACATATATGAGAGAGAGAAAGCAAGAGAGAGGGAGAGAGAGAGATTCATTATGATGAATTGGCTCACACAATTGTGGAGTCTGAGAAATCACATGACCTACCATCTGTAGGCTGGAGACCTAAGAGAGCTGGTGGTATAATCCAGTCTGAGTCCAACTATGAGAAAATACAGGAACATTTATGAAATCTACTCATCTTATTTCTATAACATCCATACTTATTTTATTTGCTGTGACTTTCCATTTCATTCAGACTAAAAGCCTACAAAGTCCTACATGATCTTCTCAACCCATTACCTCTGGTTTAATTTGTGCCTACATTCTCCCTTCCTCTTCTTCCAGATAACTGTATGATGTCTTCCTTATCTCCTTCAGATCTTTCCTCAAAATGCCATCTTATCCATGACCTTTCTACGACCACATTCAAAACTGCAATTTCACCCAGAGTTGTTATTATGTATCTCTACAGCACTTACCACTTATGTATCTTACAGCTAATATACATTATAGTTTCCTTTTTTATTTTGTCTATTTTATGCCTTCTGCAACTAGAATATAAGTTCCATGAAGATAAAAATATGCATTTGTTGAGCTGACTGCTATATCCTCAGTGCCTGGAAAAGAGCCTTACACAAGAAGACAGTTTAGTAAATATTTCTGAATCAATGTTGTATAGAAGAATGATTGAATGAAAATGCTTTTATCTGTATATTCAGAGTTACCCAGGGCTAACTGGTATGTGTATCAACACTAGTTACTCAGCTCAGTACAACTAAATGGCATTTCCTGTTTACCTTACAAGAGTCCATAAATTTGGAGTCCTTAGGAAAATATCATCTTGACTGTGTATTGGTAAATTATTTTCTCAAATTGACTTTGACACAAAATAGATTATAGACTGAATGTGAAACAAAACTATAAAACTCCTAGAAAATAACATAGGAGAGAATCTAGATGACCTTGGGTATAACAATAATGCCAAAGACATGATCCATGAAAGAAAAATTAATAAGGGGGACTTTTTTAAAGATAAAAAAATTCTGCTCTGTGAAAGACATTGTTGAGAGAATGAAATACAAGCCACAGACAGGGAGAACGTATTTGCAAAAGACAAATCTGATAAAGGACTCTTATGTAAAACATACAAAGAACTCTTAAAACTCAACAATAGAAAACAAGGAACCCAATTAAACAATGGGCAAAAGACCTTACCGGACACCTCACCAAAGAAGATATACAGGTGGCAAATAGGCATATGAAAAAATGTTCCACATCTTATGTCATCAGGAAAATGCAAATTAAAGCAACAATAAGATATCTCTACACACCTATTAAAATGGCCAAAACTTAGAATACTGACAATATTGAGCAAGAGGGGTTCTCATTCATTGCTGGAGGGAATACAACATGGTACAGCCTCTTTGAAGACTGCTTGGCAGTTTCTTACAAAGCTACACATACTCTTACCATGTGATACAGCAATTTGGCTCCTTGGTATTTATCCAACTGAGTTGAAAACTTATGTCTACATAAAAATCTGCAATGAATATTTATAGCAGCTCTATTCATAATTGCCAAAACTTGGTAGCAACCAGTATGTCCTTCAGTAAGTGAATGGATTAATAAACTGTGGTATATTCAGACAATGGAATATTATTTAGCATTAAAAATGATCTATCAAGCCATAAAAAGACATGGAGGAATCTTAAATGCATATTATTAAGTGAAATAAGTCAATCTGAAGAGGTCACATACTGTGTGTTTCCAACTGTATGACATTCTGGAAAAGGCAAAACTATAGAGACAGTGAAAAGATCAGTGGTTGCCAAGGCTAGGGAGAGGAGAGGGACAGATGAATGAGTAGAGTGCAAAAGATTTTTAGGGTAGTGAAAATTCTCTATATGATACTATAATGGTGGGTATATGTTGTTATACATTTGTCCAAAGCCATAGAACATACAACACAAAGAGTGAACCCTGATGTAAACTATGGAATTTGGGTAATTATGTCAATGTAGTTTCATTGATTGTAACTGACTGTAACAAATGTACCACTCAGGTTCAAATGTTGATAGTGTGTGAAGCTGTGTACGTGTGGTGGAAGAGACTGTATGGAAATTCTCTACTGGTCAATTTTTTTTTTTTTTTTTTTTTTTTTTTTCTTTTTGCGGTACGCGGGCCTCTCACTGTTGTGGCCTCTCCCGTTGCGGAGCACAGGCTCCGGACGCGCAGGCTCAGTGGCCATGGCTCACGGGCCCAGCCGCTCTGCGGCACGTGGGATCTTCCCGGACCGGGGCACGAACCCGTATCCCCTGCATCGGCAGGCGGACTCTCAACCACTGCGCCACCAGGGAAGCCCACTACTGGTCAATTTTGCTGTTAACCTAAAACTGCTCTAAAAAGTTGTCTATTTTACTTGACTTTGAAATATAAAAACGAGCATACAATTGTTCTGTCCACTAATGATGCATAAAATTTATGCTCCCCCCCACCACCAATTTAGAAGCTTCAAATAATTTTACCATGTTCCCAGATTCTGTGTTTCAGGGTCAAACACAGGAGTAACGATTTCACAATGAAGACCATAATGTCTGGTCTTCACTTGGAAAAAATTCAAATTCCAGTGATGACTTGGAGGGTGGAATCATCTGAAGGCTTATTCAGCCATATGAATGTCTCCTGAACTAGAAAGATCCAAACATTGAATGCCTACATGTGACCTCACCATGATTTTTTAATTCTCACAGCATGGCAGATTCAAGGTAGTTGGACTTTGTATATAGTATCACAGGGCTCCAAATACAAGTGTTTAGGTAAATAATACAGAAGCTGCATCTCATTTTATAACTCATCTAAGAGTCATAAAAAGTAATTTCTATAGTATTTTGTTGGTCAAACAATTACTTATCATCCATATTCTTGAGGAGGGGAATATGAATCCATCTGTTAATAGGTGAAGTCAATGTCACATTGTAGAAGAGCAACTGGGAAGGGGATAATAGTTGCAAATATCTTTGGAGAATGAAATTTGCCAAAACAATTATGTAAACATACATCTAGCTCCTTTGAAATCTCAAATTGAAATAAACATGAAGTTATAAAAGCCAGAATCATATAGCATATCAAGTTTTGATATTTTTACTAAAAATTATATGCTTAAGATGCAGCTAATGCAGCACTTTGAGGAAAAAAATATAGCATTAAAATGCTCACATAATACATAAGAAAGGTTTCAAATATGTTATCTATCTTCCACATTAAAACTAGAAAAACAGGAAAAAATTAAATCCAAACCACACTAAAGAAAGAATATAATAAAGGTAAAAGCAGAAATCAATGAGATGGAAAAGAGCAAGGACAACAGAAAAATCAATAACACCAAAAGCTGCTTATTTTAAAATATTAATCAAATTGTGAACCACTCATCAACTGATAAAGAAAAATGAAAGAGAAGGCACAATCTAGTAGTATCAGGAATGAAAGAATGAACAGAACTACAGATCCTACAGATGTTAAACGATAAGGGAAAAACTTTAAGAACTTAGATTTAACAGACAAATTCCTTGAAAGACAAAAACTATCAAAGCTCACTCTCAAATAATTAGGAAACCTAAGGAATCTTACATCTAATAAGAATTTGAACTAATATTATTACAAAACTTTCCTACAAAGAAATCTCCAGAACTGAATGGTTTCCCTGGAAAATCCTACCTACTATTTAAGGAAGTAATAATATCAGTTCTACACAAACTCTTCCAGAATCTCTAAGAGAAGGGAACAGATTCTAAAAAATATTATGTGGATATGATTACTCTGATAGTAAAACCAGAGAAAGACTAAATTTCTCAGGATTTGCCTTTGACAGGAAGTCATATGAATGGAATCTTATAATATATAGCTTTAAGCGTCTGGTACTTTTCTCTCAGCATTTATTTTTGTGATTCATACATGTGATTTTGTTCCATTTTATTGTTAAATAGTATTCCATTTTACAGACAATGCACAATTTGTTTATCCATTCATCAGTTGATGGATTTTAAGTTCCATGATTGACACAAGTTACCATTCTAAATATATTTATGTCTTCATTGAGATACAGAACTAATATAAAAGAAATACTGATATACAGTGCAGCCTGCCTGTAATCTGTATCCCATAGCCAAAAAGAGATAAAATCACAATAAAGATATTCTGATAGTTTTTGTTGTGAAAAGCAGAAACCAACTAAAGAAAACTTTCAAATACTTACAATCAGACTGACACCCTTAAGTAACAAATTGCTTTTGACCTTGAATCTTTTGGGTCTTGCTGTAAAGTTATTTTCAAAGCTCAGTTGTTTAAATGTCTCCCCTGATATCCTTTTTCCTCAAATCACACATAAGTCATTAAAGAGTCTCCTGATCTTTCTCAGGATGTGCTCTATATTTTTTTAAATAAATGTTCTTACCATTCCATCTCCAAATTAAAATCCTTGAAAATTCCCTTAGTCCTTAATGTAAAATTAAAGATATCCTACAACTAGGCTATAAATTATCTTTCCAGACTCAATTTTCATTTTTTTCAGTTACCTCCTGAGTAGCCTGTTTCAGAGAAATGATTTTCTCCTTTTCAGTATATACACTGATATTTTTAAAAGTCAGACCATTTTCCATCCAGTGTGTCTTCATCTTCAACGACGCAGACTCCTCCCATTCTGCATGGGCAAATGTTACCTCTCTCAATTTCGACACAAACCCAGATTTCCAAATAAACTGTACCTGATTTTTCCCACCTGGGAATTATTTCTATTCCCTTCTTGTATCCTTTATAGTCACATATTTAACTAATATATCTACACCTTATATGACAGAAAGTGATAGACACTTGTGAACACAGGCAAGTTCTTTTGTTTGTTAATTTGTTTCTTAATTACTTTCTAAGTTACAAAATTCTCTACCACATCAATCTTTTTGTGCGGTGGAGTTTGCTTCTTTCTATAGTAAATCAGAATGTCAGATACTCAATTTCCCAGACTTCCTTGCTGCAGTGGTAGGAGCATGTGATCAGACTTAGCCCATCAGACACAGCCAACCAGGAATTTGAATTAAGACATAGCAATACAGAGGAGTAAACAGAGAGAAGGTTTCAATCTGGCAGCAATGGCATCAGCAGTGGCAACAGCAACATTAGGTGCATAAGTGGATGGAAGCAATAACCAGCAATAGCAGTCATTGTCCGCCAACAGCAGCTCTGCCCAGGAAGGCCTCATCTATCTCATTTTGAAGAGTGATTTTTTACTATGATTCTGACTGCCTGGCCTCCCTCAACACCACCTTTTTTTTCATCATGTTTCTTTAGCCGGCCAGTAATTTTGCTGAGAACTCATCCATTGTCTTGTCTAAATAAATCCCGTTTTCTGTTTAAATCAGGCTGCTCACAATTGAGAATCCCTATCAGAGCTGCACATCACTAAGTCATTGCAGAAATGCCATAAGGTGGGTATTAATATTCTCACCTGCATATGAAGAAAATGGAGCTCAGAGAGGATGTATAATTTGTCTAAAAGTCATTCATTTGGCATGTATTATTTATTAACTTTCTTATTAAGCATCATGTTTCTTCGGCAGTGGGAAGATAATATTTAGAGAAAGTCATGAAATAGCAAGTTGCCTGGGATTTGAAAAATATGGAAAATAATTAAATAACAATTACAAAAAACAGAAATGACCCTTAAAATTAAGTTTAAGGTCAATATTTTTGATGACGTATCTGACTTTATTCATGTTTCCTAATACAGATTTTGTTTCAGATTGACAAACTTTCTAGTTTCTCTCCTGCAGAGGGTAACAAGGAAGGAACGTGGATGAGAGGAGAAATGAGCAGTAACTGCACTGAAATTGTGGTTATTAAAGGGAGTGGGCACAAAATATTGTCTTGGTAGCTAGTAAACACTGGCTATAGAGCCACAAGATTTCTTGATGCCCTACTTCTTTTAAACCTTGTAGCCTATTAGGACCACAAAATTTCTGTATCACCTCTTAAAAAAAACCTCACAAATTTTATGAACCAAAATTTAGAAAACACTTTTTTAATTAACAATTCTGAAAAGTAGTGTCCCTTTCTTCTCAAACAGTAGGAGGTGGCAGGATCTGATAGATATGTGGGGACCATGTGCTTCTTTTATTTTATTAAAACTCTCATGCCCATGTCCAGTTTGGTATGTATGCCAGAATGTGAATGTTTTCTTGGCACTTTCTAAGAAATCTGGAAAGATCCAAATGAACATAAGAACTGGTGGGTGATAAGTGTGTCACAACCAGAATTATAGATTTTAGAGTTGGGAGGAAACAGAGTTGCCTATTTTTAAAATATAAATTCCAACTGTTCAAAACCCTGTAGTTTCCAGGATTTAATTAATGCTCTCTTTGAGGGCCCGTTAATGAGGTGTAGAGACTTCTGGGTTAGACTTTATTGGCACTCTAATAACATATATTACATATTTAAAGACTATTTTGGAATGTGTAATTCCTCCCAACTTCTGCAAAAGTGTGACTTCAAGCAAAGGAAATTGTCATCCAGCATGGATGATTCTAGGGAGTGCTCTTTCTAACAACGGTCCCTAAACAGAAACTATGTATTATAGGTGAGACTGTGCCCCTACATCCCTGTACAAATTTGCTAGGCTGCTGTAACAAAGTACCATAGACTGGTTGGCTTCAAAAATGGAAATTTACCTTCTCACAGCTCTGGAGACCAGAGATCAGGGCGGGGGCGTCCTTCTGAGGCTGTGAGGGAGAGTCTGTTCCATTCTTCTGTCCTAGCTTTGATGGTTTGCTGACAATCTCTGGTTTCCTTGGCTTGTAGAAGCTGGTTTCCTTGGCTTGTAGAAGCATCGCCAAATCTCTGTCTTCATCTTTATATGGCCTTCTCCCTGTGTGCTTGTCCATGTCCAAATTTCCCCTTTTTTATAAGGACACCAGTCATATTGGATTATAGGTCCACCTTAGTCCAGTATGACCTCATCTTAACTAATTACACCTGCAACAACCCTGTTCCTAAATAAGGTCAAATTCTGAGGTACAGGAAATAGGACGTCAACATACATTGAAGGAACATAATTCAACCTAAAACAATTCAAATATAGACGAGCCAGTGTCCTCTGGTTCCTGGTCCTTTGCCAGCTCAGCCTCTCTAACCAGACTTCCCTTTCTAGTCTTCCCTCCCCATTTTCTCCCTGCTTGCTGTCATACAGAAAACCCACAACTCTCCTGAAGTAGATTTCCTTATAATTTTCTGAAGGCTTTCCAGAAAGCTACAGATGAATATTAATCTCTCCTTTTTCAGTCCATTCATCTCATTTACAAATTTAACAGCTTTTTATCATTAGTCATCTTTACTTCTTTATCTCAAAAAGTTGCTTATCTCTTAAGAGTGGCAATCATTATGCCCTTAATTTGGTGTGTCCTGTACTGTGTTCCATAGGTGGATTTGTGGCTCTGGAGCTCAAGAAAACATGGCTGTTCTACATCAGAGAGTAGACATTTGCTGTCTTGATTAAAGAGAAAAGACAAGAGAAATGAAAAGAGGGAAAAAGAAAAGAATAGAAAAAGGAAAACACAAATTATTTCTTAAGCGAAAGCTAAAGAAGGTGCTGGACATATGTTCTTTTGGAACATTTTGCATTTCAATTGAGAAGGTGGCTGCATTGCAAATTAACATAGATATATTTAGCACAAAGAATATACTCTGATACAAGAAGCCTTTTGTGATAAATGCAGCTCTTAGACATTGATCCAGTTTAGAGGGCAGAGGTGCTGTTCATTCAGCTTTGCTAAAGGTATTTGGTTGCTAACTGACTTTCTGTTTCGCATTATATTTGCAGCCCTAGATTCTCCAAAAGAATCTCTGCATAGCAACTAAGGCATCTTGAGTGATGAAGTTCTAGGTAGCATTGCTGTAGAATGCTTTGCTCTGAGGAACAAAGCCGACCCTCTAGAAACTGGAGGAACAGTGAGTGGCCGGAGAGTGTTCACTGTATTCTCCAGGGTGCAGAGAAGGACACTTTACCATTTCCTATCCTTCCCTTTATAAACTCACTGTCATTTTTTACCCCCAATTCTTAAGTGCATTCTCTGGCAGATATCATGGATTTTCTTCTGACCCTTTTTGTCAATTAGAAGTCATTTTCAGATTTAAGAAAAACTACACTTTTAGGTAAAAATTGGTTCTTTTTAATATTATTCCTATCAGCGCTAATGTGATAGTTAATGAAAAAAACCATTTTTAATAACCACCTTTAAAATCCTTCATCAGTGATTTCTTGCTTCAGATACTGAGTAGTCTTGATTCCTTTTATTCTCAGCCTCAAGGGCTCTCAATCTGAGTCTTATTTTAACATCCTTTTTACACTATACTTATTGTACATGCCTTCCCTCCAGATTGCAGGTTCTTTGAACGCAGAGATAGACATTTTTTTTTCTTTTTTATCCTCATAGGTCAGCATATCCTTGTCATCCATAAATGCTCAAAAAAATGTTTGTGAATGAGTGAATGAATAAAACTGTTTAAAAAGATTTAGGTAGTATTTTTTTTAATTCAGTGCCAATGTACACTTAGCTATGTCACAGAGAATAGCAGCTTGCTAGGAAAAGTAATTTGAGAATGTCTGTGTTCAAAGACTAAGAGCAAAATGATATTAAATAGTTTTTCACTGGTGAGTCTCTGGAGACAGTAGGTGAGCCATTGCTAGTTAAACTGTACTACCACAAAACATTACAGTATTAGACTGTAGCCTGTAATCAACCCCAGCTGGAAGCCCATATCAACATTTCTGTGTTTCTTGCCAGTTCCTTGTTAATCCTTTAAAAGGGTAGGTAAAAACAAGGCCAATGAGTTGTATTACAAGGGATGATTTATGGATCCCAGTTATTCAAAGGTTCACTCCACATACTGCACGTGCCAAAAAAATCCATTTCAGAAATGTTTAATTGACTGATTACGCTGTGCAGCATGATTGGCTGAAGAGTACGAAGGGCACTTTGTTAAAGACTTTATGTGTCCTCTTTCATTTTTAAAATAATTTAGGTTTCTCATTCATTGACCATAGTGACAAAGGCTTTCAGAGGTAGAAGAGTAGAGCCCGTAAGCCCATGACCTCCCCCATACCTTCCAGTCATGACCCTCAAATAAATATGAGCTTTTAGAAAGAACTTGATGCATTCACTACTAAGCATAGATTTTGAGATGAGTTTTGAACTCTTCTTCCAAGGTCACCTGGTAGCATTAATTTCAAAATTGGTATATGGCAAAGGCATCTTCATATCAACTAAAAATATAATGGAAAAATTTTGAAACTCTTAGAACAATAATAGATATCTGAAAAATTTCTAGCATCAAATAAAACAATGTATTGTCTCTTTATCATTGAAAATAAAGCTCTAGACCTTTGAAATGGAATTTCTAAAGTGATATGCATGAGCTAATGAGGGGATTGGAACACTGAAAGAATGATTTTTGTTTTCATAGTTGATAAAAATAATGATGGTACATTATTATACTCATTTTTAGTTGGTAAAATAGTTTCAGTGCAATGAGAATTCACTGAGTGACTCTCATGTACCAACATCCTAGGGAATGCTTTCTTCACAGAGCTGCAATCTTTTAGGGAAGGAAGGAAAAAACAAAGAGAAAAGATGCCAAATGTTGTTTTAATATTGTTTTTCTTTCAAAACGAAATGTTCATTAAATAAAATTTGTAACAATATATATAAATATAAAGAAGGAAATTAAACTATTTCTATGAGAAATAGTTTTTATTAATGTGTTCATATTTTGATTATATGTGTGTGTGTGTGTGTGTGTGTGTCCATGTATGTTTTTATGCAGAATAAAATACATTCTTACTTTTTTTTTTTTTTTTTTGCAGTACGCGGGCCTCTCACTGTTGTGGCCTCTCCCGTTGCGGAGCACAGGCTCCGGACGCGCAGGCTGAGCAGCCATGGCTCATGGGCCCAGCTGCTCCGCAGCATGTGGGATCTTCCTGGACCGGGGCACGAACCCGTGTCCCCTGCACCGGCAGGCAGACTCTCAACCATTGCGCTACCAGGGAAGCCCCATTCTTACTTTTTAACTTAAACTCATTTTGTGGGTATATCACAGTATTAGATTTTCATAAATAGTTATTCATGGTTGCTTAATAGTCTATTTTGCAGGTATATCAGAGGTTATTTAACTGTAACTGGGCTCTTAAGTTTGTACATTCAGTGTAGCACTCTGGTGGACTAGGCCTATCAGGAGTTGCTTGGTTACCTGAATTACATTTTTGCTGGAGAGAAATACATTCTCCCTCATTGTGCAGTTGCATCTGCCTGTGAGTTTTCATAGAGATTGTTGTCAATCCTGGCATAGGACATAGGGACTTGAATGTTCCCTGGGATACCCAAGGCCTGGTGTAACAATGGCAGTGCTTGATGGAAGTCTGCCCATCTCATAGATGTAGGGTGAGCAGTATCAGCTCCTGTCGAGAAACTGCACCATCGTTAGCAGCAGAATTTCCCAGGGATTTGGCAGTGTTTCCCAGTGGAATACTGTTAGAGAAAACAATGATATAAAGACACCAAGAAAATGTAAAAACTCATTTACTTTAAGTTGACAAAATATATGAGCATTAATGTATAAGAGACAAAAGATGAGCTAGAAAGTGTGTTGCTTATCGATGTATTGCTCAGCTCCAAACCCAAACTTTTTTTCCGCTTTGTAAAAATGAATCTGGGCCCTTTAATTTTTTTTTTTTTTCCTTTGCTTGCTGGCATGATGTCAAGCTTCGTCAGTAGAGGGTACTGAGGAGACACTGAGGGAGGAATGGATTTTGCTTTCTGGTTCTGGTGTTTGCTTGGCAGGCTCCTGCAGGGAGCCCAGCTTCCACTGGTGTGCCCCCAGCCCTGGGCATAGTTCAGCAGTGTGCCTCTGTCGAGCAGCTTAACACAAACAGCTTTCTCCTGCAACCCAATGGGTGCATATACTACAAGTCACCAAGGGCAGATGTCCAGCAAGTTCTGCCAGCACAGTACCACAGTGACTTGTCTGTCATCCAGAGAACCACAGCTGTGTCTTCTACAACAAAGTCTGGAGCTCAGCCTGGGGAAAGGAGGCACACTTCTCCCTGGACACTCTGTCTCAGCCCTAGGGCTACAGGTGGTTCCCTATAACTTCTATTTCTTTGTTCTTTTGAGTTTTCTTTACTCCTGATTAGTTATTCCATCATTATTCCAATCCCTTGTTATATTTAATAATTCTTTACATTAAACTTTTTCTGTTCAAATTACCATGTGGGCTTTTCTTTTCTTGTTGGATATTTACTAATATAATGAGTTACCAGGGATTCAGGGAAAGATGTAACAAGAGTGAGCAAAAAATAAGAAAACAATGCCTGGAAATGGAAATTGAAATGGAAAGTTTAAATCTTCTTATGAGACAGTAAAGAACATAAAAGCACAACATAAAATCACATCAGTAAGATGGACCACATACAAGGGAACCAGCAGTCCCATGGCCTACAGAAAGCCAAGGTGAATAAGATCTGCCTTGTGGTTGAACAAAACAATAAAAACCTTTAATGAGTAAATTATTTATTTTTCAGAAAAAATTTAGTATTTTACTTTTCATTTTTTGTATTTGCATTCATTTATTTTTTACTGAAGTGTGGTTGCTGTACAATATTACGTAAGTTATAGGTGGACCATATAGCGATTCACAATTTTCAAAAGTTATACTCCCTTTATAGTTATTATAAAATATTGGTTACACTTCCTTGTGTTGTACAATATATCCTTGTAGCTTATTTTATACCTATTTTTTGGGGCCTCTTACTCCCCTACCCATATATTGCCCCTTCCTCATTCCCTCTTCCCACTGGTAATCAATAGTTTGTTCTCTATACCTGTGAATCTGCTTCTTTTTTTGTTATCGTCACTGGCTTGTTGTATTTTTTAGATTTCATATATATGTGATATCATACAGTATTTGTCTTTCTCTTTTGACATATTTCACTTAGCATAATGGGTAAATTATTTTAATATCAGTGTGTCAGAAATTATCTTATGCATAGTAAAAAATAAAACTATAGTATTTATTTAATAAAATTCGTATTAAGAGGCATATTTAAGGAATTGTTACAGCCTGATTTTGGAAAGTATATTTTTCCAGCAAAAACAGATGATAGTGAGTCGAGACATTTGATTTTTTATTTGTTGTCCTAGAGCAGAGGTTGGTGAACTATGGGCTAAGGGCCAAATCGGACTTCTATCTGCTGTGTAAATAAAGTTTTGTTGGAGCACAATCTCACCCGTTTGCTTACTTACTGTCTATGGGGGCTTTCACACTACGACAGCAGAGCTGTGTACTTGCAATATAAATTGTATGACCTGCAAAGCTAAAATGCTTACTCTCTGACTCTTTACAGAAAAGTCTGCCAACTCCTGACCTAGAAGCAAACGTGTGACACTGTGTCGAGTGCTTGCCATGTTTTACCTCAATCAGTGGTAAACGATGACTATGACCCTCAGAGGTGGGCGCTCTCACTACACCAGGTTTGCAAAGGCGGCTGAAGCTTACAGACTACTAGAGCTGGTGGGAAAGTTAGAAGTCTTGGGAGTCACACCCACAAGATTCAAGTTCTGCCTCCACTTTTTAATTTGTCCTGTCAAATATCTGCTCTCTCCAAGCCTCTGTGCCTACAAGGAGGATATGGAGGAAAAACAACTGCCACATAGAGCTGCTATAACTAATAATTTAGCTATTTTAAATGAAGAATTTAGCTTAGCACCTGTGACCTGGAAAATGCTCAGTTTGTATTATTAGAGAAGTGAAAACACTTGGCCAAGACATCATGGTCAGTAGCAGAGCTGGCATTCCAATACAGCATGTCTGAGTCTGGAGCCCAAATTCAAAACCAATATCGGAAACTACTAAGTGCTTAAGAACATCTGAGATACACTCTTTTCTCCCCTTTGAGCTCTCTTATTTTCCCTTCTTTAGGAACAAGAAGTCTGGGAGTAGAGTTACACTATTGATCTATAGCCAGTAAATCTACTGATACCAGGATTTCTTAGTTCTAACTTTGTCAGGCATACCTTGGAGACATTGTGGGTTCAGTTCCAACCACTGCAATAAAGTGAATATCACAATAAAGTGAGTCACATGAATGTTTTTTGTCTCCTAGTGCATATTATAGTTAGGTTTACACTACACTATAGTCTATTAAGTGTGTAATAGCATTATGTTTCAAAAACAAAGTGCAGACCTTAATTTAAAAAAAATGCTTTATTGCTAAAAAATGCTAACTCTCATCTGAGCCTTCAGCAAGATGTAGCAGTAACATCAAAGATCACTGATCACAAAATAACCATAATAAATATAATGATAATGATTGGCATATTGTAAGAATTGCCAAAATGTGACACAGAAACAAGATATGGGCAAATGCTGTTGGAAAAATGATGCCCATGACTTGTTTGACACAGGGTTGCCACAAACTTTCAATTTGTAAAAAAAACACAATTTCTGTGAAGCTCAATAAAATGAAGTACAATGAAATGAGGTATGTGGGTATTCTATAGGGGCTGTTATTACTCAGTAAACATTGTTTCTTTCTAGAAGTTCTCCCCAGTTATGGGTTAAGGAAGGTGTGGTAGGCAAATTCTCAGATGGTCCCCAGACCCTGTCCCCTAGTGTACTTACCTGTTTAATCACCTCTCTTTGAATGTGGGTGGAGCTTGTGAATATGATGGGATTTCATCCTCATGCTTAGGTGAAGAGATTTTGCAGAAGTAATTAAGGTTTCTCTCAGGTGACTTTGAGTTAATCACAGAAGATCATCCTGAGTGGAACTGACCCAAGCAAACAAGGCCTTTATAAGAGAGATTTAAAGCAACAGAGATTTTGCTCCTGGCCTTGGAGAAGTGAGTTTCCATGTTGTGATAGAGTCTTTGTGAAGGTTGTGAGGAGGTCACATGGACTGGAAACTACTAGCAGTTCCTAGTAGTTGAGTATAGTCATCTGTTGAAAATCAGCAAGAGAAAGGGACCTCAGTCCCAAAGCTGTATGAAAACTAATTGGATCTTTCCCCAATCAAGCCTCTGATGAGAGCACAGCCCCAGTCAACCCCCAAATTGCACCCTGGTAGATCTTGAAATAGAGAATCTTACCAGCCTGTGCCCAGACTCATAACCCAGAGGAACTATGAAAGAATAAGCATGTGTTGTCTTAACCTGCTAAGTTTGTAGTAATTTGCTCTATAGCAATATAAAACTATAGAAAGCTGTAGTAAAGTCATGGAAAATATTTTTCAACATCTGGCTGGAGGAAAGGAAAATATTTGCTGAAATCAGACTCTCTGTTCTTTTCAGAATGAGACTTTTGGTCCATTGCCACTGTGTGCTTGTCTAGGAGGTAGCAGAGTCCTACAGAGTAGGACCTTAATGCTCCAATCACACTATTGTTATAACCCCTCTTACTATTGCTGCTTATTAACTTTCATTGGGCGCTTATCATACACCAGCCCCATTTTATTTTTTTTAATTTTTTTTTAAGAAGATGTTGGGGGTAGGAGTGTATTAATTTATTAATTTATTTTTGCTGTGTGGGGTCTTCACTTCTGTGCGAGTGCTTTCTCTAGTTGTAGCAAGTGGGGGCCACTCTTCATCACGGCGCACAGGTCTCTCACTATCGCGGCCTCTCTTGTTGCGGAGCACAGGCTCCAGACGCGCAGGCCCAGTAGTTGTGGCTCATAGGCCTAGTTGCTCCGTGGCTTGTGGGATCCTCCCAGACCAAGCCTCAAACCCGTGTCCCCTGCATTAGCAGGGAGATTCTCAACCACTGCACCACCAGGGAAGCCCCTCCAGCCCCATTTTAAATGAGAATGTATTGATATTATTTTTATAGTAAGAAATAAATTATTGAAAAAGTAATGACTAGATTTGGTTTATTTTTATTGATTATAACTGAGTGTATGAGAAATGCCAGTTCTTGGATTAATTTCATAGTCTTTCAAAGCAGGAGTGTTGAGTTTGTTTCAAGAGCGGACTTTGTGATAAAATAATTTGTTAAAGGCAGGGAAGGAGGAACTGTGGCCTTGTGAGTTGAGCATTTGTGAGTTGAATTTTGTGTTTAAAATATATAATGACCTAACAGTGGCAGATGCAGCTCTGTGGTAATGAAATGGATAAATGCTGGGAAAGGGAAAAAGAAGAAATTATCCAGCAGACTGACCAAGGTTGAGCTACTACCTGGGTGGTAGGGTGCTGTATAGTCTCCTTTGCTGCTGTAACAATTTTCCATAGGCGTAGTGGCTTAAAAATGTAAATTTATTACCTCACAGTCTGGACTGGCCCTTCACATTGCTCTGTTCCTGGTTTCTTTAGGCTGGATGGGGGTGTCAGCTGGCTGGGCTGTTATCAAGAGGATCTCAGAAGAATCTACTCCAAAGCTCATTCGCATCATTGGCAGAATCCATTTTCTTTTGCTTTTAGGACTCAGGTCCCTGTTTCCTGGCTGGCTGTCACCCGGAGGACATCCTTAGCTCCTGGGAAGCCTCTCTCTGGTCCTTGTACATGGGCCCCTTTATCTCAGAGTCAGCAATACTGCATCATAACCTTGTCAGACTTGGAATCTCTGACTTCTCCTTCTGCCATATCTTTCTGACCCCAGCCAGAGAAGCCTCTTCACTTTGAAGGGTGGACGTGTTTAGAGTGGGCCCACCCAGGTAACCTAGGATAGTCTTCCAGTCCTAAAGTAGATAACCTAATTACACCTGCAAAGTCTTTTTTTTTTTGCCCCATGCCATGTTGCATATTCTTACATTGGGACACAAGCATCTTTGGGGCCATTATTCTGCTCACCATGGATGCACTCTTGGGAAGCAGTGGTCAAGTCTAGCACAGGGTTCCCAAATATGTTCAGCAAGATTTAGAACCAGAGGCAGGGGTTGTAGCACACGCCCTCTCACGTGGGAAACAAAGGTCTAGCACAAGCCATATAGTTTACCCAAGTTAAGTTCAGCTTCTGCTATGGCTACATACCAGCCATGCGTGGATGTGGACCTAACCTTGCATGTGTGGATCTCAGGAAAATGAATCCCGTATCCTTTCTGACAAGATGGGGGTAAGAAAATTCAATGAGTGATAATCTAAGGAGTAATGATATACTTTATAGTGATTGTCTTACAGTGATTAAATATGATAATCTATGTAAAGAGCCTTGCCCATAGTGGATGCTAAACAAATCTTAGCTCCTTCTCATTCTCTCCTACTCTATTCTCAAAAGAATCTAAAAGTTATTTTCTTCCATGATATAATTTTTTTAAAAAATACAGGAAAACTAGGGCTTCCCTGGTGGCGCAGTTGCTGAGAGTCGGCCTGCCGATGCAGGGGACGTGGGTTCATGCCCCGGTGCGGGAAGATCCCACATGCCGCAGAGCGGCTGGGCCCGTGAGCCATGGCCACTGAGCCTGCGTGTCCGGAGCCTGTGCTCTGCAACGGGAGAGGCCACAACAGTGAGAGGCCCGCCTACCGCAAAACAAAACAAAACAAAACAAAACAAAACAAAACAAAAACAGGAAAAATAATATAGATGCCTACTATATAGGGAGATGTATACTACTCAGTGTCTACCTGGTGGTTCTCAAAGGTTTTGAACGTACCTGTGGACACTAATAAGTATACACAATTGAAATATTGACTAGTTAAGCATATGACAAATAAAATGTTATAATTTGTACATGTGAAATGCTATGTTGAAATAAATCTAAGAAGTGTAAGTAAATCATGTGGAAAGATCTTTGATAATTTTTTTTCTGTCTGTATATGGAATGTTTAATAGCAGTTTATTCTGAATTTACAGATGTGTAAAAGTTCATAAATAATTCACACAATAGGACAATTGAGAATAATTTGAACTCTATTACATCAAGCACTATTGTTTGTTATAAATATCTACATGACATTGAAACTCCAATTGCTTCTGCGACCAAGCATTAAAATTATTACTTGGCAATTAAACCAGTATCTCAATAATGTTTGCTCAGACAATACATAAGGAAGGATTTCATGAAAACAGATATTCTCAATGGCAGCTGGAGAGTTCTTGGTTCACAATATTTTGTGCTTTTGGGAAGATCAGGAGAAGTCAAACTTTTAGTCCTGCTCTGATATCTGTTCTTCTCTATGAAGCTGGTTCTTGTTCCTCTCTTCCCAAAGGCCCAGGCTCACCCCTTTCCTTGGTGTTTTCATTATACATTGAATATTTCTGTTGGAACTTTCCTCACTATATTTGTGGGGTTTTGGTTTGTTTGTTTCTGTTTCCCCCATTGGACTGTGAGCTCCTCAAGTGTAAAAACCACATATGTCACTTCTATTTGTAGATCTTGTTTGGTTTTCTGGGTTAGACATGGCCCCCAGTAAAGCACTGCAGTTAAAGGCACTGAAGAACTTCAGTTGCAAGTGGCGGAAGGCCTAAGAAAAGAATTTAAAACAATGAAGGTAGATCCGGGCTAACATACAGTATAAGAGGGAAAGGGAGTTTCAAGACAGAATAGGAGAAATGTATACTTAATTTCAACTATCTTACCCTGGCCTCAAGGTGTGTTCAAATTTAGTTAGTCTATTGAATCTGGAATACATACCATCATATTTTTTCAGAAATATTTTCAGTTGTTTAACAATTCAAAATCAGCAATAATCCTAATAATTTTTTAAAAAATAAGGAAAGAAAGAATAAAATATAAAAAAGAAAGAAGAAAAGACACTTGTGCTAATGATCTACTGATCTGAGGTTGTGATCAGAATATTGAAATTAAGAGCTAGACTCCAATAGGGCATATACTTGACTTGTACATCACTTTTTTAAAAGGAAATCCAGCCTGTTTTTCTCAGAGTAATTATTTAAGGAGGCTGAGGACACATGCTACATGCTGGCCCATGGCTCTGAAAGTACGAAAGCCTAAATCTTAGAACTAAAAGAATTTCAAGTTCACTATCACATTCAGATGGGCTATGTGGCTGAACTGGTGACCTGGGCCATATTAACAGTTGGTTCTACCTCAATGAGCTAATTATACATAGAGAATAAGGAAGACACAAAAGTAAAGTTATTCAGAAGAAGTGCCGTGATAATCACCCTTAATAAACACCTATGAGACTATTCCTACTTCCTGAGGCTTTTATAAATAACAAACAGATGATGCCTGATAATAATCAGAAACTACCATTTCAAACAGTTATAAGATATTCTATATTATGCTCAATCCAATGAACTGGAGCAGAAAATGTGTAAACATATTTTATATATATATATATATATATATATATTAGACTATGAACTAAGTGGAGAAAAGTTTAATAAAGTTATGCTTTTTCCCCATTTACAAGACTTTTTTGGGAATAATTTTGGTCTCTCTTTCTATATATATATATATATATAATTTTTTTTTCTCCCTAATTTATCATCTTGCCACGGGTACTGGTTCTGGACTCTTTCACTACATATAGTTTATAACATAATCCTTTACTCCTTTACTTCACACTTGTTTATCATCTCAAAATTTAGACTGAACATATTAAATCTTAGTAAAAAGAAGTGTCCAATTCCTCATTATAATTCCCAGTTAAAAATATCTTCCACCAGCAAACATATTCAAGATGTTATTTAGCACTCATAAAATATGAATATGTTCAAGATTAGTAATTTTATGGGTCTATCCAGAGGTTGGATACACTTATTTGTTCAATTTCTATTAAATACTTGAAGAGCTCATGCTCTGTAATAGCTAAATTCTTAATAAAGGCATTTGCATAAGAGTGCAGTGTTCTTTCAAAGCCAGACATGACTTTAGGCCGTATGCCCTGTGACTCAGAGCAAGAGTTCGGATTAGTCATACAAAATTTACTTTTTATTGTACAACTAGAATGGCCAATTGATTTTCCAAAGTAAATTCTGGCTTCAAGTTTAGCAAGACTCACATTTAGAGATGCTATAGAACAAATAGTCTTCTGTACAACAATCACGATATGATTGTGATTTCTGTAAGTGCACAGGAATGCAGTACTTCACTGAAGCCAGTACACCACCATGTTCCCGAACTACCTAATAATACCAAGAGAGAATTATTGTTTATATGGCACTTCCTGTCACTATGTGCCAGATACTGCTAAATGACAAAACACTACGCAAAAATAAAAAAATAAAATAAAATAAAATAAAAAAAGCATGGCTCCTGCCTGCAAGCATCTCACTGTTGACTAAGATGAAAAAAAAAAAAAAATCACTTTGCCTGTGATACATATACTAGTAGGTGTTTGTAGAAAGTCCTTTGGGATCCTGGGACAGGGAGGAACTAGTTCTGCCTAGCGAGAGGGCAAGACATTTTCAGAATTGACATTTCTTGGAAAGTTTATGAAGGGATAGAACAATTAGGATGTGAGTTATAGATTGCTTCTGCCTCTGATTCTCATTGTGACAGGTAAATAATGCAGACCCGTGGATTGTCATACAATTTTGTATACATTTGCTTCCTCATTTGTAAAACGGAATAATAAAACCAAGTTAACAGATGTCAGCTCAACTCACAGGGCTGATGCAATTATCAAAGAAAATAATGTTTGAGAAAACGTTTATATAAACCTTATGACAGTATACTTGCAGAAGATTATATTAAAGAGATAAGTTGAGGATGAATCTGGGGGACCCTTAATACCACCTAAGAAGTATGTATTTTGTCTTGTAAATGGTCCTTATTTTGTAGGTCATTTTTGAGATTGACAATGAATATGGAAGTAATACGTAAAAGAAAGTATAAACGGTGAGAATAAAAGTCCAGGAACCAATTGAAGATTACTGTAAAAGTATAGATTAGAGACAATAATTGCCTAAGCTTAAGTAATAACAAAAGAACTGGAAAGAGAAGGTGAATCAGAGCTAAACTGAGGAAAGAGGAGCAATAAGACTTGGTAACTGATTTAACATGGGTGACAAATATGAGAGAGGAATCAAAGATGATCATATTTTTAGAAGGATGCTATGGCCATTAACCAGAGGAAGGCACCCAAGATGTGTGGGGAAGGTGAGTAACATGCCCAGATATAGCTGGACTTCTATGTGAAGGGCACAGGGACAGGGCTTGAGAGGTAGACAGGAGATGGAGAGACAGTTTGGAGATTCACCAATATAGATATTAATATTTTTTAATTGAATCAAATAAAAAAATTGGACTCAAATCCCAGTCTTCTGGTCATAATCAGGGAGCTCCACTACAGATCATAGAAACTTTCTGAATTGTATCTCTTTTGGGGAAGTGGTTTCTATTTACTTAGTAAAGCGATACTTCTTTGAGAAGGTGAATTTCACAATTCCAGAAGGTGACTGAGGGACTTTCCCTTTTTAAAGCCCGTGTGAGCAGGAAGATCCTGGAAGAAATTGCAATGAGCAATACTTGAGGAGTAGAAAAGCATTCAGGGTCAGGAGCATCATGGCTGGTGGACAATGGAAAGATGATAAATCCAGGAGCAAGTGTGGTTGGGAGATGAAGCAACCCAGCAGTCATCCAGCCTCAGAGCAGATGTGTTCAGATGGCATCAAAGCCCCTGGCACTGAATATTGGATTTGAGGGCATTTGTCTTGATTTTGAGACAACTTTTGCACAACGGAAGCAGCATATCAGCCCTAGAAAAGGACTGGACACTATTAATGAACAAATTCAATCTTCAGATACAAGGAGCCAAACCTGGGCATGCAGAGCAGCCCGGATTTCAGGGTCAAGCAGAAAAAGATCCATTTACCACATGGAGAAGCCAGGACAGCTGGTGTTGAGTCACAGAGTGTTCAGTCTTATGACGTTGCTTGATGCTCAGAGTGTAGTTCATGGTTAGGCACGCTTGACATCCCTGAGGGCTTGTTAGCAATGGAGAAGGAATGAAGACCAGGTGCTCTGGTGGTTCCTTCCAGCTTCAATCTTGCTATATAGGAACTGGGTTGGAGTTTCTGCTGGAGCATAATGGAAAATAAGCATAGGTAGGTAAGTTGGTTCCACCTTTTTTAAACAAGGCAAATAAAGAATGAAGACTGGAGTTGTTAAAAGCTATGAATGGAGCCAGAGAACGCCCCCAAAAAGCATGAGAAACATAAGAGGGGAGGGAGAAGCAAGGGCACAGGGTCCTAAGCTAAGGTCACTGGGAAACAGTTATATCATCAACATAAGGATGCATGTTTAGAAGGGGAAATTTGTTTAGGGGAGGACTATAAACTTTCTACTATTATTTAAAAAATGTCACAAAAGAATTTGAAATCAATCCTCTGCTGCAATTTATAGCGACACATTATAATATAGCAAAACCTAAATGTTTGAGGTAATTCTTTTTTCATAAAATGCTATTTTTTTTTCAAATTCTTCACCCGAGGCCCCAAAGGAAATATTACACATTATAATATTTATACCTACATACATATGGCATGGATATCATGTAGTGCTTAAAATTGTGGTCCCTTATAAATAGTAAAGTAGAACATTGAAAATGTTATTTTTATTTTTTTATTTTTTGCTTAAAATGAATGGGGATTAAATATTATTCCTGAGAGACAGAGAATTTCTACTTTTTCTCTTTCTTATTTTTCTCTGCTATTTCATCGTAGCAGAGAACAGACTTCAAATATAAGTGGCATTGCACTAAATATGGCAGGGCCAGAGGGAAGGCATTAAAAAAAAATTATTCTGTGGAAAACAGTTTGGATGAATCAGCCCTCTCCCTTCGTTTCCAAGTCTGGATGCCATACCACATCTCGGCACTTTTCAGCAACCCCCTTATGAGATTTCAAATCAGATTTCCTAGATGCTTGTAAAATCTCCTCTTCCATTCTCCAGATTCTTTAACACAGATGCATATTTCCCTTTGTATGATGGAGAGCCTGGGTCTTACTTCTGAGCTAACTGGAGAGCTTGACATAATTTTGTAGCAAAAAGCATTAAAGCAGAAATGTCAGTGCAAAAGGCAACCTGAACTTTTCAAGTCTAGAACTGGGCTCTGCAAGGCTCCCACTGTGTCAGACTCTAAAGAACAATTCGCTTTGTGCAAGTGTAAAGGCAGCAAGAAGACCACTACGGCTGCCACTTACAAGGGACGCTGGCTTGTCATTTACTGTAGAAAACTAGTGATTAGGCCACAATAGCAGCTGTAGCTTAGTGATTTGCCTTTAAAAAAAAATCTTTTTTTTAAAGCAGCGCACAGAAACCAGCACCTGGACAACGTATTTTCCACCTAATCATCATCAGAGAAAGGATGTTCAGTCTGACAGGTCAAGGATACCTCTACAGAATTATGGTTTTTATCTTAAGGGTGCATAATGGTTGCTAATTTGCTGGAGAGGGGATTTCTTTCTGAGTTTCATGTCACAAAACTAGGTCTGGAGCGCTAATCATTTCCTTCATCCATCCATCCTAGCACTGTTTGTCAGCAAAGACAGATCTTAAGAGTGGGGAGAGTATGGCACACCGGTTCTTGTAGGGATGTCTGATCTGTGTTCCTCTGCCTTTTGATTTCTTCTATGTCCTCTGAAACTTTAATAATGTAATACCGCTTGGACATGCTTATACCGGAGGGTTTAATTAAACCAACAACACAAAATAACAAATCCAGCCCACCTAACAGTAAAAGTTAATTACATTATTACTGAAGAAAGACCTAATAGTTACATGCATCGGGGGGAAAAAAATTCTACGAAACAAAAATTTGAAAAGAAGTCCCTCATTTTACCAGAAAGAAATCTGAGGCTTAGATAATTGGAGGGATTTTCCCAGACAAAACTGTCAGTAAGGGACAATTTGGAACCACACATATTTGAATACTTTCCACATAGTATGTCCTGGACAAAGCTCTGGAGTACCAAGAAGAAAAGTTCCCCTGCTGCTCATCACAGAGGTCACAGTCCAGGCGAGCAAACAGAATCACACACAATGTCCGCATCTCCTAGAAATGGAGAGATGGGAGCTGGGGCTCTTCCCACTGCACCATGTGGGCTCCACATCCACTGCTCTGCTCACAGAATCTCATCAAGTCTGTTACCACATATTTATTTTCATTAATAAATATGCATTAACAGCTACTAAGAACAAGACGCTGAGTTACAGAATATAGAGCAAACTCAAAACAGGAATCCATGGGGAGGGAAAGACATTAGTGAAGGGCAGATACAATGCAGAAGAGAGGCAGCAGAAGGCACATGCCAAACTCTCTGGGGCTTTATTTGATTATTATTATTTATGTATTTTTATTGAAGTATAGTTGATTTACCATGTTCCAAATATATAGCAAAGTGATTCAGTTATACATATGTATAGTCCTTTTCAGATTCTTTTCCATTATAGGTTATCATAAGATATTGAATAGAGTTCCCTGTGCTATACAGTAGGTCCTTGTTGATTATCTATTTTATATGTAGCAGTGTGTATCTGTTAACCCCAAATTTCCAATGTATCCTTCGCCCCCTGCCTTTCCCCTTTGGTAACCATACATTTGTTTTCTGTGTCTGTAAGGCTGTTTGTGTGTTGTAACTAAGTTCATTTGTATCTTTTTTTAGATTCCACATATAAGTGATATCATATGATATTTATCTTTCTCTGTCTGGCTTTAAAAGAAGAGAAAAATGCTTTTGGTTGGAGAATTAGGAATTTCTTCAGGGATGAATGGTATTTGAAACAGATCTTGTAGGATGGGTAGAAGAGCAAAGATGGGGACAGCCTATGTATCAAGGCAGAAGGAAGGCGGTGTCTTGTGGGGGAAGGTTATAACTAGAGCATCTGCAAAGGCCCAGCAGCAGGAGAGCTCAAGGATGTCCAAGAGACACCGTGTTGCTTTGTTTGGCTGGAGGACATGGAAAACATGAAGTGGAAAATAGAAGCTGAAAGCTGGATTTATGCTCCGCTGTGGTAAGAGGTGAAGGCAGACCGTGAGCTCATTTTTGGAGATTTGGATGATTTTTTTGATGTTTGTAAGCAGGAAAACTGATATTCTTAGGTTTCAGATATAGGAAATTTGAACGGACCCTAGTAGGAAGGCCAAATTGGACTGGGTTAAATATATAAATCTTCCTTATAGCCTTTTAGCCAAGGTGCCTAAACTTCTCACTGCATAAATAATGCGATTCTACTCTCATTGTTCCTCAGATGATCAGTTCCATATACTCCAAGGATTATAGTCTTATAGTTGTTAATGCACGGGTACTTCAGATATAATTTACGCCAAACCACTCATATCAACAGCAACAAACAGGGGCTTAGAAAGAGCAGGAGTCAGGGTCCCCTGAGAAAACTGAGTCAACACTAAGTGGGATGGCTTTAAATAGGATTCCTTTTTATGACTGTAAAGTAAACGTTTCTACGATACACAGCACACACGGCCTAGAGAATGTTGTCTGTGTTCTCAGGCCAACAGCTTTTCAGGTCTGTCCACACTGTGACCATAAGAAGGATGCTATCCCATTCCTTTTCTTGGGAAAATTAATTTACTGATGCCACTTTGGCAGAAACACGAATCTATTGTGTAGGTTTTAAAAATATACTTAATTGCTATTCATCCTTTGGGATTCTCTGACATATGCAATATTTCATAGTTTACCTAAACTCATAGAAGATCAAATATTTAAGGTAAATGCACGTGGTCAATAGGCTGACTTCAAAATTTACTTTATCCTTTGTTTTAGTGTATTGCCAATAGTGTAAGTGTCACTTCTTTCTTACATTACGACACTCTGAGGAAGAGTGGTGCTGTTATGTGTCTTTGACTAAAGAAGCATCCTCTGAAACCTAAGGAAGGCATGGTGCAGACATGAGTATGTGTGTATAAGACATGTAATTCTCTGTATTAAAAAATATATATGGTTGCCATCTACCTGCCTGCGCCTCTTCCCTCTTACATGAAACAATCTATATAAACGTCCTGGAGCTGAAGGGAGGAATCTACGTTTGGGCCAGAAACAAACGCTATAGGACACCAAATGCAATGGAACTCAAAATTAATGTGGCAAATATGAAATGTGAATCAGGTCTCAGCTGCAAATTTAACCAGATAGATGTGAGAAACAAAGAAAAAGAAGGAGTTGCTTCTTGTAAAGAGACCTACCACTACCATTTCAGACCATGCTCTTGAACCCTGATTTCCGCTCTTTCTAAGCCCCTGTTTGTAATTTTTACATGTCTTCTTCCTAAGTCTCTGCCCCAGGGGGTCAGCAAGAGGTGAGGCCAGCTCTCATCAACAGAAGGGATTCCATTTACTTAGAAGATCATTAGAGTCAGAACACAAGATGCTTCGATTTCTGAGTCTGTGCCCAAAGCCAGCTTACTTGGACCTCAGACCAATGTGTTTGGTGTTGAGAAACATACACCTTGCACACTTGAGACAGTGAAGTATGTCACTATTGCTGTCATCCTTTCAACAATTCATCTACCATTAAAATTTAAAGGCCATGCTGTCCCTGAAGTGAACATAGTAATTCAACCTCATTCACGGTTGGAAACATAAAGTGAAATATACAGGAGACAATGTAATCCCAAATACCCACCAGCCAACTTCTTACTGCCTAAGAAATTTATTTGGAGTCCTGCAGTCAACCTTATCTTCACTCTTAGATACTAGGCAGGAATAATATTAAGAACACATTATTTTGAATCCCTTCTCTGGAGGAAAAAAAAAGGAAAGAAAAGAAGAACATTGTGCAAAAGCAACATCTTGTTGCCAGGACTGTTCTGAGAAATGACGAATGGGCACCGGCTGTAGATTTTTAACTCTGTATAGTAGTTATTAAAAAGCACTCAGCTGCTTTGCAGCCTGGATTTCTCTCCAGAGTTTGGGGAAGGAGTAACAGCAAATGTCAAGAAAAGACCTCAGTTCAGTTCGGTTCTTTGTACTTTCCTGGGACACTCCGTGTCCTTGATGGGATGGGACTGGGTAGAGGGGCCTAGACTTGGGTCCCATGGGTTTGGTTGACCCATGGCCAAAATGAATGACACATGGGACACACAGGGAATGCTTGGTTGATATTTTAATTTGAGCTGTATTCCTTTGGATTCTGTCCATGGTGTTTTATTTTATTTCACCAATTTGTAATGTACTATAGTGACAATATGAGTTGTCATATTTTGGCTTTTAGTTTTTGCAAACAAAAAGGCTTACATAGAGTCAGCTTTCTCCAGAATTAGGATTCAGTCATCTGTGTCCTCACTTTAATCAGCTTCCTTTTTCCTTAGATTTCCTTAACAATAAAAAAGGTCAATGATGATTTTTTTCATGAAGTTGCAAAAAAGTGTCAAACTTGCCTTCTCAAAACCTTCAGTGCATTAAGGAACATACGTACTGTATTTGGGGGAAATGGGAGCAGACTGGGTGTGTTTAAGCTGGGTTGAGTCTACAGCCATCCACCTCTTTGAGCCAGCAAGAATCTGCAGTCATCTTCAGCTCCTCTTAGCAGGGTCTTGAGAGACTGAGCCCTGGTGATGCTCCATCCTTAATAAGCTTCCACCCCTTCCCTTCATTCCTTCCTCTCTGCGTTCACTCTCATTGGCTGGGCATCTTCCCTTACTTAGCTCACTCTTACCAAGTCTTCTACCTAGAATTCCTTTCCCCACCCTATCTTCCTCTCTGACAGCCAGAGTAATTTTATAAAATAAAGATTAAATTATTTTTACCCCCTTACCCTCTCTCAGTATCCATAGGATTAAGTTCTACTTCTTTGGCCTGGCTCATAAGCCTCTTCTAAACTGACTTGGAGCTTTACCTCACTAGCTTTTCTCTGTAGACATTCTCCTCTAAATACCTCTTCACTGTTTTCCAAACCCATCACATATTTCACAACTTTATGCCTCTGTTTTTACTGGTTTTTGCCTGATGTTTTCTCTTCCTAAACTCAGGTACTTGCCCCTTATCCATGTGATGAATAATTATTTATATTTCAGAACCCAGTGGTCAAGATCTACAACTGTGCTTTCTATCTTTCTGTGACAGCTTATGTCCACTTAGCTCTATTAATTGTCTTCCTGCAGGGTTTTGGGAGCAGCAGTGTGTACTGCACCCAGTCTAACAGACTTGGGGTTTTGTCTCAACTTGGCCACTGTATTAGTCAGAAAGTCTTATCAATTTGTTTATGCTTTATCGGTCTCAGGTTCCTCACCTACAAAGTAGAGATAATAATAATGGTTGTCTCTAGGATGCAATGGGAATTAAACTGAGATAAACAAAACACTTGTCTCAGTGCCTAGAACAAGGTAAGTTCTTAATAAACAAAACTCATTGCTATTGTATATTTCTATCACTGTAATTTTATGCCACATTATGTCTGTTTAACCTGTCTCTGTCCCTGCTGGATTGTGTGTTTTCTAAAGTAGGAAATGTACTTTCATTATCTTTCCATTTCTAGCACATAACATGGGGCTACTTGTAAAGTTGGTGCTAAGGTCACAAGATAAGGTACAGATGCTTGGTTCAATTTGAATTTCAGATAAAGAATATATTTTAGTATAAGTATGTCCAAAATATTACATGAGATATACTTTTAATTAAAAAATTTGTTTTAAATATCTGAAATTCAAATTAAATCAGGTGTCTTGTGTTTACATTTGCTAAATCTAGCAACCCTAAATGATGTTCTTCATCTAAATTGTCAGGTTTGGGGATGAGGATTCATAAAAGACTCTTATGATGGTGTAAAGTGTTTACTTATGACAATAATGTGAGACATCACTCTTATTTCCTGTGCAACTCTCCTAGCATTACCAACACTTCACTGGAGATTTCACCATTGTGAAACTAACAAAAAGAAGCCGACTGGAAAAAAAAAATCTGTCACTGATACACATCCCCATTCACTGGAATAAGGAAACTAACAAAGTAAGGTAAAAAGAACAATGTATGGTTTTCTTGAACCTCTGTTTCCTCATCTGTGAAATGACCTAATTGTAACACCTGCTACGCATTTTAACATTGGTAAAGAAGTCAATTAAATATAAAGAATAATGGAAAGAGAGAAAAGAAGAAGTATATACAGAATGTATTCTTATTTTTAAACCTAACACTTATTTTAGCCAAATCTTTCTTGCAGATATGTCTGGGTTTTCATACGTATATTTTCCTTACACATAAGAATTTATTGTCACAGAGCAAATATTCATCATGGTTCGGTGGAGATAAATAACACTGATCATGGCATTTAAGAAGACAAAGTGGAATATGAAGAGACAGGGATGAAGATCAGGGCAGACTGGTGTAAACTCCATCTCATCTCTTATTGTAAGTGAGATGTTGAGAAAGTCTCTTAAAATCTGAGTCTCAGTTCCCTCATCAGTAAGATGGAGGGAGTAATACTGACCTCACAGCATAGCTCGGAATTCAATGTAAAAAATGAGATAATATGGAAAAATGTCTAGAATGATGCCCAGCCCTATACAAACACTCAGCAAAGGCTGATCTAGTACTCTTCAAAGTTGAAAGACATAGGTCGATTGTATTAGTTTCCTATTCCTGCATAACAAATTGCCACAAAATTGGGGGCTTAAAGTCAAACCCACTTATTAGCTCACAGTTCTGTAGACCAGAAATCCGGCATGCTGTAGCCACGTGTTCTGTTCAGGTTATTATGAGACTGAAATCAAGGTGTCAGCCAGGCAGAGTTCTTCTCTGCAGACTCTGGGGAAAATCCACTTACAAGTCCATTTTTGTTGGAAAACTTCAGTTTCTTAGAGGTGTAGGATTGAGGCTCCTGCTTTTCTTTTTAATTTATTTATTTATTGTATTTATTTATTTTTGGCTGTGTTGGGTCCCCATTGCTGCACGTGGGCTTTCTCTACTTGTGGTGAGCGAGGGCTACTCTTCCTTGCGGTGTGTGGGCTTCTCACTGCGGTGGCTTCTCTTGTTGCGGAGCACAGGCTCTAGGCACGTGGGCTTCAGCAGTTATGGCTTGAGGTCTCTAGAGCGTAGGCTCAGTAGTTGTCGCGCACGGGCTTAGTTGCTCCGCAGCATGTGGGAACTTCCTGGACCAGGGCTCGAACTTGTGTCCCCTGCATTGGCAGGCGGATTCTTAACCACTGAGCCACCAGGGAAGCCCAGAGACTCCTGCTTTTCATGTTGCCTGTCTACTTTCTTATTTCTTAGAGGTTACCTGAATCCCTTGCTATTTATTCCCTTCCATCCTCAATCCAGCAAGGGGACATCAGAACTTTATTGTGCTTTGAATCTTTGACTTCTTTTTCTACAAGTAGCCAGAGAAAACTCCCTGCTTTTAAAAGGCTTGTGTGATTACAGCAGGCCCACCCAGGTAATCTTTCTGTCTTGTGGTAAACTATGCCAAATAACATCCCCTGAACATGGAAGTGATGAGTCAACACATTCACAGGAGTGGAGAATATGCAGGGTTTGTACACCAGGGAGGTGGGAAAATGAGGTGGTCCTTAGAATTCTGCCAATCTCGCTACTTTCTAGCTTTGTGCATTTGGCCAAAAGGACTCTTCAGCTTTCAATGGCTCTGCTCTCTGCAGCACCTTTACAAATGGGGTGGGGTGGGGTGGGGAGATCAGCCTACCTCAAAAGATTATTGTGAGTTCCAAACAAGAGAGAGGCTGAGCATTTTGTAAGCTGCAAAGTACCTTCTCTGAGTCATACATTTGTCTTTGTAAAGCATTTTAAAATTCTTACATCACGTTTGTTTACATATCTGTCATTTTCTCCTGAATTCTGAAATGGTTGGAAGATAGGTTGTTGATTTTTACTTCAGTATTTCCATTTTTTTTTTATCACTGCTCATGTTACAGCAAGTGCTCAGTAGTTATGAAATGAATGGACACCACATTTTATCCCTACCTTTTTGTGACTCACTAAGGACTCCAGATGGGCATGAACCAGGAGAAGTAAATAGGTCCAAATTCTTTCTTGGAAGTATTAAAAAAACAAAATGGATACTTAGCATAAAGCAATTTGATTTTTTTATTAAGTACTCTGGCAAAGATGCTACTAGGTAACATTTACCTTGAAATTAACCAGTCAATATATATGATGCTAGTACAAAGTTCTATGTTAGTAAATTTACATTAAAAATCATGCTTTCCTGCTACCTGTTAATTTCTTACAACATCTCACATATTGATGATATCAGATGGGCCTCTTAAAGCAACTGCTGTAAATTCATAAATACGAATACCATGGATTCTAAAGGAATAATTACAAAATAACTTACTTTAATTTTTTTCCTTCAATTTACCTTTGTTATCTTTCTAGAATTTAGGTTCAAGAAAAATTGAAGACTCAGTAAAGATATACAACAAAATGCAGTAAAACAAGCGTGGATTTGGGATCCAGACAGACTGGTTTTGAATTCTATTTCTTTCACTTGGAAGGGGTATTTCTTAGTCTGTTTTTTCTTCTGAAAAAGTGGCTACTGATGTTCATCCACAGAGTTATTGTGTGGAGTAGATATAAACCTTATAAGTTTAACAGTGTTCTGGTTAAATTGGCAGGTTGTCAATAAATTACAGCTGATGTTATTATAAATACAATCAGTAATAGTATTTTAATAGAGGTAAAGTCTAGGTATGCTCTAATTAGTCATTCCCAAATCCATTAGCTGTCCCAGAATTAACCCCCAAAAGTCTAACCAAGGCTTTGAAAGAAAAAGCGAGTTGCTCAATGCCACAGTCCAGGGGCTCATCTGAATTCAGATTGGAAGCTCTTCTCCTTAACGCCCAGCCAACCCAGACATCCCAGTGACCCAGGGTTTGCTTTCCTTTGGTCAGTGTGAAATCATCATTTGTGTATTCATAAACTTTCTTACAAGTTAAAAAAAGTACTTTGGAAAACCAGAACATAGAATCTTTTTAAACGATCTTTATTTTTCCCCTTCAGGCATCTTCCTGAAACAGCCAGCTAGAAAAGACACATCCCCCTACACAAAACCCACACAAGAATATCAAAATCTGTTTGATAATGAATTTAAATTTTAAAAAAATCCATACGCTAAAATCATTTTTATTTTTAATTTTTCCCTCTTTTTTCAAATTCACGGACATAATGTTTCTTATTGCAACTCAGAAACATCCCAAAATAGCTGCCAAAATCTTACAAATAAACATAAAACCAAGGCTTTTGCTGTACAAAAATAGTCCTCACTTCTGCTCCAAAGGTTGGTTGCCCTTCTAAATCTCAGTTAGGGCTGGGCCTCCACTGGCAGCTTAGGCTTGCAGCCACATTTAAGTAAGACTAACTTTTCTATCTGGAAAAATTCATACATATGGGAGTTTGTGCCTCCAGTCCCAAATATGTATGTGCATTAAAAAATTCTAAAACGAAAAGAAGATTACAACTAGAAGATTGAAACATATTGATGAAATAATTTCAATTGCAATGCAATTCGTGCAGAGTTAGGTTACATCACCAACTATTGTCCCCAAAGTGTACCATGATTGATATTACTTTGTAAAGTGCCAACAGAAATTGTTACCCGTTCACTTAAATTGCTCCCATAGGGCTTCCCTGGTGGCGCAGTGGTTGAGAGTCCGCCTGACGGTGCAGGGGACACGGGTTCGTGCCCTGGTCTAGGAAGATCCCACATGCCGCGGAGCAGCTGGGCCCGTGAGCCATGGCCGCTGAGCCTGCACGTCCGGAGCCTGTGCTCCGCGACGAGAGAGAGGCCACAACAGTGAGAGCCGCCCCCCCCGGCAAAAAAATTGCTCCCATAATTAAATAAGGAGTTTTCTTCATTACAACTGACATTTATGATCCCTGCTACAAGGTATAATAGATCCTCTCTCCCACTCTCTTTCTTTGAGGTATTGAAATTCTGTATCTATAACTGAGGAATCTTCAGAAAAGAAAAGGCAGGTCATTCTGTTAGCATGTCATTGAACCCAATCCCTGGAATATTCACCTTGATTACAGTTTTTTTTTCCCATCAATTTTTCTGCTACATGGTAAAAGAATATCGCAGTTTGGGTTTGAGTAGAATAGGTGAAGATTAAAATTGACCACAGTTAAATTATTGGAATTTTATATGAGAGAGTAAACATTTTTTAGTCCCTACACCTTCTATACAAAATGAAAGGCAGAAAATTAAATTACTGTTTTTCCTTATGACTCACTACAGGGCCTTAGAAGACAGTCCATGATATGGCCCTTGCTTCATTTCCTACCACTTGTCAGTTAGTTCTAGAAAGATGGGCTTCTTCTTATTCCTGCAACATGCCAATTTTTTCCCTATCTTTTAGCCTCCAGGTGTCCGTACTTGCTGTGCCTTTTGACATAAGATTTCATGGGAGACAATTCTCCACGGTCTCCTGTGTTATGCATATTTTATGAGGAAAGCACTGACTGCCCTGTGTCAGGCGAACATTTTAAGAATGCTTGTGGGGCTTCCCTGGTGGCGCAGTGGTTGAGAGTCCGCCTGCCGATGCAGGGGACACGAGTTCGTGCCCCGGTCTGGGAAGATCCCACATGCTGTGGAGCGGCTGGGCCCGTGAGCCATGGCCGCTGAGCCTGCGTGTCCGGAGCCTGTGCTCCACAACGGGAGAGGCCACAACAGTGAGAGGCCCGCGTACCGCAAAAAAAAAAAAAAAAAAAAAAAGTTTGTGTAGCAAGAGACCCTGGAATGTAGAGATAGTGTCTCTCTCTGGGGAAAAGGGCAGGCATGCTTACTGCCTACTAGGAAAAATGTGGGTTCCCTAAGCTCAGATTTGCTCTTCTGTAATTCAAGGCACTGCATTTGCAGGTGCCCTCCACCCTCCTTTGCATCGTCTTGTGGGAACTGGGGCTTAGGCACCTGGCAGTCTAACATGTTAATTTGCAAATAAAATCTCAAATCTTTCACAGGGCTTACAGTGTCAGTTATAAGATAGGATGCTGATGGATATATGACTTCCTGGAAGAGGAAGGATAATAGCCAAACGGCTTTGTTTGTCAAATGGAAATGGTATACAGTATTGAAGAACACAGCTGACCCAGCCCCAGCAGTAGACATAAAAGTGGCAGCTCTCCATTTCTGGGAAACTTCATTTCCATTCATCATGTAGATGCCTATAATAAGGGCCTGTTCTTTGCTGATACTAACTGGGATGGTTTAGCTACTGAAATAGGACACGCAGATTTTGTGCAGTGCACCTGAGGTGGGAACCCCCAATCCTCAATAGGAATGGGGAGAGAAGGACATCAGTGACCTGTGTCTTTCATAATTGTCCTTAGAACCTTCCTCACAAGGCAAATGTCTTGATGCAGCTCCCCACAAACTGTTGCCCGTGCCTTAGATTTAAATGACTGCTAGGTCTGCCACTTTTCACTAGGCAACTCTGATGACTATAGGACTGCTATTCCCCTTAACTTTACTGAGAAATCTATTAGAAACAAACAAGGGTGGCCCTTATCCCGCACTTCCCATGCAGAGCATCTGCCAACCCCTCTATTCAAACATCTCCCACACCTCCATTCCCTTAGACATTGCTCAGTCACCAAGAGCAAACACATGACCCTATGGGGAAGTGGGCAAAGAGGACAGGCTAGAAAAGTTTCCGTCATTCCACTGCTCCTCAAACAAGCATCAAACAGAATTATTTAATTGAACTGGGCCGTCTAATGCCTTTGAGCTGGTGGGGAGGTCAGTTTGGATCCATCCTAAACCTTCTGACTTATGGAAGCACGGGCTTCCTAGCAATTCTACATCATACTTTCTTTCCAGGGACATCATGTACACCCCAAACTATACTTGTATAGGACCGAGGTGCTAACTTTCCTTCCCCATAGAAGCATGGTGACTTAGGGTGGTCAAAAGAGAACTTCACGTGTTTAAGGAAACCAATGTGGATTGGTATCACTCAGATGACTGCAGGTGGGGAACTTCATGGAGGGGTAACTGAGTCTTTAATTATGTGCAGGCTGCAGGCAGTCAACCTTGGATGGGAGTCATTTAATTAGAAAAAGTGGCACAAAATTGTCCCTCACTTTGGTTGAAGTGGTCAATGACATTACTTCAGCCCTGGAAGGCTTTCAAGTCAGTCCCAACTTACTGACCAAGGGTGTTACTGATGATACAATTTCCATTACCTTCTTCCTTGCAGACTAAGGCAGGGTTTGTGCGATTACTAAGATGTTCTCCTGTACCTATATTAATGCCTCGGTTGAGTAGAAAGATCAATGCAGAAACTTAAGAAGAATTTTCTAAGAACTCTTTGTAGGAAACTGGTTTTCTAAGGTACACTGGCGGTTCACAGAATGTTCTACTGGTTGTATTTGTGATATCATGAGGCATGTTTGAGCTCAGTGCTGTAAGCTGGCCTTATTTTGCTACTTGGAGTCTTGTTCTTAGTATCAATAGTCGTAGTAGTAGTAGTAGTAATTAAACAATATAGGAAGCAAATTGACTGGATTTGATCCCAGACTCTGTCAGTAAGATTAATCTGGGTAGCCGATAGAATGGCATACTCTTGGGAAAACTGGCCAGAATTCAAGACTATGTAGAAGCGAGGGGTAGCTACTATCAGGAATCAATTTTTCATGGATCTCTCACATTTTCACACATCTTGTAAGCAAGGAGCCAATTACACTCTGTTCCAGAATATCTTTTCAAGGATCCTTGCGTAGTAAATATTTGGAAGATAGAGACGGTAAGATCAGGCATTTTTACTGCCTATTATACAAATTGGGGCGGCCTAAGCTCAGAGTTTCTGTTCTACAGTGCAACCCGCTGTTATTCAGGTGCCATCTGCTTTTCTTTGCCCCTCCCTGTGAAAATCATGGCTTGAGGAAATAGCTTCAAAAATGTTGATTCTTTGGTTTAGATAACTTTGTGAATAACAAATTGTCCTCCATCTTTGACCTTGGAGTCACATGCCTTCTTCCAGCGTCCGTGAAGCAGTGGGAAGCTAACACATTAGTTTACAAGTAAGAATATTTCCAGTTTTCTACAACAGCCCCTCATCATTCTGATCTCTACTTAAGTGTTGTCTCCCGAGAGGCCATAGCGCTTCACCCTCAGTTATCCTCTTTCCCACGAATGTTCTTTCTTCTTATTGTAGCCCTTATCTTTAAAGATATTCGTGGTTATGTATGTGTACAAGTGACCCCTGAAAAAATGTTTGAACCATGTGGGGCTTCTTACACACCATTTTTTTTTTCAATAACAATACAGGTGGCCCTCTGGATCCACAGATTTGGAGCCGAGGATGCAGAGAGCTGACCGTAAGGGACTTGAATAACCATGGCTTTTGGTATCCATGGGGGGTCCTGGAACCAATCCCCTGTGGATACCAAGGGACTATTATATTGTCTACCCTCCTCCAGTTGAATATGTGCTGTGTGAGGGCAGTAACTATGGACTCTATGTCCATTCGCTTTCTAAAGCTCAGAGTAGTAGCAGGCAGTAAGTAGGCATTCAATAAATACTGGTTGAATTTATTTGAATTCCTTTAGAGAATCATGGAGATTTATAAGACAAAGATTTCATATGCTCTCCCTTTTCTGTCTGTCTGCATCATACAAGAAATGTATCAGATAGATAAATATCTCTGTTGCACATATTTGGATTCAAAAACATTGAACTTACTGCAGAAGGAGGTGGTTTTATTAAAGATGGTTTAGCCAAAATATGGAACATTTCTTAGACCATAAAATGTTCAAACAATTGTAGATCAATCAGTTCACAAAGGAAACTATTATTCCATAACTTTATCCTCAATCCTGTAAATCCACATGGATACCCAATAACAATATAATTTTTCCATTGCAATGACTTTTACTGGAAAAACATAAATTTTCATTGAAGTAAAAAAAAACCCTTATTGACCAAATCACTTTCTGGGCTACAATTACATGTTGTAATCAGAAGCAGAGGCTTGGATCATTTCAGTGGAAAGAATGGATAGAATCGAGGATCAAGTCACCACATCAAAACCAAAACAAAACAATAGATTTGATCAAAATCAGTCTTATAGTAAGACATATGCTACATAAGAGTCAATGGTATGATTAAATTCAAGAAACAAAAATGTAGATAGACTTTGGATGCAGACCATTCTTATTTGACTGGCTCTGCATTTAACTGTTTTTATCTCATCTTGACATTCCTAGCAATTATAGTAGTTTTGTATGTTGAAGAAACACAGTACAAATCACAGAGAGCTCAAAATTATGTCTAATGGCAAACCTTTTAATAAAGACAAAACTCAAATTACTATGTCTTCTTACCAAATAAAGAAGATGACAGAGGCACCATCTTCCCAGTCCTCAAACTGTACTGCAAAGGGTCACTTCAAAAAACCTAAAATAAATCATTATTATCATGTTGATAGTGTCTCAACTCACTCACTAGTTGTTTTTCTTCATTAAGAGACATTATTTCTTAGAGAAGTTTTAAATTTGCAGAATAATTGAACAAGAACAGAGAGTCCCCATATACTTTCACGCCCGCACACCCTGGCCCGTATTTCCCGTTATTAGCATCTTGCATTGGTGCGGCACTTTTGTTACACTTGATGAACATATATTGATACTTTATTATTAAAGTCCATAGTTTACATTAGGGTTCCCTCTTTGCGTTTTATATTCTGTGAGATTGCTGAATTGAATAATATCATGTATACCTCATTACAGTATCATATAGAATAGTTTTACTGTGCTAAACATGTCCCGTGCTATACGTATTCCTCCCTCTCCCTCCTCACCACCAGCCCTCCAGATCCTGACAAACACTGACCGTTTTAGTGTCTCCATTTCTGCTTTCTTCCAGAATGTCATATATTTGGATTCAAACAGTATGTAGCCTTTTCTTACTGGCTTCTTTCGCCTATCAATATGCACTTAAGGTTTCTTCTGTGACTCTGTGTGGCTTGATAGCCACAGTACTCTTCCTGTTTTAAATAATGTCCTTTGAAAATAAAGTCTATTAAACAACACCACCAAAAACAACAAAAACAACAAAAAACATAATATTCACAATGCTGGATCATTAACTCATTATTTAGCACCACTTGATCTATTAAATTATATACAATACTATTTTGCCAATTGTCATGTTATGTCTAATTGTTTCATCTTCTTAGAATGTTAGCTCCATGAGGTCAGAAACTGTACCTTATGTAGTCATTCCCTAGTGATATATCTAAAGGTTTATATATATATATATAACATATATATAAACATATACACATATATAACATATATGTATGCACATATACATATCTTTGCAAAGAATTTACTTTTAAAGTCCTTAAATAAAGTGTATGCAAATAAATAATGTAATGTAGAAAGTTTTCTGGATTTTAAATGTAGTTAAGTAGGCATCCAAGAAATATTTCTTAAATAAATAAAGTAAATAAAAAAAATAATGTCCTGGGCTTCCCTGGTGGCGCAGTGGGCCGATACAGGGGACACGGGTTTGTGCCCTGGTCCGGGAAGATCCCACATGCCGCAGAGCGGCTGGGCCCGTGAGCCATGGCCACTGAGCCTCCGCATCTGGAGCCTGTGCTCTGCAACGGGAGAGGCCAAAACAGTGAGAGGCCTGCGTAGTGCAAAAACAAAAAACAAACAAAAAAAAAACTTGGTGTGATCAGTATTTTTTTTAACAGTACATATGTCACTCTATGCATATAGATATATTACTATGATTTTAATTTGTATTGCCCTAGCAAAGAAGTAACAAATAAGTGTCCAGAAAGAAACCGACTTTAAAATGTCAGATTTTCTCTTTGGGTTATCCACTGTGGAAATTTTCTCCCTTCCTTCAGTCTTGTTTACTTGTAGTTCTCTGATGCCTTCAAACAATTTAATTTTTTGAAACTCAGACTTTTTAGTATTTCTTTTTTTTTTTTTTTTCAGGTCGGTAACCGATTTTTAGTATTTCTTAATAAAAGTATCAGTCTTCTTCAAGCTGCTACACTGAATACAAGAGCAAAAGTTTTATACAGCCCCTCAACTTTGACTTTGTAGATTAATCTTATTATCTTTTCTCCCCATTGAATCTATTTATATTTGCTGTTGTTTTGCTTTCTAGATTTCTTTAAATTCTCATCCATTAATATTTAAATGTGTGTGTGTGTGTGTGTGTATGTGTGGTATTCCTTATCCTTGCTAAAGTATAAACAGCATCCACTTCTACATTTGTAGATACGGTATATTCTCTTCTCATGGATGCAATATTTTTTTTTCCTTTGAGATTATCATAGCATTTCTGATGTGTGACATGTTCTTCTGCCCCCACATCATCTCTAGGTTCTCAAAGTTCCACTTTCTGTCTCTTATTTAAAATTGCTGTGTTTCGAGCAGAGGGGAAGCCTCATGGTGTGGACATTGCCCACTGAATGAGCCTCTCTTTATTTTATTTTAGATCAATCCAGCCTTACCAGCTTCTGTGGTTTTCTGCTGGCAAGGAAACTTCCTATCATTCCAACAAAGGTCTCAGTAATGGGGTGTACAGACCTCTAGAGGAAAAGGAAGGGGACAAAGGAAATATATGCATAAATATCCATTTAATGTTTTTTGACTGTTTATCTCCAGAATTCATTGTGTGAGGTCATCAAAGTTCTTTAGGGGTCTTTACATGCCCTATGCACTCCAGGAAGTTGCCTCACATATTAGTAGGAGTTCAAGGGATGCTTGTTCAATTAAATCCCTGCTGGAATGGTGGGGCAACATGCAGCTAGGGGAGAAGCTGCCAAAAGTGTTATAAGGGTCTTATGTCAACAGCTGAAGTATATGATGTCAAAAACTGAATGTGAAATAGTTATGCTTTAAGAAATCACCTTCTCCATGAAGATAAGAATTTTATTTCAATGAGCTGTCTTAACTTTTCCATATAAGTTAGAAATGTAAAAACTGACAAAAATGAAATTAGGACAGGAATTGTTGTAGTCATTTTTGTCAAGTATACACCACACATGCTTATTTATTAATGAGCTGTGGGTTGATTTTTTTCCTCTTCCTTTCATGCTTTCTCTGATCAGTGTGATGTATTCTTGGACCACCTTTGTATGTTCTTTTGGTCTGACCAAGATGTTGTCCACCTGATTTTGATATAAAAAGGGTGTGGGACAAGGAGAGGAACATATCGGTGCTTAATTTTGTGTTACTACCTCAGGTATTCCAGATCCTTAATTTTATGATTTTATTTACTGACAATTGGAGTGAAAAATCAATCAAAATCAAATTGCCCAGCTTGCACCTGCATAGGCCTGGAAGTGACGTGTGACATCACTGCTCTCAGCCTCTTCCTTTGGATGTGCCCTGTGCTTTGACAATCATCACCTCAACTGGGCTTCGTCAGGTAGCCTGTGCAGCAGATCCAGGGCTGCTGGGGGCAACCCTGTAACTCATAGCCCTGCTCTAGTCCTCTGCTGAAATAGATGTAGTTTTCCTTGGCTACAATCATTCAGAGGTGACTACGATTTCCTCAATATTAAGATTGTAAATCCTCATCTATTTCAGATCCCATGCTTCCCTCAGTTTATTTAAATAGGAATTGCATAATTCTAGAGAAATTTGTTCCTACTTTGTGTTATCTTGGTTTTATTTCCCCTATTCAAAATGGAGGTACAGACATGGCAATCATTCCTTGGTTATCCAAAGAAATGGTAGGTTGTGAATAGCTTGAACCATTATCGTCATAATAAAACCATCATCATTGTCATTTTCTTCTTATTTAAAAGTGTTACCATGTATTATTTAAGTGTATTTTTTCATTATAAAACATATATTCATCAAGTCTACTCTAGGCCAGGCACTCTTCCAGGAGAAGAATATACAGTGGTATTTAAATGAAAAGTGTTCCTATTCTCCTGAAGCTTTTATTCTAGTGAGGAAGATAAACAACACAGAATCTTTCTCTAAATAAGTACCTTCTGATATTGGTAATTGCTAGGAAGAAACTATAACATGGCAAGGATAAGGGCCAGTATTTCAGGTAGAAGTGAAACATTTGAGCTGAAACATGAGTAAATGAAGGTTTTGGAGAAGAGCATCCAGCTAGAAAACATAGTGAGGGTAAAGATCTTGAGTGTAACAAGAGGGAGAAGTATTGAAGATTACAAGCAAGAACAGTATGCCTTGAGTGTGGTGAAAAAGGAAAGAGAGAGGATACTTGGAACCAAGGATGGATATGTGAGCAAAAGGAAGATCATAAAGGTCCTGTGGAACATAGTAAATTAGATCTAATTAGACCAAAGCACCCTCTGGTTAAAACATTGCTTAAAAAATTCTCATATACCAATATGAGAATTCTCCTATACCAATATGTGAGAATTTTTTTAGCAATATTTTAACAGGAGGGTGCTTTGGTCTAATTCACCTTTTTAAACGGTTATTTCCTGTAGGTGAGGATGGGGGAAGTGGAACCCTTGTGCACTGCTGGTAGGAATGTAAAACGGTGCAGCCACCATGAAAAATAGTAGGACATTTTCTCAAAAGCTTAGAAATGGCATGACCATACGATCCAGCAATTCCACTTCTGGGTGTGTACCTGAAAGAACTGAATGCGAGGTGTCGAGGAGATATTTGTGTCTTCACGTTCGTAGCAGCATTATTCACAATAGCCCAAAGGTGAAACAAACCAAGTGCCCAACAACAGGTAAGTAAACAAAATATGGTAGATACATATAATGGAATATTATTCATCCTTAAAAAGAAAGGAACCTCTGACACAAACTGCAACAGATGAACCTTAAGGGCAACGTGCTCAGTGAAATAAGCCAGTCACAAAACAAAACAAAAAAATGTTGTGTTTCCACTTATATGAGGTCCCTAGAGCAGTCAAATTCATAGAGGCAGGAAGCAGACAGGGGCTGGGGGGAGGGGTAAATGAAGACTTGTTTAATGGGTACAGAGTTTCAGTCTGGGATGGTGAAAAAGTTCTGAGAATATTTAGACTATGGGGATGGTTGCGCAACAATAAGAATGTAGTTAGCCCTACTGCACCGTATACTTAAAAATGGTTGAGATGGTAAATTTTATGTTACATGCATTTTACAATTAGAAATTTTTTAAAACTGAAAAATTAAAAGATTATTTTCTATTTCTTGTTTGTTGTAGCACAGATTGCAAGAAGGAAAACATAAAAGCATGGAGACCTGGTAGGAAGGAATGTGTATTTCATCTCTAGCCCCGATATGATATAAGCCTGGGTTAGTATGTTACTAGTAGCCTCAACTAGACAGCAAAGGCAGACAAAGGTTATAGACAGCCCATCCTAGGTGGTTCATGGCAAAGGCAAGCAGAGAATTGTAGGAATGTTTGTGTACGCGATGGGAGGCATCTTAGCACTACACCACAAGTGCTGATGGGAGTATCCATTAGAATGAAGAATACTGATGCTTCAGAAAAAAAGGGTTTAATAAAGAAGCAAAGTCTTTCATTAGGCATTTGGGAATCCGATTGAGTGAACATTTGGAGGAGTTTCCCTTAAATATCAGGGATGAAAGGTCATTTATGGTAAAATCCAGGGTAAAAAATGGAGAAGGCGGGATATGGGGGCCAATGCCATAGGTCAGTAGTTTGGATTTCAGAAAGACGATATTGTTCTCATGAATGATTTCTGCTTCATCAATGGAATAAGAAGTAAGGTTATTATTTGGGAGTAAAGAAGGGGACAGCTTATTGTTGAAGGTTAGATTAAAAAGTAGAAGTATGATATTGCTGTCTTGGTGAGTGAGGAAGCAAATGGATTAGGAAAATGCAATAGGATGATATATCAGGCCTTAGAATCCATTTGGGATTTATGAGAAATGTACATAACCTCCTTCACTCATCATAGCATTCTTACAAGATAGATATTATTTTACTCAAATTTATAAGTGCAAAGCATGAGGCCAAGAGGGTAGGGTAAGCAGTAAGTTCCATGTCTTTCCACGTTCTTTCCGTTTTGTCAAGGTTGCATCTCAAGGTGCATTACTTAGGTTCTACCATGTGCCAAGCATCTGACTTTTCTCAATTTTACTTTGTCATAACAACATCCTTGCCTCAGATAAAAGAGAGCTTCACAGAAAAGTCTGGGCAACTTCTCAAGGTCATAAGAGGCAGAGGAAGTTTCAAATTATTCTGGCTCCAAAGCCCACTTTTTCCCATCCACACTCATGCCCTCTTCAGAGAGAGACATTTCAGGAAAGGCAGAGAGACCTGCAGAGGGATAACCCAAGGCCCATGTCCTTCATCCTCCGAGATCACAGAGAAGTGTTACTGCACCGTATGTATTTAAGACTTTGGAAAACATAAACTTTGGAAAGTTTATAGATTAAGATTCTAGGGATGGTTAGGTTTTAACTCTTTGTTGAGAAATAAAATAATCTGAGGCCCAAAGTCAAGCAAAATCAAAACTACTGCCAGGTTTCCAAAGTTCCAGGTTCATACTGTCTCTTCTTGGAGTTACTGGTAGAATGCATTTTATTTAAACAAACTGTACTCTTTGGAAATGTCAATTTTAATATGTTAAGTCTAATGTTTTGTGTGGTGCTTTCCCAGAGAAAAGGCAAGGTGCCCAAGTATAGTTAAGGGTCAGTGGATTTCTGTAGTAGAAGTCAGAGTAGCTGGCTTCACTCCTGTTGGGTCTGATGTTTGAGTGTAACCTTGAGCACACCTTGCTGCTCAGCATGGCTTGCATCACCAACTCACGTCTCCTGAGCACTTTCCAATCACCATACCTTGTCTGACATGTAAAGAGCTAAAGATTTCATCTCAAAAAAAATATTTCATAATTCTTCCCTGGCATAGCTTTTCCCATCACTGGATCTGAAATTAAATTGATTTACCATTTGTAAGCATAGCACCAAATGCAGCGTGATAGATCTGATTATATTTTTTAAAGCCGTCTATATGTCAAGACTACCATAAGCAAAGTTAAATAGCAAGGCGTGAAAAAAAATTACAAAGTACACGTCGAAAAAAAACAGTTTTACATGTATATATGAAAACAGAAGTACAATTATATAAATATAGTTAAAGCATATAAAAATAATTCACAATGAGAAATACAAATGATCAACAGATATAAACATTGTTCATCTCACAAGAGGAAAAATGCAATGAGGTATAATTGGTATCTAGCTGATTAGGAAAGAATAATGTTAAAATAAATATAAATAAATCATTATTGTTAGTAATTAAAAGTGCTAAGGATCTGTGAGTGTGAACAAACTCTCTATGTATTCACTCTAGGTAAAACTTTTGTGGAAGCTAACTTCAATTTATACATAAAAGCATTAAAGATGTTCATACCTTTTAGACAACAACTTTACTTCCAGAAATGTACCCCAGAGAAGTAATTAGCTGAGGGGGCAAAATCAGACATATAAACAGCTGTCTTGTAGACATGCTATCACAACTGGTACCATGGGGATCTTGGAATAGATAACATGGATGCCCTGAGTCCATTTCTGTAAATCACTCAGAGACTCAGTATAGTGTTCCTTACATTTATTTAGTCAACATTTATTTATCTAAATGTAGAAGACCCGTCTATAGGACCTGATAGAAATTATAAGACATATAATGACTAATTTATTAATTATTTAACTTTTAAGACTTCTCTGCTCGTTGAGTTAGTCCTTAAGATTTATGAAAAGTGTATGGAGATGTAAATTCCAAACTTAGAAATCCATCAGATTAAGGGAGCCACATCCAGAAAATGAGATGATGTATATAAAATCTCTAGCATAGTGCCTGCCACACAGTGGGTACTCAATACACAATAGTTACTATACTACAATAAAATTATACCAATGCCATTGTTATTATCAAAGATTCATGTCAGGTTTCCTCAAATGGTCCTTTGTTTCTTCTCTCCTTCCATCCATTTTTCTCTATTCCTGCCTTGTTTCTTTCATCCTTTTGCCTTTCTATTTTTCCTTTCTTCCAACATTTTTGAGCATCTAATTGGAGCCATGCATTTCATTAGGCACTGGTGTAAATAAAAAACAAAACACTATGTTCTCCCTCAAATAACTGATAGGATAGTTGATGTACCCACCCTTGAAAGAAGCAATATTACACATGCCAAACAAAAGTCTTTGGCAGCTGAAGGAAGGGTGTGGCTAATTCTACAAGGAAGAACTTTTTTAGACTTTTTGTTTGAAATGGATTTTGAAGACCAAATAGGCCCAGAAGGCAGAGTAGCTTTTTCATGCCTGTGACATAAATTTGCACTTGAAAGTACAGGAGCCATTTTGGGAACCACAGGGAAGGTATGAAGGGCAGGAGACCTGTGGGAAGAGCTTTAGGTGAAAAGAGTGAAAATATGTCAGCATAAGTTTGGGAAAGACTTCAGAAAAGAGAGTAAGTAGTTTGTATTTGATCCTGTATAGATGGTTTCAAGAACGATGGTGGGATCAAAACTGTTTGTAAGACTAGCATGCTGCAAGGTAAGGATCAACTAACTCATACTTGATTCAATACGTAACTTTGAGGGGAGCAGCTTTCATGGGCAGAGAGTGTGCCCGTATTTTTCAGTGCCAGTGTCATGCACTTCCTAAAGCAGAAAGAGAAATGTTGCCAGTGCTTACTCCTCCTGTGATCCCGTCTTTCCTCTGGAACCCAAAAGTTCAGTGATAGTCCAGCTCCTTCATTGTTTATTCAACAAGCATCATATTATGCTAAGTGGAGCCAGAAGCGAGAGACACAAGGATAACAAAGGGTAGGTTTCTTCCTTCAAAAATGTTACAGGTTAATAGGACAGAAATAGTTTAACTGCCTAGCCCTGCGGTGTGATACATGATACAATAGACTTATGTCCGGTATAGAGAAAAAAGAGAAGGAAATTAACTATTCTTGGAAGAAAGCTTTCTCATATTAAGGAAACACTTACCATGAGTTTTAAGGGATAAAATAGGACTTTACAAGGAAGTTGAAGGGGAAAAATGCCCTCCAAACCCATTTTGTGTGTGTGTGATGCTGTTTTTATTTTCATGATGTTTTGACTTCACCGGGCACAAAGAGAGGATTTCTCTCTTCTCTGGTTCCCATGGAAATAGTACTGTGGCTGCCATATGCAATTTCTGTTAGGTATGTTGACTTATGCCTGAATTTCATGTGTGCAATCTTATTATATTGTTAGACTAGCTCTTTGAAGTAAGCAAACCATTCTGAATTTTGTAAACAAGAAAAATAAATCCCAGGAAATGTAAGCTTGTGGTTATCACAACAGTAATTGGTAAGGCAGAAACAAAATCCTGTTCATTCTGTTATCAAAACATATGCTATACACATTACTAGTATTCCATTTATGCCTCTGTGTTAACAACACCTTGTTGAACTATGATTGCATGCCTCTATGTGACACAGGGGCTCTGCCTATTTTATTTTGTATCCCAAGTATAGGACACAGTGCTTGGACCTAGTAGGTCTCCCAAAATATTTGAGGAATGAACATATAATCCCCTAAAAATATCCTTTGGGACTTACCTAGTTCTACCAGATATGAAGATCTTTTTTGTTGTTTTATATGCTTTGCCTTCTGAACTAAATAATTTGCCTCTTGAGGGCAGAGCTTCTGTCTCAGTTCTCTGTAAGCACCCACAACACCTAACATAGAGCCTTGTCTGATGTAGGAGACCCCGATAGACTGCTTTTAAGTGAATTACCCATTTCTGATAGATTTTGGAGTAGACTTCAGTCCTTATGCTTAGTTTTATAAAACAATGCCTCATTATCCCATTTGGTAGGCTGTGGCTCTACCACTATTCTAAATGAAATTGAAATCACTACTGCATCCTCTTCCCCAGGACCGTCTCAGCTCTGGGACTTTAAAATACCTCTCAACCTTTGTGGCAAACATGACCCATTTGGGGACATTCTTTTCTCTAGGCAAATCAATAGAAAACTCAACTTTCACTTGAGCAAATGCTTAGCTCTCAACTGGTTTCATTATTATAAGAAATGTTAGCAAATTATAATTAGGGGAAAAATTAGGGGGGCAAAAAAGGGAAAAGAACTGCCTTGACAAACCCTGAATGCAATTCTAATCTATGCTATGCTATTATTACTTTTTAATCCAAATTTAACATATGTTGGAAGTAAAATTAGAAAATCTGTTTCTGCACTATTTAAAACTCCAAATTCCTGCCTACTGTTTTGACTGTGAGATATTAGTACCTTTGGTAAGATTGAAACATCATTCTCTAAGGAGAGATTAGGCATTTTTATGCAGCTATTAGACTGCTGTCTAACGGTCCTGGATTTGATGGAGTTCACGTTCAGGTTTACCTGTATGATGCTGAGAACGAGGAGCTTCCCCACCTGCTTTTGTCCATTCGTGAACACTGTCTCCTGAATGATGCCAGTGATTACAGCTTTTATGAGAATATGGACTGCAAAGTGACTGCCATATGCCCCTTTATTGAAATGGTCCATTCTTGTGGGAATACCAGTAAATAGTGAGGTGGTCCAAAATCCAATCAACCAGCAAAGAATTATTGGCAACCTAGTTTCCCTAAAGTGTAAACCTTCCATATCCAAATGACTAGTAAACAAGCCCCAAACCTTGGATTCCTACTAATTTCACCACTATGAATTTTTATTGATCACTACAGATCATAAGTATTTCTCAAATCCATTCTTTTCCCTTCTTTCCTATGTCATTGTTTTAACTCAGGCTCTCCATAACTTTCTCCTGACAAATTTGTATTGCCTTTTATCTGGGCATTGGGGAATGCAAAGTTGACTGGAGCAGAGGAAGTCGTAGTTTGTAGAACTTGATGGCATGTGGTTTTTACCAGCTGAAAGGAGACTTTTAACTTCAGCTATAAGATTTAATATAATTTCACATTTTTCACTTCCCTCCTCTGTCAAAGGAGAATACATATTCTCTGCTCTGTGGCTCACAGAGACCTCTCCCTCCCTCCCCATGGGAAGAGTGTTCTCATTGTCCCGTTCACGTGGGCTCAGTCACATAATTTGCCTTGGCTAATGAAACACTTGCAAAAGTGACATGGGCCTGTCCAAGCAGAAGCTTGAGAGCCAAGTCACGGTGTGACTGTGGCATTTCCCCTCTGCCAGGAGATTGCCACATCCCAGATTGGAACTGCTCCTTCAGCCTGGGTCCTGGAATGAAGAAATGACAGAGCAGTAGCTGACCTCAGCCAATATATAACATGAGCAAAAAATAAACCTTTGTGGGTTCAACCACTGAGATTTGAGGGTTATTCAACATTATATTACAAAACCTCATTCATACAATGAATGTTTCATTTTGTTGGCTATTTAATTCCTCATAAAAAAGTGTTTTTGTAGCAGTTGATATTACTTCAGGATAAATTGTCATTGTATTTATGAAATAGATCTCTTCTGTAGAACATCTGATGAATATTGATTAAATGAGATAATATATGGAAGGCAAAGTGCTGAACACAGACTAGATGATTTACAAATGTGGGTGTCCCTGCCTATTTCTGTTCTTTATTAATTTAAAATGACTCAGCTGTGTTTGTTTAATGTCTTAGCTTATTCCAAACAATGACGTTTTCCAAAAGTCTTTTCCCTTAAAAAATAACTTTTTAAAAAGCAAAAATGTTTATGCTGCTGGGACTTTTCTTCCCCATTGACTTGAGAGGATCAACACACCATGCTCTCTGGTGGCTCAATTAACAATTAACCCTCACAGAAAGGGCAGCCAACCTTCGTCCTGTAATTGTTCTGTAATTCTGGTTTGAAAAAGGCTCTTTCATCAGCAGAAAGCACTTGTTCAACCTCATTAAGTGTTAGGCTCAGGAACAATAAAAACATATAATTCAGAGATGGGGCTGGGGAAGCGTATGCAGCAACTCAGGAGGTGAAGTGGCATTTGAGACCAGCAAACGAGTGGGACAACCATGCAGACTTTCCAGGGTGGGGACTGAGAAGGAGATTGCTTACGGTCAGGACCTCAGACAGACTCCAGAGCCAGGAGGGATCTGACTCATTCCACAGCAGGCTCAGTCTGGACCTTACAGCAAAGCAAAAGGGAAGAAACAGCACCAAGAATGATTGAGGGATGGAATGTGACTAGAACTACAGAAGGAAAGGGGGGAAAAGAGGCGTGGAAATAAGAAGGAAAAGGATATTTACTGAGCACCTATTGCATGATGCTAGGACTTACATTTCTTTCCTAATTTAATCTTTAAAGCAGGTCTTTCAAAGTAGGAATTATCAGGCCCACTCTAAAGATAAGGAAATAGAGGCTTATAAATTGCTCAGTTCCTCATAGCTGGTAAGTGCCATGGCTGTGGGTTAGTGTTCTGCCTCTTCCACTTTGCCAGTGGTCTGGGCAATTGATACTAGACCTCTTAATTTATACTGCATTATGTAGTATACCTTATCACCACGGTTGGCTGCTTGAGGTTAAAATGGAAACATTACAAAACTGTAGCTACAGAATTCCCACACTCTTTGCTCTTTTCCATGCTCACATGTACTATACCCTCTGTTTAGAACACTCTTCTACCCTCTTGCCACCCAACCTGCCCCATGTGTCATCCCCTTCCCCACCCACCCCCACAAGCGTCTCCAGCCTGTCTTCTCCACCAAGTAAAGACCAGCAGAGTACCCTCCTGCAACTGCCCCCTCATGAGTCGACAAGCCCCCTTATCCCTCTACACTCATATATTAAAATCACTGTTTTGATATCTGCCTCTTTTCTCCCCATCCCCAACCACAAAAATAAGTTTTCTAGGTTGAGGGGCTTTTTCTTTTCTTTCTTTTTTTTTCTTTTTTTAACATCATTATTGGAGTATAATTGCTTTACAATGGTGTGTTAGTTTCTGCTGTAAAACAAAGTGAATCAGCTATACATACACATATATACCCATATCTCTTCCCTCTTGCGTCTTCCTCCCACCCTCCGTATCCCACCCCTCTAGGTGGACACAAAGCATCGGGCTGATCTCCCTGTGCTATGCAGCTGCTTCCCACTAGCTATCGATTTTACATTTGGTAGCATATCTATATCCATGCCACTCTCTCACTTCATCCCAGCTTATCTTTCCCCCTCCCTGTGTCCTCAAGTCCATTCTCTATGTCTATGTCTTTATTCCTGTCCTGCCCCTAGGTTCTTCAGAACTATTTTTTCTTTTTTAAGGTTCCATATATATGTGTTAGCGTGCGGTATTTGTTTTTCTCTTTCTGACTTACTTCACTCTGTATGACACACTCTAGGTCCATCCACCTCACTACAAATAACTCAATTTTGTTTCTTTTTATGGCTCAGTAATATTCCATTATATATATGTACCACATCTTCTTTGTCCATTCTTCTGTTGATGGACACTTAGGTTGTTTCCATGTCCTGGCTGCTGTAAATAGTGCTGCAATGAACACTGTGGTAAATAACCCTTTTTGCATTGTGGTTTTATCAGGGTATATGCCCAGTAGTGCAAATGCTGGGTCATATGTTAGTTCTATTTTTAGTTTTTTAAGGAGCTTCCCTACTGTTCTCCACAGTGGCTGTATCAATTTATATCCCCACCAACAGTGCAAGAGGGTTCCCTTTTCTCCACACCCTCTCCAGCATTTATTGTTTGTAGATTTTTTGATGATGGCCATTCTGACCCGTGTGAGATGATACCTCACTGTAGTTTGGATTTGCATTTCTCTAATGATTAGTGATGTTGAGCACCCTTTCATGTGTTTGTTGGCAACCTGTATATCTTCTTTGGAGAAATGTCTATTTATGTCTTCTGCATATTTTTGGATTGGGTTATTGTTTTGGTACTGAGCTAGCTGCATGAGCTGCTTGTAAATTTTTGAGATTAATCCTTTGTCAGTTGCTTCCTTTGTAAATATTTTCTCTCATTCTGAGGGGTTGCCTTTTCATCTTGTTTATGGTTTCCTTTGCTGTGCAAAAGTCTTATAAGTTTCATTAGGTCCCATTTGCTTATTTTTGTTTTTATTTGCATTTCTCTAGGAGGTGGGTCAAAAAGGATCTTGCTGTGATTTATGTCACAGAGTGTTCTGCCTCTGTTTTCCTCTAAGAGTTTTATAGTACCTGGCCTTGCATTTAAGTCTTTAATCCATTTTGAGCTTATTTTTGTGTATGGTGTTAGGAAGTATTCTAATTTCATTATTTTACATGTAGCTGTCCAATTTTCCCAGCACCACTTACTGAAGAGCCTGTCTTTTCTCCATTGTATATTCTTGCCTCCTTTATCAAAGGTAAGGTGACCATATCTGAATGGGCTTATCTTTGGGCTTTCTATCCTGATACATTGATCTATATTTCTGTTTTTGTGCCAGTACCATACTCTCTTGATTACTGTAGCTTTATAGTATAGTCTGAAGTTAGGGAGCCTGATTCCTCCAGATCTGTTTTTCTTTCTCAAGATTGCTTTGGCTATTCGGGGTCTTTTGTGTTTCCATACAGATTGTGAATTTTTTTCTTCTAGTTCTGTGAAAAATGCCACTGGTAGTTTGATAGGGATTGCACTGAATCTGTAGATTGCTTTGGGTCGTATAGTCATTTTCACAATGTTGATTCTTCCAATCCAAGAACGTGGTATATCTCTCCATCTGTTTGTATCATCTTTAATTCCTTTCATCAGTGTCTTACAGTTCTCACCATACAGATCTTTTGTCTCCTTAGGTAGGTTTATTCCTAGGTATTTTATTATTTTTGTTGCAATGGTAAATGGGAGTGTTTCCTTAATTTCTCTTTCAGATTTTTCATCAATAGTGTGTAGAAATGCAAGAGATTTCTGTGCATTTTTTTTGTATCCTGCTACATTACCATATTCACTGATTAGCTCTAGTAGTTTTCTGGTAGCACCTTTATGATTCTCTATGTATAGTATCATGTCATCTGCAAACAGGGACAGTTTTACATCTTCTTTTCCAATTTGGAAAAGAAGGAAAAAGGAAAGTAAAACTTTCCATTTATTTCTTTTTCTTCTCTGATTGCTGTGGCTAAAACTTCTGATTCTATTTTGAATAATAGTGCTGAGAGTGGGCAACCTTGTCTTGTATATGATTTTAGTGGAAATGGTTTCAGTTTTCCAAAATTGAGAATGATGTTCACTGTGGGTTTGTTATATATGACTATAATTATGTTGAGGTAAGTTCCTTCTATACCTGCTCTCTGGAGGGTTTTTATCATAAATGGGTGATGAATTTTGTCAAAAACTTTTTCTGCATCTATTGAGATGATCATATGTTTTTTCTCCTTCAGTTTGTTAATCTGGTTTATCACATTGATTGATACGCATTTATTGAAGAATCCTTGCCTTCCTGGGATAAACCCCACTTGATCATGGTGTATGATCCTTTTAATGTGCTGTTGGGTTATGTTTGCTAGTATTTTGTTGAGGATATTTGCATCTATGTTCATCAATGATATTGGCCTGTAGTTTTCTTTTTTTTGTGACATTGTTGTCTGGTTTTGGTACCAGGGTGATGGTGGCCTCTTAGAATGAGTTTGGGAGTTTTCCTCACTCTGCTATATTTTGGAAGAGTTTGAGAAGGATAGGTGCTAGCTCTTCTCTAAGTGTTTGATGGAATTTGCCTGTGAAGCAATCTGGTCCTGGGCTTTTGTTTGTTGGCAGATTTCTAATCACAGTTTCAATTTCAGTGCTTGTGAATAGTCTGTTTATATTTTTTATTTATTCCTGGTTCAGTTTTGGAAGGTTGTGGTTTTCTACGGATTTCTTCATTTCTTTCAGGTTGTCCATTTTATTGGCATAGAGTTGCTTGTAGTAATCTCTCATGATCCTTTGTATCCTTTTTCATCTCTAATTCTATTGATTTGAGTTTTATTCCTTTTTCTCTTGATGAGTCTGGCTAATAGTTTATCAATTTTGTTTATCTTCTCAAAGAACCAGCTTTTAGTTTTATTGATCTTTGCTATTGTTTCCTTCATTTCTTTTTCATTTATTTCTGATCTGATCTTTATGACTTCTTTCCTTCTGCTAACTTTGGGTTTTTTTTTGTTCTTCTTCCTCTAATTGCTTTAGATATAAGGTTAGTTTGTTTATTTGAGATGTTTCTTGTTTCTTGAGATAGGATTGTATTGTTCTAAACTTTCCTCTTAGAACTGCTTTTGCTGCATCCAATATGTTTTGGGTCATTGTGTTTTCATTGTCATTTGTTTGTAGGTATTTTTGATTTCCTCTTTGATTTCTTCAGTGATCTCTTGGTTATTTAGTAGTGTATTGTTTACCCTCCATGTGTTTGTGTTTTTTACAGATATTTCCCTGTAATTGATATCTAGTGTCATAGCATTGTGGTTGGAAAAGATACTTGATACGATTTCAATTTTCTTAAATTTACCAAGGCTTGATTTGTGCCCCAAGTTATGATCTATCCTGGAGAATGTTCCATGAGCACTTGAGAAGAAAGTGTATTCTGTTGTTTTTGGAGGGAATGTCCTATAAATATCAATTAAGTCCATCTTGTTTAATGTGTCATTTAAAGCTTGTGTTTCCTTATTTATTTTCATTTTGGATGATCTGTCCATTGATGAAAGTGGGGTGTTAAAGTCCCCTGCTATGATTGTGTTACTGTTGATTTCCCCTTTTATGGCTGTTAGCATTTGCCTTACGTATTGAAGTGCTCCTATGTTGGGTGCCTAAATATTTACAATTGTTATATGCTATTCTTGGACTGATCCCTTGATCATTATGTAATGTCTTTCTTTGTCTCTTGTAATAGTCTTTATTTTAAAGTGTATTTTGTCTGATATGAGAATTGCTAGTCCAACTTTCTTTTGTTTTCCATTTGTATGGAATATGTTTTTCTTTCCCCTCACTTTCAGTCTGTATGTGTCCCTAGGCCTGAGGTGGGTCTCTTGTAGACAGCATATATAAGGGTCTTGTTTTTGTATCTGTTCAGCCAGTCTGTGTCTTTTGGTTATATCATTTAATCCATTTATATTCAAGGTAATTATCAATATGTATGTTCCTATTACCATTTTTAAAATTATTTTCGGTTTGTTATTGTAGGTCTTTTCCTTCTATTTGTTTCCTGCCTAGAGAACTTCCTTTAGCATTTGTTGTAAAGCTGGTTTGTTAGTGCTGAATTCTCTTAGCTTTTGCTTGTCTTTAAAGGTTCTAATTTCTCCTTCAAATCTGAATGAAATCCTTGCTGGGTAGAGTAATCTTGGTTGCAGTTTCTTTCCTTTCATCACTTTAAATATGTCCTGCCACTCCCTTTTGGCTTTCAGAGATTCTGATGAAAGATCAGGTATTAACCTTATGGGGATTCCCTTGCTGCTTTTATTTATTTTTTCTTTTTATTTAATTTTTGATAGTTTGATTAATATGTTCCTTGATGTCTTTCTGCTTGGATTTACCCTGTATGGGACTCTCTGTGCTTCCTGTACTTTATTGACTATTTCCTTTCCCATATTAGGGAAGTTTTCAACAATAATCTCTTCAAATATTTTCTCAGTCCCTTTCTTTTTTTCTTGTTCTTCTGTGACCCCTATCATTTGAATGTTGGCACATTTAATGTTGTCCAGAGGTCTCTGAGACTGTCCTCAATTTTTTTTTCATTCTTTTTCTTTATTCTGCTCTAGGGTAGTTATTTCGAATATTTCATCTTCAAGGTCACTTATCCTTTCTTCTGCCTCAGTTATTCTGCTATTGATTCCTTCTAGAGAATCTTTAATTTCATTTATTTTGTTGATCATCAGTGTTTGTTTGCTCTTTAGTTTTTCTAGGTCCTTATTAAACATTTCTTGTATTTTCTCCATTCTATTTCCAAGATTTTGGATCATCTCTACTATCATTATTCTGAATTCTTTTTCAGGTAGACTGCTTATTTCCTCTTTGTTTGTTAGGTCTGGTGGGTTTTTATCTTGCTCCTTCATCTGCTGTGTGTTTTTTTCTGTCTTCTCATTTTGCTTAACTTACTACGTTTGGTGTCTCCTTTTTGCAGGCTGCAAGTGCATAGTTCCTGTTGGTTTTGATGTCTGCCCCCACTGGCTAAGGTTGGTTCAGTGGGTTGTGTAGGCTTCCTGGTGGAGGGGACTGTTGCCTGTGTTCTGGTAGGTAAGGCTGGATCTTGTCTTTCTGGTGGGCAGGACCGCATCCAGTGGTGTGTTTGTGGTGTCTGTGACCTTATTATGATTTTAGGCAACCTCTCTGCTAATGGATGTGTTCCTGTCTTGCTAGTTGTTTGGCATGGGGCATCCAGCACTGTAGCTTGCTGGTCATTGAGTGGAGCTGGGCCTTAGTGTTGAGAAGGAGATCTCTGGGAGAGCTTTCGCCATTTGATATTACTTGGAGCTGGGAAGTCTCTGGTGGAACAATGTCCTGAACTTGGCTCTCCCACCCCAGAGGCTCATGCCTGACACCTGTCCGGAGCACCAAGACCCTATCAGCCACACTGCTCAGAAGAAAAGGGAGAAAAAAAGAAAGAAAGGAAGCAAGAAAGAAAGAAAGAAGGAAAACATAAAATAAAATTATTAAAATAAAAAAAATTATTAAAAATAAAAATTAGATAAGTAATAAAAAAAGAAAGAAAGAAAGAAGAGAGCAATCACACCAAAAAACAAATCCACCAATGATAACAATTGCTAAAAACTGTACTAAAAAAAAGACAGATAAAACCCTAGGACAAATTGTAAAAGCAAAGCTATACAGACAAAATCACCCAAAGAAGCATACACATACACACTCACAAAAAGAGAAAAAGAAAAAAAATATATATATATATATAAAAGGAAGACAGCAACCAAATCAATAAACAAATCTATCAATGATAATAAGCTTTAAATGCTAAGCAAAGATAAGCATAAAACCAGAAACAAATTAGATGCAGAAAGCAAACCCTAAGTGTACAGTTGTACCCAAAGTCCACCACCTCAATTTTGGGATGATTCGTTGTCTATTCAGGTATTCCACAGATGCAGGTACATCAAGTTGATTGTGGAGATTTAATTTGACATTGCACCAGCCTGAGGTGCGCCGTGCTTTCTCCTGGGGAAGTTGTCCCTGGATCATGGGAGCCTGGCAGTGGCAGGCTGCACAGGCTCCCAGGAGGGGAGGTGTGGACAGTGACCTGGGCTTGCACACTGGCTTCTTGGTGGTGGCAGCAGCAGCCTTAGCATCTCATGGCTGTCTCTGGGATCTGCGCTGATAGCCGCAGTACCCGTCCATCTCTGTAGCTCATTTAGGCTGTGCTCTGAATCCCCACTCCTTGTGCACCCTGAAACAATGGTCTCTTGCCTCTTAGTCAGTTCCAGACTTCTTTCTGTACTCCCTCCCGGCTAGCTGTGGCACACTAGCCCCCTTCAGGCTGTGTTCACGCAGCCAACCCCAGTCCTCTCCTTGGATCTGACCTCTGAAACCCGAGCCTCAGCTCCCAACCCTCACCTGCCCTGGCAGGTGAGTAGACAAGCCTGTTGGGCTGGTGAGTGCTGGTCAGCACCGATCCTCTGTGTGGGAATCTCTCCACTTTGCCCTCTGCACCCCTGTTGCTGTGCTCTCCTCCGTGGCTCCAAAGTTTCCCCCCGGCCCACCCCCTATCTCCACCAGTGAAGGGGCTTCCTAGCATGTGGAAACTTTTCCTCCTTCACAGCTCCCTCCCAGAGGTGCAGGTCCTGTCCCTATTCTTTTGTCTCTGTTTTTTATTTTTTCTTTTGCCCTACCCAGGTACGTGGTGAGTTTCTTGCGTTTTGGGAAGCCTGAGGTCTTCTGCCAGCATTCAGTAGGTGTTCTTTAGGAGTTGTTCCACATGTAGATGTATTTCTGATATATTTGTGGGGAGGAAGGTGATCTCCACGTCTTACTCCTCTGTCATCTTGAAGGTCCCTGAGGAGCTTTTTCTTCATGGATTTATTTGTACATTGTTCTTTTAGCAAGCATTCATTGAGAGCCTGCCCTCTGCCATGTGGTGTGCCTGGTGTTTGGGACACACTAATAAATAAGAATGAAATGGTCTCTGTCCTCACCAGGCTTACTCCATGGGGCATTACCGATGAGAGTCTGGGCAGCGTGACAGGGTTCATGGCCAAGTTAGCAGACAGAGTGCGTCCCTGAGGACCCGAGTACAGCCCCTTCCTTAGACAGAGTTGTTAGGAAACTATCCACCAGGAAGAGACATCCAAACTGATATCTCAGAGGTGAGAGGAAGGTGATAAAGTAAAGGGAGAGGAAGCAAAAGTCCAGTCGCAGCCCCAGCACACACTGTAATGACGGCATTCAAACTAAGGGGAAGGACTCTTTGAAAGCTCCTTGCCATCTTAGATAGTATATTCTTGTTACTTGCCATAGAATGGGTTAAAAAAATCAGTATTTGTAAGTCAGCAGCACATGCTTTCGTATACTTTGAGTGAGAATTCAGCATATCTTTTAAAATGAATCCTATGTATGTTCTGATTTATTATCTGCCTTTGCATGTTTATCTTATCTCACTTTCTGAAATCTCCTTTCTAGCTGGAAAGTACAGCTGATGGCAGAAGGTGTGTTTATACCTCAGTGACAGAGAAAGGAAAGTGAGGCAAGTGCCTTGAATCAGATAGTTGGGGGTTTTACTGTGTTCTCAGAGCCACTTTTAATAAACCTTCCTGATACTCGGTAAAAGGATGTGGTCTCCATCAAAAGCCCTTTTCGGTAACCAAATCAACAAGAGGAGAAAAACACACCTACACAGTCCCAGGTGCAGCCTAATGCAGGGCACCCTGAGAGGTGCAGGCTGGCTCTTCCTCCCGGTTTACGAGGGGCTCGCGTGGACCAGCAGCTCAAAGCTCTCCGCATGCAGTGGGAGGGTGACAGATCGAGCCTCTTTCAGCTGTCAGCTCAGGGACACCAAGAATGCACTTCCCTCTGCTCTCCCACCTCAGAATTGCAGCTGTCTTCTTAAAAGAGAATTTTCTGACCCCCACCTCCACCCCAAAGCACTGGCCAAAGTACTAACCATACTGAGTAGCCCTGAGTTCATCTGTGAAATGCACACCCCCTGATCTTAGCCAGCCAAGTGCTGGAAAGCTTCAGGGGTGTAGACAAAATCTGGTTTGATGAATGAAGGTTTACATTTATCTGCTCTGGGTGCTGGAGTAAAAGCACATGCAACCCTTGTCCCAATATGGGCAGGATATCCATTACTTGGCTCTCTTCCTAGCATTTACTCATTTAGGTTTAGAGAATAACACTTATCTTCCTGCCTATAGAGTCCCATGTCCAAGAAATTAAAAAATGGATGTAATGGACAGTAATGCCTAATGTCAGATTTGGGGAAACTCTTAATAGTTTCTCTTTACAAAACTCCAACAGATTTTCTTATTTGTCTCTGAATTCTCCGTACATATTTTGACGTCTATTTCATTTTGTGTCTATTATGTTCAAGGCACTCTGATGGGCTTTATAAACGTGTTGCATTGTTGTCTGTGTCTGGCATAATATGTTTAGATTTCTGTCTCCTTACCATACAAGAGGTAAGATAACGTTTATTTTTTAATTTACTTTAAGGATTAAATGAATGTAGGGTAAGTTAAAACATACAGTACTTAGTATACAGATTAAAGGTCAGCTAGGCAAGGAACGCATCTGTATTGTTTGCCCCTACATCATTAGCTCCTAGCTCAGTGCCATGCACATAAAATATAGCTAATAAGTATCTGTTCACTCATCTGTAGTAGTAGTAACAGCAAAAGAAGATGTTCTAATACTCATCTAATGTAAAATCTCAGCTGTAACCTGTGCATTGAAATACTATGGGTACTTTACACCTATTTTTTATTCTAAGTCTCACATTCACTCTGAGAAGGAGATCACCTTACATTCATTTAATAATAAAAGAAATTTGGGCTAACATAGTTTAAGTGACTCTGCAAAAGGCTCACTATTTGTGTTAGAACCAGAATTTGAACCCAGACCCATAAGTCTAAGCTCAATACTATTTCCTCTGGGTCATAACGGGGAGAAACATGAACTTGTCCACACCTGAGGTAACTACTGCTACAAGGTGTTCTCTTCACTTTCAGCTGGTGGAATTACAGTGATCTGTGGTCTGGCCACATTACCCTCCACTTATGAGTGATGTTGATGCTAGGACTTTCACCTGCCTTGTCACAATCTTCTTCAGAATAATTCTGGGAGGTAAGTACTAGCATCACAGCTGAACTGGTTGAAGCTGAGTTGGGGGAGGATCAGTATCTCCCAGCCTCACCCAACTTTGCCTCCAAAGCTTGCTCTTGGAATCACTGTGCTTCTCACACAGCCATGAATAGGTAGGACATTCAAGGGTGGCACCTCTACGGCTTTCCATGTCTCCAGATTAGCATTCCAAAATCAGATTTGCACAAATGACAACGTAGCTCAGACTGACCAATAATACCAACACTTCTGCATCACTGCACTCGTGATGTACAGCTGTTGTTCTTGGTACTTTAACTCATTCAAGTGCACATATTTTATAAATTGATACCTGTTGGTGATATATAAAATGGTAAATCTCCAGGATTATCACCTTTGAATAGTCGTCAAAACATAATCAACATCTCATGCAAACATTACTTTGCTCAGCCTTTTATAATCACCTATTTTTATATGGCCAGCCTGTGACCAAATGGATAAATAAGGGTCCTGTTGATGAGGACCTCAGAGCAGAGAGAGTAGACTAGCAGGTAGGTGAGTAAGCAGATAACTAGAGTGTACTGAGCTAAGTGCACTATGTGCGTTTGTACAATGAGGGATGCACTGAGATGGAAAAACCCACCTTCCCTGTCTCTTCCAAAAGGCTAATGCACAATATGGCCCTGCCATTGAATAAATGGCTCAGGTGACAAAAAAAAAAAAAAAAAGTAGAAGATGTGAAATTTCAGACTAAGGCATGGAAGTTTCAAAGACAGTTTGTGATGCCAGAGACCAGTTTCATGAGACTGAGCAGGTCATAGATATTGACAGTTGACAGGCTTGGTGTACAAAGAGGAGATTTGAGCTAGCTCTCAATGAACCCTGATGGTCATGCTAAAATATAGCTTTGAATCCAAGAGAAACATTTACCCAGTTCCCTCTTAGTGGATAAATATGCTCTGTGGAGGCAAGGGGCAGCCTCCAATCAATGTGGCGCACAGATCAGTGTGCTACAGTCGCAGTGCAGCTGACAGCAGAGTTTGGACCAGAAGAAAATTGTTCATACTTCTTTTAACAACTACAGTAAAACCTCATTTTTCATTTCTTAAAAGTAATCTTTAATTACTTTACGATGTTTTGTGAACTATTATAAACATTTTGACAAAAACAGAGCATAAAATAATGAACACCTATATACCACTCCTAAATTTATTAAGTGGCCACCGTAGGCCTATTTGCTACAGATGATTTTTGTGTGTGTGTGTATTTATAAACATTGCATAGCTGGCGAGGTGCCTGTGTACTGCAGTTGGATTCCTTTTCCCTGATTCTCCCATAGAGATGATCACTGACATGCATTTAGAGTTTATACTCCTAGGCAAGTGTTTAAAGGGTTACTATTTATCATGCAAATTTAAAAAAAATTTTTCTAGGTTTGAAAAATTTTAATAGATGATATCACATTACATAGGCATTTTCTTCCAATATATGTGTATTTTTTTTCTTTTGCTAAAGCAACATGCTTTAGAGATTTTTGCTACTGGTGCAAATAGCACTTCTTTATTAATTTTAACTGTTGAGTAGTATTGGATCACTTTTTTTATTCATCTTTTGAGGTTCATTTTTTTTTGAGGGGAGTTGGCAAGGAAAAATGCAACTACATAGAATTTATCATCAAAATTACTGCACCAGAAGGTAAAATCTATATGCAGCAGTGTGCATGAAGCTAAGGCATTAGCTGGCTTTGCCACCAACTTCCATGGATCATCTGTCCCATTCTGTGATCCACTGTTTAAATTTCTCTTTACAGAGGTGTTCTGAGGGGTTTCCTAGAAATCCCACAGAGATCAGGAAAACATACTTGTTCCATGTTTTCATTGAAAACATTTTTAATGTTTCTATTTGATGGGGCTCTGGATTCTTTCAGGGTATTACGCTTACGTGTTGGGAATTCTACTCTTTTGGTGAGCATTCATGACAATTTCTGTGGCTCTATCTCGGTTCATCTCATAGCTATTTCTGTCTAAATTATTTTCTAGGATTATCCTCAAAGAGAGTGGTCATTTCTGCATTGGCTGGCTAATTGAGGGTGGAGAATGTTTATTGTATGAGCATTGAATCTACCATTTTCAACTGTCCCACCATCTCTGCCCCGGTATACTTTAGGCCATTTGGGAGGACTCGAACCTAAATTATTTTACTGTTAAGTGATAAGGACATATTTATTTGATGAGGTAGAACTTCTGAGCAGAAGAGGGAAAGCACCATTCTTTGGGAACTGCTGTGCATCAGACACTAGGCAGGACATTTTCACCTCTCTCATTTTGATCTCTCTCCCTGCTCCATCTAAAGGCTTGAGGGAGACAGATTTTTCCCCATTGCAAGTGAAACAAATGAGGAGAAAGAACATTCAATAATTTGTCCAATGTCACACAAATAGAGCAATGGAAAATAAGTACGGTTTTATTTCGAGTCTAAAATTTTATTTTTAGCTCAATAATAAAATAAATGTCTTTTAGTTTAAAAATAAAATTATATTCATTGAATATTGTCCTAGTGTGTTCTGAGGTCTGCAGCCATCCTGGTAAACTGCACAATAGGGAGGATATGTGAGGACCCCATGTGCCTTTAAACACATTATCCAAACACTCTCAGTTTTTCTTGAACTCGACAGGCATATTCTGTGAACATTCTATTCTTTAAAATTACGATTTCAAAAACTTACCAGTGGATTGGCATAGCTTGCAGGTTGTATCATTAAAACAATTACCCTGCAACAGCCAAAATACATTACAAACATCAGAACCAGCAGCTTAACACTCTTCTTTGCACAATTCCTTAGCCTCGTAGCCAGCCAGCTCCAGATCTAAGCAACTCTGTGCTTGAGGGGAAGATCCCAGGGAGAAGTGGTGTTTGCAGTTAGTTGCCTCTGAAAGGCAGTGTGATGGTTAGCAAACCAGATGTCTTAACACATAGGAGGCTTCCGGGGCAGATACCCACCCACAGATTCTCAATTAGGGAAATCTACAATTAACATGACAGCAAGGAGAAGGGTCTGGTGTGCAATTAAAGTATTTTGGCTAGTTCTTATTTTGCTGAGATATTGGTTAATAGTCTTCAAAAATTCATATGAAATCCAGTTATTTGCTAAAATGTGAGACCATTTATAAGGGAGCAAGCAGTAATTTGATAAACTTGTGTTGGATTTATTTTTTAAAGTCTGCTTCAAGGCTACGAATCACGGATACTATGATAGGGTTTAGACAACAAAAAGCATAATCCTCATGGGATTTGAGAAGACTCAAGAAGTGAACTGAAGGTGAAAAAGTCCAATAACAATGAGTAAAGATTCTTCTAACAGCTTCAGCAATTCTAATGCATCTTGAGCCCCAGAAGATTTTGGAGTTTGCAGCTGCAGATGACAATTCTTCTTTCCTTTTTTTTTTTTCTTCTCAAACTGAATTTCAACAATGAGGCAAGTGATTGCAGCATGGCAATAGACAAAAGCTGTTTTCAGAGGATTGCCTGCTTGCAAAGGCCTGGGAAACCCATGCTTCCAAGTCACAAACAATAGGTCTTTTAACCTAACACATTGCCCCAAACTGGGTGGTAAACACAGTTCCCAAAATTGTCACAGTTCAACATATTAGAAAACCTACAATAAGAAAAGCTTAGTATAGTTTTCTGTGCTCCAGTTACAAAGATGAGCCTTATGGAAGAGCCCCTTTCACAAGCTGGCTAGCAGCTCCCTCCAATATGGAACTGTGGTATGAGTCTCACTTCCACCTGTATCCTCAGAGCAAGAATATCATCACTACAACATACACAGGAACAGAGTCATCAATAGTTTGGGGTCCACTGGAGTTGATAGTGGGGATCCATATGGACTAGAGAATATGTAGAAATTCACTCTGATTATTGTCTCTCTACTCATCCATCCCTCCAGTTAAGCTGTATTTTGAAAGAAATAAATGATTGTTTTTCCTCTGCTCTGAAAATCCCTTAAGTTTTAATGCTACTGTAAATATATTTAAAGACGTGAAAATGATCGTTGGTAGATATAAAATGAAATTCCACAGTCATTCATTCAATCTTTCAACCAATTTGTTTGATGATGGAAGGTCATGGCACTATTGTTGTAGTTTCTGGAGATACAGAAGTAGACACAGTAGGGTCCTTCCCTCACATTTTATAAGGGGAGGAGTATATTTTAACTCAGTTATATGTAGTGAGTTGGATGATTGAACACTAAAGATAAAACACTGAATGATGATTACACAGCTGAGAATGAGTGATCAATGTGTCCCAGAGAAAGCAGGAGTTGAGTAGGTAGTAGCTGAATACAAACAAAAAAAGGGGGAGTCTGCTAGATAGACAAGGATACAAAGGCCATTCTAACCAGAAGAAATTGCCTAGGGACACAAAGGCAAGAAGTGATAGTAATGATTAGTATTTATTCAGCACTAACTATACACCAAGTGCCAGGCTGAGCACTCCACCGGCCCTATTTCAAATATTCCTTGTGACAACCTTATGAGAACAGTACTGTTATTATCTCCACATTGTATGTGATAAAACTGAGGTTTGAGAATTAAGTATCTTGTTCAAGTTAAACAGCTAGTGAGTAAAGGAGGTGGGATTCAAACTCAGGTTTCTTTTTCATCCCAGAAACAGTCTCGAAATGTCCTATTGCCAGGACATAGTAAGTGACCTGGAGTTGTGGAGTTGGACAAAAAGGTTCAGCATCAGGCAGGAGCCATTCATCTGTAAGACACAGATGTAAGTGGGAGTGTTTGTAGCACTTTACACAGGGGAGCGACTTCACCATATGAATATTTTCAAAAGATACCTTTTGTAGCTATTGCACAGACAGGATTGGCAGGGAGGAGCTCGGAAGGATTGGAAGCTGAGATGAGGTAGAAATTTGCAAACTTGGTGAGAGATAATGAGGGCTAAACAGAGGCAACTGCATGGAGATGGTGTGCTGAGGGTGGATTTGCAAGATATTTGAAAATTAAAAGTCTACATGGCTGGGGAAGTGTCACTGCAGAGAAATGCCCAAGTGTCTGGGTAGAGAGCCTCAGTGAAGTGTATCAAGCATAACAAAGATTCTATAAACAGGATAGCTAACGACTCCCACTGATGACCTGCTGTCTGTCACCATCAATAAGCTGTTTCCAAGTACCGATGCAGTACAGGCAGGTGAGCACACACAGATCAACAGGGCTAACTTCCTGTGTTGCAGGAGCCTCCAGAAAGCTTAGGAGAGAGTAAACCAACACAGACAGCACTACAACCAGATCTGACTCATGTCTACAATGGGGCTGGAGAGTGGGTGCCGGCTGTAATATCACAGGAGAGCAGAGGAGAAATGACCATTCTGGGCTGGATTTGTGCAGCTGATGGTGCTGGAGAAGGACCTTGAGCTTAGAAGATGGGAGGATACACAAGCATGTATAGTGACAGCCCTCCAGTCAGCGTGCTTATACAATAATACCTGGAGTCTAACTTCCATACAGAATTTCTGTGTGACTTACAGGTCGAGTGGTAGATTCACCTCAGACTGTAGAAATCCTTGAAGGAGATCATTAAGTGATCTGTTGTTTCATGTTTTCTGCGTCTTTAGGTGTTTATATTGCTTCTCTAGACATTAACATGCATTGGAATAGCATGTCGTGCATGCTAAAATTTAAACTCTTAAATTGCACCCCAGGGAATCTGAGTCAGGATGTATGGGATGGGGCATGAGGACCTGGCTCTTTAGTCATAGCAACCAAGTGGTTCTAATGGAAGTGCCCGGAGGCCACTGGAGGAACACTGCTCTAGGAAGCATGAGCCAGGGAGAATTTTATCAGGATAATGACAGCTAGGAAATTGTATTTTAGAGAATATAAACAGTCAGCACCTTACTTCTATTACAGTGGTGAATGAATGGCATAATATGAAATAAATTTTGTATGAAATGAACACAAAAATCCCTATGGATACTCAAATTGGAGTCTTCAGAATCCTCAGGTGTCTTTTATACTCCTTGAGTATTATTTTCTCTCATTTCTCTCACTTTTCCCTCAAACTCTCACATTTTATCTATCTAGTTTTTCCTCACCACTTGCCCAACTCTGATTTCTCTTTCAGCTTCTCCACATCCCTTTCTTTGTCCCTGACCCCTCACCATCCCTGTTTCACCTACTTTTTCATTCTGTCGTCTAATTTCTGCCTTTCCTTTCATCATTGCAGCACCCATCTTATAGAGCTAATTTCTCTGTTAATTCTTTCATAGCTTTCCCTTGGTGTTGAATTGTGTCAAATACGTTTTTGTATCTACTGAAATGAGTACATACTTTTTCCCTTTATTCTGTTAATATGATGCATTGTGCTTATTGATTTTTGGATGTTAGACCAACCTTGCATTTCTTTGATAAATCTCACTTACCCATGACATTGTGTGTATCTATACTCAATTTGGTAATACTTTGTTAAGTGTGTGGTATCTGTACATAATGAATTTTTCAGTTCTTGTAATGACTTAGTCTAGTTTATATACAGGGTAATTCTGGATTCATAAAATTAGTTGGGGAGTGTTTCCTCCTCCTTTATTTTATGAAGGAATTTTTGTAGCATAGCAATTATTTCTTCCTTATATTTTGGATAGAATTCACCAGTGATGCCATCTGGGCAAGCTTTTTTTTTTTGTTAGAAGGTTTTTCATTATGAATGCAATTTATTTAATTGATAGAAGTCTACTCTTTTTTTTTTTTTTCTACTTAGGTTACTTTTTCAAAAATTAGTGTCCTTTTAGGAATTTTTCCATTTCATCTAATTTGTTAAATTTACTAGCATAAATTGTTCATAATAATTCTGTATCATCCTTTTACTTTCTGTAGTACCTTTGTTAATGTCCTCTTGTTTCATCCCAAATAATAGTACTTTATGTCTTATATTTATTTTCCTGATCAGATAGCTGGGTGCCTATTTTAGATATGAGTATGAGTTGTATAAATTCTGGTTTCTGTTTTTTTGTTTTGTTTTTTTTCTTCTAAGTGTATCATTTGTTTTGTTTTGGTGCGCAGTTATCTTGGTTGAAATCGAGATGAAAATTCTGTTTTTTTTCTTTAGCTCTGATCCCAAATGACATACATTTTTTTAAAGCTGAGCTCCTTTGAATATGCTTCAGCCAGAGATGTGTGCAGACAAAATTTGGAGGTTCCCTAACTGGCTACTTTCCTTCTGGGTCTTTTCTTCTCCTCTCATTCTCATTCTCTTTCTCTTTTTCTTTCCCTTGCTCCTTCTCCATTTGCAGCTGCTTTCACCACGTTAAAAGCTATGATAATAGCAACTCTACTGTGCATAATTCTCTCCATTTGCTATGTACTACCCTTTCAAATCTGAATGCTTCTTTTAACTCTCCAATGCCTTCAGATAACTACATTATGTTCAGAGTTTATACTTGTCATTTGTAGAAAGATAGGTCATGCACAGTCTTACTTAGAGATTTCCCAAAACAGGTCTACATCTTTTAAAGGAGTCTTTCCTGTAAAGAAAATTGTAGTTTTTTTTTTTTTTTTCTTTTTCTTCTGTTATTTGACTTCTTAAAGATCTTCATCCATTGTATACTATCTTGCATTGTTTCTGACAAGAAGTCTGTAGTCACTCTTATCTTTGTCCTTATGTGTCTTTCTTTACTTGCTTTTTAAAAAGTTTCCCTTTCTCAAATTATACTGCAATAATTTATTATGATGTGTTTTTGTTGTGGTTTACTTTATCCTTATCCTGCTTGGGTTTTCTTAAGTTTCTTGGCTTTGTGGGTTGTAGTAAATAGTCTGACTCCACTTTTGATGTTGGAATACTGACATCCTTTAAGCACCACTCCTCCCTCTTCCCTTCCGCCCACTTCTGGAAAAGCTTATAAGAAAGTCCAAGTGCTCCTCCTTTAACGGACTCTCACCCCACCCTACTCTCTAACAACAATAAAAACCCGAAGTCATTCTCCTTTCCTTTCCTGTTCTCTCAAGCCATTTTCAGCCCAGCTTGGGAAGCCTGCCTTATACGTCCCAGATAACACATTATGTGAATGATACCACTTTTCAAACCTTCTTGAAGTATGTGTTTGCAACATCATGCTTTGATACTTGAACAAAATGTTTGAGTTGAGCTCATTCTTATATCTTCAGGTGTATATAATACAGATTCAAACTTTTCATCAAATTTTGACAATTTGTATCAAAAAAATTTGATACAAATATTAAAAAAAATTTTTTTTTCTAACTTATTTTGGAACACAAAATTTTTTATATGAGACCATTTGATATTGTCTCACAGTGTACTGAGCTTCTCTTAAATTTTTTAGGCATTTTTTAATGTCTGTGCTTCAATTGGTATAATTTCTAACATCTGTTTTTAAATCTGAATTTTTACTCAATGGTATTTAATTTATAATTAAGATCATTCACTGAATTTTTCATTTACAATGATTTTCAGCTTTAGAAATTACATTTGGTTCTTTTACAAATATTTAATTTCTTCCATCATTATTTTCATGCTTTCCTTTAAATCTTTGAGATGTTTATACTAGCAATTTTATGGCTGTGGTCAGGATCCCATAATTTCTGTTATTACTGGATTCACTTGTACTGGTTTATTTTTTGTCTGGTTATGTGTCATAGTTTATTGCTTCTTTGTAAACTAGTGATTTTTAACTTGAGCCTATGTTATTAAAAATTGGATGTTATGCTTTGTTGCTGTCTTTAAAGACTATTTCACTTCGTTTCCCTCCAATCATGTTTGAGCTCTGGAAATTGATCAGCTTATAGCTCCTTTGTTTTTCTTTGTCCAGCTTGTGAAATTTCACTTTATGCATGCAAAACTTGGGCTATAACAATGGATTCAAGGGAGCTACTCTATATATTTTGGAACTCTTAGATCCCTTCTCTCTGGTACATTGCCTTCTAAATTTCATTTACCTAAGCCTCTACAAACTACCATCTCTGCCTCCTCAACTCAATACTTTTGCCACTCTCAGCTTGGGTTATCATTTATTTCAAAAAAATCCATAAAATGTCTCCAGTGAGACAACTTGTTTTCCTGATCTAAGGGATATATCTGAAAGAGTTATTCCATGCATTTTCTTTATTTTTCTACTTATTTTTGGTTGAAGAATAAAACCAATATCAAGTACTCTTTCATTGTTGAAGATGAGAGTTCTCAAATCTGCTTTAATACTTTAAAAAAACTTTTTAGACAAATAGAGGTTCAAACTAACTTAAATTTTAATGATATATGGCACTTTCAGTGAGAATAACTCAGCTTAGGTAGCAGTGAAATAAGTGGAAACCTTTACACATGGCTAAGTTCACAGTGGTCTAGCCAGGATAAATCACAACCTGTTCTATGCGGTCTTAAAAAAGGTTTTGTTTATGCTTTAAAAAACAACTGTGAGATGCATTCTTATTTCACAAATATTAAAATGTATTTGTTCATGTTATAATCAAAGAAAATGGACTATTATGAAAAAGAGAGAGATAGAAAGGAGAACATGAGATTAAGAAAGATACAGCTATATTCATAAATATAAAAGAAACCCCAGGAAAATGGTAAATACTGTAAACTAGCAATCCCCAACCTTTTTGGCACCAGGAACTAGTTTTGTCAAAGACAATTTTTCCACAGACAGGGGTTTGGGGACATGGTTCAGACGGTAATGTGAGCGATGGCTCAGGTGATAATGCAAGCAATGGTTCAGGCAGTAACGTGAGTGATAGGTCAGGTGGTGATGCGAGCGATGGGGAGCAATAGGGAGTGGAAGATGAAGCTTCACTTGCTCACCCACCACTCACCTCCTGCTGTGCAACCTGGTTCCTAACAGGCCACGATTGGTACTGGTCCACGGCCTGGGGGTTGGGGACCCCTGCCATAGACTGATGGATTTTCCACACATCATTTTTTTCTTTTCCTTCTGTTTTCTGCTAGAATAAATGTATTATTTGTACAATAAAGATGTCTTTTAACAAATGGCGCTGAAGCAACTGGTTAGTAATATGAGCAAAAAAGAAATTCAGCCCTATCTTGAACCATATGCAAAATTAAGTATAATGGGGTAAAAAACAACTATGAACCAACTAGAATACAATATTTTGACCACTAGAATCAAGATAAATATGTCAGTTGGGAAGGTTTGTTCATATTGAAGCCTGGGACTTGGGATGTCAGGAATGACTTTTAGTGTGGGTATTAGTCAAAATGATTTTGGGAGAGAAGGATATTCTGAGCACAGCAACCAGCAAATGCAAATGTACAGAGACATGGTATTGCCCAATGATTTCTTTGTGCTGAAGTATAGTGCGCAGTATTTAGCCAATTATTGAGAACTTACAATGGCTGAGCAATGTTATACGTAATTCATATATATTGCCTCATTTAAACATAGAAAACACACTTATTTCTAGATTATTGCTTCATCATCTGCCTACCTCAACCATCCCATAAGAAATTCTGGGAACTGATGCCAGTTCCTAAAAATTCTTTATTACAGTTACCTTAAAAGACGTTAGAAGCTTTCTTGGATGGATGGATAGATAGATAGGTAGATAGATAGATAGATAGATAGATAGACAGATATACAGAACTCACCCAGATTTTTGTTTTATATTATGAAGAGGGAATTATGTAAGTCATTAAATTTGATCACATTTCTGACTTTGCTAGTCATTTTAATATCTCACGACATGATCTCTCTTTATGTTATCAGCTGTCCAATTAAAAAAAAATGAAAATAAAAAAGCAAATGAGGCCTTTCAGATCTTCTGTGATTAATGGAAAAAGAAATACTGAAGCAGAGAATAAGACTGGCATGTGTATGTGCCAAAGAAACAGAAGCTGCACTGCCCCCAGCCATGCCTACCAGACTCAGCCAACACTCAGCCCACTGGAATACTAGCATTCCATCCAAGTCTGTCCCCAGGTCTCACCTCAAGGTCATTATGCCAGGCTCATGTCTGTCTTCCACCCAGAACCCCTAGTACCTGCTATCAAACCTCCTCCAGTGCAGAGACTCCAGGCGCATCATGGGAAAGTGAGATGCAGTCTGGCAGGGAGAATTTTCACCCACATAGAGGTTCTGGCCTCAAACTGGAGCCTTTACCACAGGCCATCTGTCTCAAGTTATCAATCCCTTGGATCTTCAGGGATCAGAGAAATGGGCTGCTTTGTTCTGAGTCTTATGCTAATGTGCCTCCTGACATACTGTTTGTAAGAGTAGAAAAACATACAATGTAATATTAACAATGGCAAGCCTCTGGTGATGGGTTTGGTAAACTGTATTTTCCAAATTACTTTCTGTATCTTCTTAGAAAACAATTAAAATCTATTTTAAGCTATGAATACAGTACTGTTTCTGTTCTCTGTATTTATTTCATTATTTATTATATGTACATTCATTTATTACTTTAAAACTTAAAAGAAATTCTTTATGATCTTATTTCAAAATATCATAAGAAAATTATGTGACTCGACTCTAGGGAAATTCACTACCATCTATATTACTATTGAAATCTGTGATCTTGTTGGAGACATTTTCATATGTCTGTTTTCATTGCATTAAAAGATATTCAAAGTAAATATGCCATAAAGGAGAAGCTTGTTTGCCAACCAATATTCCATAATATTTTATAACCATGAACAAAGAAATGTATTAAGGAGACCATTTTCTTCTCTGTTAGGTATAAGAGCAGTGCCAGGTTGTTATATATTACGGGGCTGTGACTGAGACAAAATGCACATGGTTTAGACACTATAAACATGTATTTTGTTATAATATGCAATTTAAAAATAATGTTGACAATAATTCTGTAACCTGCCCTATGCTGAAATATAAAAATACATTTTCTTTCTTCAAGAAATGCATAATTAACTTTCTAAGAAACATAAGAGATAACCCCACCAAGCACACATACATATAATATTATGTGACCCAACTGGACTGTAAGGTAAATCTAATCTTTACATGTTTGTCCTATTTTAGTGAATTTGTAACTTTAACCTTTGGAGTTCTTATTTTTGTTTTATTAAAAACATCAACTTTAAGCATTTTTTGTCAGTACTTTTGATTTCTAAAACACAGTCTACCACATCATAGGGCAATGACCACTGAGTAGAATTTTCATAAGCTCGGTAAGGCTAGATATTTGAATTGGGTTTTCCTCTGTTCTTGTTGCATCTGAAAGCCCCTAAACAAAACCCCAAGAAATGAGAGAGCAAGAGATAGAGATAGAGAGAGAACTCATAGTATGAAACAGGAGAGATAAAGGAAGAAAAAGAAAGTGGGGAGGGAGAAGGAAGGAAGGAAAGAGGGAGGGAATGAGGGAAGGAAGGAATGAAAGTGAGAAGGAAGGAAGGAGGAAGTAAAAAGGAAAGGAAAGAAAAGAAAAAAGATGAGAAGAGAACAGAAAAGAAGTTCCATGGAGTAACAAATGATGAAGACGTTTCAAGCATTGATGAATTCACATCCTATTCCTTTGTTTTTTTTTTTTTGTCTCCAACCTGAAATATAAGACAAACAATAAGCAACTAATCTGTAATTATCCTAAGAATAAAGACAGACTGTTTTTTCAAAATTCTCTAATCTATTCAAACTTCTGTATAGTTTGCTTTTTCCAAAACTGCTGGATCCCCCAAATCACTTCACTAATCAACTCTACATGAGGTTAAAAAATCTTTCCAGCACCTAAAGACTTTTTCCAAAACTGCTGGATCCCCCAAATCACTTCACTACTCAACTCTACATGAGGTTAAAAAATATTTCCAGCACCTAAAGACCATCATCCTCATCTTTAAGTAAGAGCAGAGAAACTATCTTTCCATCATCTTGATGAGCTGAAGGACTGCAAGGTTGCAGCCAACAGAATCAACTCTGGATTTCGGGTAAGTTTTCCCAAAGATGAAAGAGCAGGAGGACCATCAGTCTGAGATGACTGAAACTGACACTGGTCTTAATGACTGATTCTGGTGATTCTGGCCATACAACACATGATAGGAATTTTACTTGAACACCATCCCTTTACCTTCAAATTTTCTAGGTCATTTGGTTGAGAGTTTACCTCTTATAATTCAAGAATTTAGCTTTTTGACCAATGTAAAGTCTTTTTCTTCCAAAAGTTTATTTTTCTCCTTTTTATCTTTATTATTAAAAGTGATCTGCTTTGATTTGCATTTCTCTAATAATTAGTGATGTTGAGCATCTTTTCATGTGTTTGCTGGCCATCTGTATGTCTTCTTTAGAGAAATGTGTGTTTAGGTCTTCTGCCCATTTTTTGAGACTAATGAGAACCTACTCTATAGCATGGGGAACTCTACTCAGTGCTCTGTGGTTACCTAAATAGGAAGGAAATCCCCAGAAGAGGGGATACATCTATACATATGGCTGAGTCACTTTGCTGTACAGCAGAAAATAACACAACATTGTAAAGCAACTATACTCCAATAAAAATTAATTTAAAAAGTGATTTGCTTTGTCTTCCATCATTTCATTTTCCTTTTTCTTATTTTTCTATATTATTGGCTATTTCCTTTGTTTATCTTTTGTTATATATTTTCAGTTTTCAAGTTTTTACCACCTGGCAAATTCAAAGGCATAGCTTGTTTTAAAAATACTATTTATAGACTGAAGACTTCCGAATGTATACCTCCAGGTCAGAATTTTCTTCTTAACTCCAGAACCACAACTCTCCATTGGTATATCCACTTGGGCAGTCTCATATACATTTCAAAATTTACGTGCGGAGAACTCCATTATTGATCTTGCTCCTCATCTCTTTCCCTCTGGTCTTCTCTGCCCAAAAAACCAGTATTTCCATGCCTTCCATTCCTCCGGCCAATGTATCATCAGCAACTCCTTCGGCCTGTCCATGTCTAATCCATCACTAAATTCTATCAGCACGTCCACCAAATCTCTCCAATATCCACTACCATAAGCCTAAACCAAATCATCAACTTCTTTTGCTACAACACCTTCCTACATGGTCTTATTGAACCAGCTCTTGACTTATTCTAATCAGTTTTCAACATAAAAGTCAGATCAATTAAAATATTTAAATTAGAATTTTAAAATAATTTCTTTAAAATATTACTGCATTAAGTTCCAACATTACTAGGTTGAGAGAGTATCCCCTTCCTGGTGTGAGAGGAGGGAGGGCATGACTATGGTGGGATACTTCTCAACTATTGCTTTGTTCACCCAATTATGAATAGTCAGGTCACTTTTTTTGAGAATTTGCATTTTAGAAATGCCTTCTGTAGAACACTGACTGATGAATTAGACTGCATACTTTTTATGTTTGTTTTACCCAGTTTCAGAGTATGAACTGTCTGAATGCATGCCCTTATACCACCATATTTACTGGAATATGGGTCACACAATTAAGCTGAACTTGATTGCCATATGTTACCTCTGTATGTCAATTTGTTCCCATGATCTTTTTCATCATGGGCCTATGGTTTTCTCTGAAGTAAAAGCTGCAATTATATCTTTTGCTTACCCTTTATTCATTATTGATTGAGCACCTACTGGGTAAGACAAACTGCTTGTTCTATCTATAGGAGATATAGAGATAAGTAAAGTTCAGGCCCTGACTTTAGGGAATTCAGAATTCAGTGGACGACATGGGACACACATAAGTGACATATACATGTTATGCATATTTGTGCTCAGAGAAAGGAATGGCCACTTCTAAGGTAGTTATGAATGGGAGCTGGTAACTCTAAGACATAATATTGATCACAGATTTTAATTTCACTAATGACATAGTTCCATACATTTTTTATGCTACTTTACTAGTGTTTAGGAAATAGCTCAGCATATGTCCCCTATCTAAAAGTTTACTTGAGATATTCCATCATATGAAAGTTTCATCTTCTAAAAAAGACCATAATAACAACTTCTCAATTCAAGCTGGAATTACTTCTTAGTGAATCCAGCTTCTATATTGTACAAAGGAATTCAAGGTCAAAGAGTTTAAATTCAGTCCTGCATGCCCAAATAATACCAGAAGGAGGAAAATATTTAAAGAATATTTCCCTTAAAATATTAGCTTTTACCAAGGGTTTTAACATCTTCCACCTCTAAATTTATTTTTAAAGTATTGTGCAAGTACAGTGATTTACTGTATACGAAGTTTTAATGTAAACTGTGAAGAACCAAATCAACTGTGTGAAAAGTCCATGATTCAATAGGATTATAATGCACTTGAAAAAAAAAAACTTAAAACTAGGGAAACCAAAAACAAGCAGTGTAAGGAAACAGTTTCCCAGTGTCATAATAACAAAGACATTTTTGATACTGTATATTTGGACTTCTTTTTGTTGTTGTTATTTTCCTCTTATAAAATATGGCTTATTTAATACTATTTTAACCTTCTCAGAGTTTAAAAAAATGGGAAAATGTTGATCTTTTATAGGAATAGAAAGTAGATGCATAGGAGAAAGATTTCAGCAATGTGTCACCAACTCCAACATGTAGTATTTGTAATAAATTGCCTGTAGGGTCTAAATATGTTGCTGAGAAATGTGGACAAGAAAAACAACAGTAGGGCATAATTTAGAGCAAGTGCAAGGTTAAGACAAAGTTCCTGAATGGTGGCAACCTCATTTCAACAAAATACATTGTTGTGTGTGTGGGGGTTATACTATCTCAAGACTTAAGAGGTGGTAAACTATTGGATTTGACTTCTCTGTACTTAGATTTCTTTTTTCTATAAAATCAGAAGTTTGAACCAGGTACCCAATAAGGGACAAATCCACCTCTAAAACTGTTTGATCATGAAATGTCAATTCTGGCAAGTACCCGCAGTTAAGTTTTTCTTTCCTTTGGTACCTAAATAATACTTAAACACAGCCATGATGGATGGGAAACATCTATGGACTCTCCATGAAGTGCTTTTTAAAAAATTATATTCTGTTTTTTTTAAACTCCAATTACATGTACAAGCTTTAGGCTTCACAAAATACTAACCTGCCTCCACTCTAAAGCTAGACCTTTTATTCCTTACATTGATTTCTTGATCTCAACTCTTTAAGAGCCTGGAGTCTCTTTAGGTAGCTGAAGTCACTGCGTGTCTCTCTTTTTGTGAAAATCAGATTAATTTCACAGTACTTCCAGCTCCATCTATTTTAGGACACCCTCCCCTCTGGAGTAGCTCACAGCCTTGTCCTTGGGGTCTCCCATTTCCTACTTTCATCTCCTCTCCTTCTATGGCCTTTGGTCTTGAGCAAGTTGTGTTCTTGGAATTTCTGAATTTCCTGTGTAACAAGAGTTTGTTGTTTCCTTCGATCATTGTTAATTTCTGTCAGTATCGTTTAACAGCTCTGTAACCTAGATTCCCACATTACAGTCATAGTAATAGTTTAAACCACCGTCAACATGGATCACATAGAGTTATACATGAATATCTTCCCAGAATTGTATGCATGCCCATTATTTCATATGGGTTCTGCTGATATTCCTGGGGTTTTGCTGATGTATTAGGTGTCATCTCAATACATCATGATGTAAAATCAGAGCTCAATGGGAATACCATTAACTCTAATGAAGAGAGTCAAAACAACATTCTCAGAAAGGCTTAGAAACAATCTTCTAAAGACGAGTGTTCTCAGGAGGATGACAGTGATCTGTATTACTGTTGGACAAATTCTGTGGGGCAACTTGCTAAGGACAATGGCACAGACATGGGTTGATTTTTAAAAATGCAAGCATACAATATTAATATAGGTTCCCAAATTTCTTAAATAAAATGAATGCATCCATGCATTTGAGGCAGCTTTGCATTGCCAGCCTGAGGAGGCTATGAGGGGAGCATCAGTATTATTACTAGAGCTGGGTAAAGATGTCTTCCTGGATCAAATGCACCACGATATATATGTACTTCTTTGTTTAGCTCTGCATTCCCATTTGTTCCTAATTTCTGCATATAAACACAAGGTAGATGGGACCTGATGGGAAACTTTGTTTCTGATCAACTACAGAGAAGTTTTCCAGCATCTGTTGAGCTCAGCTAGTAAGCACGATTTATAAAACAGTGAATGACTAACCCCTGTAACCATTTTAATGACCCTAAAATAAAGTGCTTAGAGCAACATCTGTCCCAGCAGCTGGGTTCTCTGCATGAGTGGGCAGAGCGACACATTGGGACAAATTCTGTTCTCCCTTTTGACAGAAACAATTGCAGCAGATCATTTTTATCGTAATCAATTTAGGTACAGTTTCTTGGAAACCATCTGTGTAGTGTTCATAGATTGTGCTTAAGAATTTAAATGTGTATATTTTTGGTCGCTTGATGTAGCATCTGCTAATGGCCACATAAGTTCCACTTTTTATGCAGAAAGCTGTTTCCTTGTAAAGGGATTAGTAGAATGACTACTTGATTTTATCCTTTTAACTACCCAATAAGCTTCTGCCATTAGAATGACATCTGTCATGGAGGGTTAGTTTTAGAATTAATTGTTCAAAACATTAAAACTGGAGTTGAAGTTATAAGACAAAGCTTCAGTGAAACATTTTATAGTGTTTGTATCTCTAGATCATCAATGCAGTTAATATGGTTGTGTATGGGGAACTAAAACTAAAGAAAAGTCGCTTTTGATAACTCTTTTTCATCCATTTTTATCCAGTTTTTGTTTGTTAGCCTATGCCTTTACAGTTATTAGTTAAATAATCATACATGGAAATCAAATGTCTAAAACAGACAACATTAACTTCAGCCTTGAGAATAATTTTGCAATCATATTAAAAGGTAATTGCTCTTAAAATAGTTGATAATGAAAATTGATTGGCTTTGGTGCAAAAATGAAGGATTTGCCTAAAAAATGCTGTCAGCTATATTTTTGGAATGGAATGCATTCTGTAATGTAATTGAGTCTTGATAACACATTTTGAGTAGAGAAATTCCTTGCCTTGCTTGAGAATTCTTTTTGAATTTAGCAAATATGGCACTATCTGGATAATGTAAGATATCTGAGTACGTTAAGATTTCCATGGTTTGGGGCTTCCCTGGTGGCGCAGTGGTTGAGAGTCCACCTGCCGATGCAGGGGAGACGGGTTCGTGCCCTGGTATGGGAAGATCCCACGTGCCGTGGAGCGGCTAGGCCCGTGAGCCACGGCTGCCAAGCCTGTGCTCTGCAACGGGAGAGGCCACAACAGTGAGAGGCCCGGGTATCGCAAAAAAAGATTTCCATGGTTTGAAAAAGTTTTTTTTTTTCCTCTAGTAACAGACATGTTTGGACTTTTCTCTATCCAAACATTTTGAGTGCCCACAAAACAAATTTGATAAACAACTGGCTAAATAAACAAAATAATGTCAGGATTCAAATTCTATGAGATTATGAGACACTTAACGTTACATCATTTTTATTTTCATAAATACTAAGTAGAAGGTTAAGAGCAGTATGAGTTTTGTATTCATCCCTACAAACACATATTAAGTGCCTATTAGGTGTAAAGGGCTGAGGTTACAAGGTGTATGAGTAGTTCTAAGCAGGAGGAGCTCCCTAGGTAATACAAAGGAAAGAGCGTCTTGTAACTGGAGTAGTTTCCTCTGTGTTCTCAAGGTGCTGTTACAGACATATCTCAATTTGGCACAAAATTGGAGTAGTTTGTCCAGCAATCAACCTGGTCATTATCCATGTGTTTTCCTTTTATTCCCTTGTAGTCAACAGTCTTGATTCGTAAAACAGAGTAAGTAGTGAGTTGTTTGTAATAGTATACAGGTGAGTGTAATAATCAATTATATTTATTAAATGGGTTGTATGGCTGTGCATTAGTTAATCAACGCATGAATCGAATATGAAATTGGAACTGCTAATAAAAATGTTTCATTGTAAATGTCTGTCCCTGAAATTTGCAAATTGTTTACTTAAAAAGGTATGAAAAGAGAGAAAGAAATACAGTGGTTACACAGGATGGGGTTTATAATATGCATACTAGAGGTGATGGATAAATTTTCCAATAAGATTTCTGCAGTCGATAATTCCAGTACATTTCAGGAAATATATCATCAGAATTAATTTATGGTAACTTCTGAAAGTGGCAGGAGGTGAGATACTTAAGGCATGTGCCATTTTTGTCTCCCTGGTCTAGAGAAGTCCTTTCTACCCCAACTTATCAATCAGCTAAATAGTCTGCAAGATTAATTAGATTAAAGAATTTGGTACTATGATTCTATGTGCTGGAAGGTGTCCAGACTATTAGAAACATCATTTCAATAATACCCTTTCATGCCATCTGTAAGAATCACATCAAACAGACTTAATGCAGATGAACATAATACAAAACAGAACTTACAGCCAAAGAGAGGAACACACACGCAAGAAGGTACACACACACACACACACTCATGCCTCAAGCCTCATATAGGTACAAAAATATATGTAGGAGCCATAAAGAGAGTTGTGATGCAGTAGCAGAGGAGAAAATTAAAGATTTCCTCCATTTTGAGATTCACATTCCTCCAAAAATAGCTTTATACTTTAAGCTTCCAACTACCTTTTCTCAGATTGTCTGTTGGGCTGTGGTTCTTTGGGAAGGTATGTTTTTTTTCATTTAGATGGATGTGTGTGTGTGTGTGTGTGTGTGTGTCTGTGTGTGTCTCTGTGTTTTTGAGTGTGTGATGTCAGTGCTCAGTCTAGGTTGTTTGGTGCTTTTGCAGAAGATGTATGCTGGTTACCGTCTCAGACTTGATTACCCAGCATCTTTCAGGGTGCAGAAGGTGGCAGATATTGTGTATAATGTATGTACAAAGATACCAAGAATCCAAGATAGAAAGAGATGGACGCTGAGAACTGCAGGTGCAGACTGTGGAAGTTCAGGGATGGAAAGATTCTTTCCAATAGGAGGATTGGAAAATCTTCCAATGAAAGAAGTAACATCTTAGGAAGTCTTCCCTTGACAAAGCATTGTTTCATTTGAGATATGCATGATAGATAGATTTGGACTTGCAGGTGAAGAGGACGATATAAGCAAAGCTAATAATTGCTGCATCTTCTTGCCTGAATTTCAAAGATTCCTTGAGAGAGCCATGTTCGTGACTTAACTGCTTGTGGCTGGAAGCACCAAACAGACTGAGGGGACACAGCACAATTATATGCCCACTATGGGCTGAGATCCACCAGGTTCCTTGCTGTGCAGGGTTTGGTTTGGTTTGGAATTAAACATTGTGCAAAGCAGTGCTACTCAAAGTGTAATTCTTGGATAAGCAGCATCAACACCACCTGGGAATTTTCTAGAACTGCAGATCTCTAGACCTCGTATTTGAGAATCCTAGCACGAAGCAAGGATAATGAAACTTGACTTCAGCAGGCATCACTTTTCCACTTGACCTTTCTTCCTGATAAAGTACCAGCTGGGTTATCCAATCTTTCTTGTGCCTTCACAAAGAACTTTGGTAGGTGCTCATCACTGACAATATTTATTTTTAGGGAACTTTTGGTAGTTAATCGTGCTAATGATTTGTCTGCTTCTTTGTTTTACAAAATCACGCATGATTGTAATTCTGTGGGCTCCTGCCAGGAAGCCAGAAAAACCCATAGCTGCTCTGCTGAGCTCCTGACAGCTCCAAACTTCAAGTACGATGGGGTAGGGAAGGGGGGCATCAGAGACTGTTGGTGCCCAGGCAGATGTGACACATGGGTTCATTTTAGAATATGTGGTCCGCTGAGACTCTTTTCAGTCTCATCCCTTCGAGTCAACTACAGGATCCTGAGGAGATGGTTGATTATTTTTGTGTAGTGTAGTTGGGTGAGATCGGTAGTTCTTTCAGTCCTGGTAGAGACTAAAGGATGAATTTATGCAGCTGTACATTGACCCAAAGCCTATTTTTTTGTTTTTACAGCGAAAAACTAGTGTCTAAGGGCCTGTTACTCTCTCTCTGTGGTTCTCCCTTCTGACCTCTGCTGCCCATGCCCTTTGGGGCTCACCTGTTTGCTACATGAATGCAAGTTGCTGGTGGGATTGACGCAACTCCAGTTGGAGTCAAAGAATCTCAGTGTTCTCGTGGCCATATTGAAGAGTAGAAAGTAAGGGAAGTTGTCCAAGGTCATTGGATGGGAAAGTGCAGTTCAGCACTCCTTTTCCTGCATCATTCCACCTCTTCCAACACAGGCTGTGTCAAGAGCGATCAGTGAGGGACACAGTTGCTTCCAAGAGCAGGCAAGTGATACAGTCACTGGAGTATGTGAGGGGTGGGTAGAGAGGGGATGGGAGAGTGCCTGTCCACCTAAAGCAAAGAGCTCCAGCCAATCATGCCATGTGGAAACCCAGGCCCAGTGTTGGCAGATTGTACGTTTTAATGTGAAAACTCCCAATTTTTAAATGTTGCCTCAAATGAAAAATGATCGTGTGAGATAAACAAACATGTTTATAGGTCTGACGGGGGCCATGGACCACCAGTTTGAAAACTCCATGTTTCCAGTGAAGTTGTGCCCCACACTGACTTTTCTCATTTTTTTCTTAGTTCACTTAGTTTGAAGTCATCCCTTTCCCAGCCCTCCCGCCTAGAGCAACATCTGCTCTTATCTCTCTGACCTACTTTTGTTCATGCCATTCTTTTTGCCTGTTATGTATAACGTCTCTCCCATATCTAGTCCAATTTAAATGTCTTTCAAGTTTGAAGTCCAGTCACACCGCCACCAGGCAGCCTTCTTTGGCAACCCCAGCCAGCCAAGGAGGCTGGCTCCCTTAATGAGCAAGGCATTTGATGAACAAGCACATTTGATGCTCAGTTAACAGTCTATGGCAGGTGGTGGGCACACTCAACCCTGGTAGATACGCCAATCACCTGGAGAACTTTAAGCAGCAGTGTCATCCAGGCCTCGCCTCCAGCAATTCTGATTTAATTGGCCTCAGGTGGGATCTGGACATTCTTTTATGCTCCGAAGTAATTGTAATTTGCCAGAATGGAAAATGATGGAGACGTTTAATGATAACTTATTCAAGGCCATGTTTTGATTAATCAGATTGTAATCAATTTTTTAAAAAAAGCAGGGAGGTGGTTTATATTTACCTTTTCCACACAAAGGAATGATGAAGAGTATTTCACATGATAGATGGTCCAGGAATGCACAGGACAAACCAGCAGTTTTCTAGTCCACAAACTGCCAATGAGCGTGCATTTCTGCCTGAGCTCTTTATATTCTGTAACTCACCATATTGAGGGCTCTTGGGTTTTTACCAGTTGTGGGACATAGTCCATGCTTGAAATGGTCCAGGAAAAGGAAATGGAGTCATTTTGGCCAACACTGTTGCTTATCTTCTCTCTGTTTCCAGGTATTCGGTGATGACCATGGTCATAGTAGCCTTAGATGAACACAAACGGGACAAGGAAGGAGTGGCCTGTTCTGCATAGGCAATGGGACAGGAACAGCATGACTGTATCAAAAATCCTTAAAATATTTCCCTCCTTTCTGAACCAGTTATTTGTGTCCCAGGAATCAACTGAAATAACAATACAAAATACCAAATAATATTTTATTGCACATAAATTTTTACTGAAATGTTACCAAATGATCAAAAAAATTTAAATAACAAAACCATCCAAATCTTCATGGTGAAATATTGTGTCTATAGCCATTAAAAGGTTTTAAAATCCCCACTGGACTAGCATGGGGGTTAAGTTGATTTTATAATAATGATATCATTCATTTATTTCTTTATCTTTTCAATCAAGCACATGCTTATTGAAATCTACCATATACAAGGCATCAAGATATTATATACATAATTGAGATTGTGTATATGTGAAACATTGCAAAATTTTGCTACTCTCATATGAAGGCATCTTTTAAATTTTTCATCATGTTTTCCAAGTAGCTTTGAGTAAAGCCACTGGTTTCTGTATGTATTTTTTATTTACTTTAATAATTTCATAATATTTAAAATAGTTTGTTTTAAAGTTATTTCCCTAAGCTTGTTTTAAGGGTAAGTTCCTCTGCAAGAAATAATGTTGCCTCTTGGATAGTAAAAAGTAATATTTCTTATTTATTTTTAATAAGTGTTGCTTGACAAGAAATTGACAATGATGTAATATGATTTGGGGAACAGAGGGTTTCTTACCTATCTTCTGATTTGAATAGGAATGTCTTACTAATATTGTCAGTTTCAGTGGTGTCAGAGAAAATAGAGAATAGTCGACTAATTTAAGACATATTTTGAGGGAAGATACTATAGGACTTCTTGATAGTTCTCATGGCTTAGAAATGAGAAAAAGGCAGGAAACAAATATCACTCCTAGGTTTCTATCTTGAGCAACTAGCTAACTGATGAAGTCATTTACTAAGATGGGAAAGCCTTGCATATGCAGGATTGGGATGAGGGTGTGGGATCATGAATTCTAATTTAGACATATAAAGTTTGAGATATCTGTAAGACACCCAAGCTAAAATATCAAGGAGGTAGTTGGCTTTATGATTATAACTGTAGAAAATAATTGGGGTCATCAATCTAGATCTGGTACTTAAAACCTAAGGAATATGTGAGATCACATCTGTAAAGAATGTAACAGACGCTGTTAGACAAAAGGGAAAAGAACTTAGGAAAAAGCACCAAAGTTTCCCAAAATTTAGTATTTGGGAAGAATGGAGAGAAATGTGAAATTTCTCATGTCTATCTGTCTACCTATCCCTTTGTATATTACTCTTACAGCACATACCTTTGGGAAGTATTAGGTCATGAGGGTAGAGCTCATGAGTGAGTTAATTCCCTTATTAAAAATTAAGGAGACAAGGGATCTCTCTCTTTTTCTTTCTATACTTTCTACCATGTGAGAATACAAGAAGACAGCCATCTGCAAATCAGAAAGTGAGTCCTTACTAGACACCAAATTTGTAGATGCTTTGATCTTGGGCTTCCAGCCTTCAGAACTGTGAGAAATAAATTTTTGTTGTTTAAATCACCCAGTCTATTGTATTTGTGTTATAGCAGCCTGAACTGATTAAGCAGTGTATAGAAACATTTTATTTCTTAACCAAGAAGTTTTTATCCTAGGAATACAATTATCATTCAACATAAGAATTACCACCATTGTGCTTTTAGAGATTAAATGATAAAAGCAATATGGTCATATTATAGAAGAAGTAAAACCATTTGGGGAAAAATTTATTTAAAGAAGTATTGATAGTAATCTAGGAGTAGAAGAGAATCTCTTTAATCTGATAAAGCATAACAACTCAAAATACATATCAAATCTTACACATATTGACAAAATTTTGAAAGCATTCTCATTTAAATCAAGAGCTAAAGAAAGCCCTGGTATTGTCACTATTATTCAGTAGTCATAGCCAATGCAATAACACAAGAAAAAGAAATAGGAGCTATTAGAAGAGACAAACTTATAATAATTCACAGATTAAATTATTTTCTACATAGAAAGTCCAATATAATTTACAAACAATAAGAACTGAAATATAGAGTTTAGTAGTATACTGGATGATATGTTCGATATAGGATATAACCAATATCTAAAAACCAGCAGTGCTTTAATTCACAATTCATGACTAATTGTATGTTGTTATCAAGAAGAAATACTTTTTATAATAGCAGAGTGATGCATCCAGTATGATTCCAGGTATGCAAAATATAAAAACAGGCAAAGTGTTACTACTGTTTTTAGTGACCAAAAAAAGATGTGAAGAAGTCTGAAACATGAGATGAAGAGATCCATTAAATCTGTAGTAGAACTTGTTTCTGGGAGGGAGGGAAGCAAATGGGAGACTTATTTGACATATACAAATTAATTCAACTTAATTGCAAAATTCTATTTGTAATTAAAATAATCTGAGCCAAAAGTTAATGTCTATTATTTCTGTGTTGAAATATAGTGCTTTGTTACAGTATCTCATGTAAGTTTTTCAAATTTAGGTAACACTGGTTTATAGCATTATATAAGTTTCACATGTACAATGTTACACTTGGCTTCTGTATACACTACAGCATGCTCACCACCAAAAGTTTAGCTTTTATCTGTCACCATACACTTGACCCCTTTTACTCATTCTACCTTCTACCCACTCCACCTTCTCTCTGATAACCACAAATCTGTTCTCTGTACCTATGTTTTGCTTTGTTTTGTTTTAACTTGGTTTGGTTTATTTATTTTATATTCCACATATGAGTGAAATCATATGGTGTTTGTCTTTCTCCATCTGACTTATTTCACTTAGCATAATACACTCAAGTTTCATCTATGTCATCACAAATGGCAAGATTTCCTCTTTTTTGTTTAGGCTAATATTCCATTGTGAATACACACACACACACACCACACACACACACACATACACACCATGGCTTGTTTATCCACTCTTCCATCAGTGGGCACTTACGTCGTTTCCATATCTTGGCTATTGTAAATAATTCTATGATAAACATAGGGGTACATATAACTTTTCAAATTAGTGTTTTGTGTTCTTTGGATAAATACCCAGAAGTTGAATAGCTTGATCATGTGGTAGTTCTATTGTTAATTTTTTGAAGAATCTCCATACTGTTCTCCATAATGGCTGCACCAATTTATATTCCCACCAACAGGATATGAGGGCTCCCGTTTCTCCATACCCTCTCCAAAACTTGATATTTCTTGACTTTTTGATAGTAGCCATTCTAACTGTCATGAGGTGATATTTCATTGTAGTTTTGATTTGTTTTTACCTAATAATTAGTGATATTGAACATCTTTTCATGTGGCTTGTCCATCTGTATGTCTTCTTTGGAAACCTGTCTATTCAGATCCTCTGCCCATTTTTAAATCAGGTTGTTTGTTCTTTTTTGTTGTTGAATTGTATGAGTTCTTTATATATTTTGGATATTAACCCCTTACTGAATATATGATTTTCAAATATCTTCTCCCATTTGGTAGGTTATCTTTTAATTTTGCAAATATTTTCTCCCATTTGGTAGCTTATCTTTCTGTTCTGTAATTCTTTTTAAACACAGAGAAAGAAGCAGCAGTGGGGTTGTTGGCTGTAAAATGTCAGACCTCAATGGAAATGCAGAGGAATTGAGGCCAGGGTTTGAGTCCCCATAGAGACCTCATATGCTCAATCAAGATGGCAGCCACCAGCTGAGGGCATGCAGGAAGCTAAGCTGTGCCTGGAGGAGAAGGCTGGCTTGTCCTCTTTCATACTGGGGAAAAGGTCCCTCACAAAAGGCCGTGGACATGCAGCTGATACTAATACCTTGCTGGCTTGTTCAAGAGTTGAGTATAGGAAATTCTGCACATAGAGTACATTAGTAATTCTACTTCATAACAAAATAAGCGACTTCTCCATTTCTAAGGATGACTATTAATATATCATTGCAAATGTTCCTAAACACAGAAAAATATTGTATATTTGAAAATGCCTATTGGAAATATTTGAGAGGGACCATCCAGGAGCTGTCTGGATTATATGGAGAGTTCAGAGTTAAAATCCAACTCTCAGTACTTACTGATAGCTGGGTTGGTGCCATACCTCCCAAGAAGTAAGTATTCTTGACTTTCTCTTAGCCAAAGCAGATGGTGAGTAGTTTAGAAATTTGATTTGCCTGAAACACTTCCTTTTAGGGCAGTGTGGTAGATTCCATTTATGACTTTGACAGGTAAGGTGTAATGTTAGATTTTAATACAGAGCTTTTCACTCTGAGGCACAGACATCTGGGCAGCAGTGTCACATATGTACAATACATGGGCTGGAAACAGGGTCCTTCTTCTCCTTTCAAAAACCTTTCTGCTCCATCTGCCTTTCTAAAGACTTTGGACACCACATTCCAATTTAGGGAATGGGATCATTTTGTAATTTGTTAAAATTTGTAAAAAGTCTATATGTTCCTGATGAGTTTGTACTTTAGCCTTCATATCGAACAATATTTGAAATGAGCAGGTGTGTCAAATTTTGCCCACAGTGTCAAATTATTTAGATGAATATGTCCTCCCCTTTCAGTCAAGGACACTAAATGGAACCAGTAATGCCAGGGAGATGACAATGAGATTTTGTTTGCTCTGCATAAAGAAGCAAGTTAGAATTTTTCTTCAATTTCCTATGCCAGAAATTGTGCAGTTTTTCCTGTAAAAGTTGCATTTTTGTTGCTCTCTTTATAAAGTTTTGCTCAGAAATAAGGGTTCATCCTTGGTATCTGAGGGTATGAGTTGGGATACCACTAGCTCGTCCTTGTTGTGTGTCCTAGAACACGTCCCTACCTCTCTCTGCCCCAAGTTCTCAAGTATACAGTGGCATCACTAACAGTGTCATCATACAAGGTATCACTGAGGATCGAGTGAGTTAGGACCTGTGAAGTGCTCAGAACAGAACCTTGCTTGTAGCATGCATTCAATAAATAGCCATCATCATTAGACAGAATGTGATTAATGTAATGGACATATTTCCTATTTTTGGTTTGGCTGAGAGTAAGCTCAGAACTAAAGTTGTAGTTCAACAGAAATGATTGTATGGGGTTAACAGTTTGAATATTTATGTGCTAGATTCCCTTTCCACTTTGTATTTTCCAAGGCTTTGCTTATAGACTTTTTTTTTCTGCTATAAATTCTTATCAGTCACCTCAAATGTTTTGAAGAAAGAATACTGAAACAGAGACACTCTGTGTGTGTGTGTACATGTGTCTGTGCTGGAAGTGCCCTAAAATAAAAACTGGTAAGCAATATCACCACTTTCCCCTCACTTTGTGAGTGAACAAGAAAATCCCAGCCAGGGCACCAGAGCAATGACTTTGGATACATGCACTTGATTCACACTCCAAAGCAATGTCTTCTTGTAGGGCCATAGCAACCTTGTTTGGATGAAAAAATGGTGATCACAGACCAAGGCTCAGTTGGGCAAGATTGGGCAAGACAGTGGGAGCACCTGTGAAGAGCGGAAGAGACGAGGAGTGTAGTTCTCTGTAGGTAAGTTTACAAACTGACATAAAAATAGACTATAATGAAATTCTCACGGGAAAGTCACAGGATTAGGCTGAGAAGGTCTTGGGGAAAATGCATTTGGTAAAAATTTGACCCTTGGTATTGACCTAAGTCTTTATAGAACTCAGACCTTCATCCAATCACTTCACTTACCCAAGCCCCCATTTTCTAGAAGTAATACTAGTGCCAACCATTCAAAGGATGTTTGAGGATTGAGTGAGTCCAGGGTACAGATACAATTTTCAAACTCAAAAGCGTTCGCATGCATGAGCTGTCATTACTATTTCAATGTCTTTATGGCAGTTATTTTCCAGGGGACAGTCACTTCTCAGCTGGAGACAAACTGAGCCTAAAACTTCTCCCCTGAAGGCAGGTAACAGTAGCCTTCTCCATGCTCCAGAGTCAGAGAACTAAAAGGAGAGGGAACAAAGAACACTTTCTCTAGAAAATTGTGCAGTGGGAAGATTCACAATTGTCCCTGCCTCTGTTCTCTCACAGTCAGCCTGGCTAAGGGTCATTGATGAGCTATTGTATTTTTTCTCTCTATCTCTAAAAAGTCTGCTGAAACATCCTCCCAGGAGCCAAAAGAGGAGGCGAAGAAATAAACAGCAGCTGATGGTTGAGGGAGCTTAGCCAGAGCGCCCTTCAACTCAGGATGACGGTGTGTGTGTGTGTGTGTGTGTGTGTGTGTGTGTGTGTGTGTGTGTGTGTTGCGGTGGGGTTGGAGGGGAGGGTGGACAGGCAGGTGAGTGAGACTTTTCACAGTGTATGGGGTGTGAGCAGCCCTCCAGAAGCGGCTTGCCCAAGAGGTGTCTCTGGCTTTCGAGAAAGTAAGCCAGGTGAATAGGTAAAGTGAAGATGAGATGTTATTTCCTGGCCAAAGTGATCAAGGTGGGCGTGGCACATGCCCTGTTAACAGGCCTTAATTTTAGACAGGATTGGCCAGGCACAATGAATTACTGGACAGAGTCGTTCTCCATAAATGTCCATTGAAGGACTAGATGAGCCTGCTCACTGGCCACCAACTGAAGCCTCAGGGCCACAGGGATGGAAGAGCCAGATGGGCCTCCCCCATCCCCTCCCAGATCTCCACCCCACCCCAAGACTGGCCCTGAAAGCTCTGTGGAGTTTCATTCCAATTTTTTTCATAATGCCTTTTAAAATGACTTGTTAATACTATAATCTCATTGTAAGAAATTTAAAACTTGAGAAAAATACAAAGAAGAGAATGGAAATGGCATAGAGTCAGTCTTACAATCCTAAAACAACTTTATTAACGTTGTGGTATTGAAGCCAAATCTGGCCTCTACACCACGACACTGAATTAATTTTCAGAAACAGAGTTTTGGGTGAAGTAGAAAAGGATAGCTTTATTGCTTTGCCAGGCAAAAGAGGGACACAATGGGCTCATGCCCTCGAAACTCTGTGTCCCAACCTGAAGATGGTAGTGAGGAGTTTTAGAGCGATGGTTCAGAGAGGGCGTGATCAGCTCATGGGCATTCTTCTGATTGGTTGGCGGGGAGGTAAGTGGGAGTCGGCATCATCAACCTTCCGGTTCCAACTGGTCTGGCTTTTGTGCCCAGGAGCCCCACAGTGTCCTGCACGGTAGCAGTATATTTACTGCAGTTACATCATCTCAAAGGTTTTGCCATTTGTGTTTTATTCCCCATGACATTTTAGCCAGTTCTCAAATTTCCACCAACTACTTAAGATACAGTTTACATATTCTGCTCTGCTGAGAATGTGCCCTGGCATGTTTAATTATTCCTCTATTTTCATACATGGGAAGCTCCATCATTTCATCCTACACACCACTGAGTGTCTTTGCATCTGACTGCACACATATTTGCAAGCACCAATGTCCCTTTGTTATTGGTCACTTGAAGTGGAATTACCTTGTTAAAGTATGTAATTCTCAAAATGTACACACACACATACACACACACACACACACATTCCAACTGCTTTCCAAAAAATCCTGAGATTTTTATTCCCTTCCAAAGAAGTGCATGACGGTTCTAATTTCATCCCACCTTTTCAACCTTTAACAGGATAACTTAAAAATAATTTTCTATCTTGAAAGACCCAAAATGATATTTAATTGCTTAAATGTAAACCTTTATTTCTCTGGCACAGGTCTTTGGTCTGGATAACGAACCAGGATCAAGAGATGAGAAGAGTCTCTAAGGAGAATAACCCCCAAGTAGAGCCTTAGTAGTGGACCCCTTCCCTGCACCCTCCATCACGGCTGCCAGGTCCTTTGGGCTGGGGGTGTGGGAAGCTCCCAAGCTGAAGGCCTGTCCAGGAAGAGGTCTCCTAAAGTTCTGCAGAGCCCTGGATAACAGGAGGCTATGCGGCTTTAGAGAGGAATGGAGAGGCCGCTCCTGCTGAGATGTAGTGTTAAGATTGGGAAAAGCTCAGGGACCTGGGAAGCTGGGGAAGCCACAGTCTGGGTGGCAGCGAAGGGCCTCCAAGGCTGGGCTCTGACTCTGTGCCTCCTGCTCTCCATCACCTCACAGTGCCCGCCCCCCTGTGGGACCCTGACCCAGAGGAGACATAAGAGGAGGAAAAGGAGGCCTGATTCAGAGCCACCCCTTCCCTAATGCAGCTCCACCTGTGCCCCGCGCTGGCTGTGCCCCCATCCCCCTGGGGCCTCCCCTTCTGAGCTGACCCTCTCCTGGGTGCTGCCACAGCACAGACTCATGCCCACCCATCACATTACACGGGGTCTCTTTGCCTTTGCTCTCAAGTGCCTCCACGAGCCTTGAGGGGAGACCATGTCTTATTCATCCACCTTACCGAGCACAGGGCCTGGCGCAGATGCAGGGCCCTGTGGGCTCCTGGGCACAAAAGCCTCTCTGTGTCCCCATTTCTTGATTACAGGAAATAGGCTTCATTCAGCCACCATGACCTTCCCTGAGTTCCAAGGAGCAGGTTCAGTTGCTAATTAGGGAAGAAGGGGATGCAGACATGGGAGGACGGTTCAAAAGGAACAGTAGCGCAGCCTTGGGGCAGGGTCCTGGTTCTCCCTCAAGGGATACATACAACAGTATCTTTGAGCTGTTTTGCAGATACTGAAACCCCCTCCAGGCGGGAGAAGTTAACTGTATGGTGCCCACAAGCACGTGATCCCACACTGGTTGGAAACAGAAGGTTGGTGATGCCGACTCCTACTTACCATCCCACCAACCAGTCAGAAGAATGTCCACGAGCTAACCACACCCTCTCTGAACCATGACTACAAATCTCTTCACTACCCCCTCCAGGTTGGGACACATAGTTTCGAAGGCAGTAACCCTCTGTGGCCCCCTTTGCCTGGTAAAGCAATAAAGCTATTCTTTTCTACTTCACCCCAAACTCTGTCTCCGAGATTTAATTGGGTGTCAGGGTACAGAGGGGGATTCTGATTCAAGTGTGTGGTACATCAGTGAATAGGGATAGAGTTTTCAGAATCCCACCCAGGCTGCACCATCCCCCCAGGGGGCTTGCCAGGCTCACCTTCTCAGGGAGCTGGTACCCTGCAGGGAGGAAGGGACTTGCTGGGTACAGGTTTTGCAGGGGCCTTGTTTCCCTAGGCAACCTGCTTTCTCTTTCTTGTTCAGAAGGCAGCTCTCATCTGCAGTTCTGGGGCCTGCAACTTTTGCCATATGTCGGTTGTCTCTGCCTTCATGATCCCAGCCATATTAATGTTATAATTAGAGCCAGTATTTATACAGATTTTCTTCTGAGCACCAGCTCCTCATGCTTTGCGGGAGTGATTTTCTTCGTCTTCCCTGCATTGCTGGTTCAGGGATATTATTCCATTTTATATTCGAGGACAGATTGGGAGAGAGAAGGGAAGGGGAGAGAAACATGGCAGAGACAGAAAAAGCAAAGGGCTCGACCCATCCTACTTCCAACCCCGTCAGGCTGACCCAGAGTGCTGTCGGGGGTGCCTCGCTGACCTCTCTGCTTCTGCTGTCCTCCAGAAGCCAGAAGGAGCCTCTTATAATGTAATTAGATCACAAAGCTCTTCCTCGCCTCCGGTCCAGAGTGCTACCAGATACCAGCACTGGGAGGCCCCTCCCTTGGCCAAGCCCCCGAACTCCAGCCTCAGCTTCCACAACCCCTCCTGCTACTTCTGTGGGCTCTCTTGCTGACCCTCAAACAAGCCAAGGACAATTCTGCCCCAGGGACTTGGCCATGCTGAGCCTGTGAATCTGCACAGCCCATTCTCCCTTCTGTTAGGTCTCTGCTCGCCATCCCTGGGGAGTATCTTCTGTATTCTCCACCCTGACTGACTCCATGCACATTCCTGATGGTTTACAGGCTGCCACCTCTGCTAAGATGTAAGTCCACGAGGGCACTAATTTGGTCTCTTTTATTCACTAGTGTGTTTCCAACACCAAGAATTGTGACAGGCCCCGAGTACTGTGGGAGGTCATCCACAGGACGTAATGTCCAGCTGACATGCAAGCTGGTCCCGGGCAGTGAATCTCCTCACTCCCTCCTGTCCTCAGAGGGTAAATTCCACCCGTCGTTCCTACAGTGGGAACCGTGTTCAAGGACGCAGCCTTGGGAGGTCAAGTGTTGTTCTAGAAGTACATGTGATGGAACCCAGTTAAGGCCTCTCTACAAACTTAAGATTCTGGCAGAGGGTGAGAAGGTCTACTTGCCTTACAGTTTTCCCCAAACGGTCTTGTGTGTAAGCTCCTTTGCTTATCAAACTCACCACGTACCCATCCGGAGTGATGCCTCTTCCTTCAGTCTCTCCTTGCCCACTACAGGGCCCAGTTTGCAAACCAACAAGTAGGCACTCGGGAGATATTTACTGAAGAAAAAGTAAATGAATAAAGAAAGAGATAAATGAATCAATCCAGGAGCAGTTCCCCATTTCCACACACTTTCTTTCCTGATGATTCAGTTTATTTTGCTTGATCCCAAAGAGGCAAAGTACTAAAGGCTTATGTTTGTGCAGTACTACAGTTAACGCAATGTTTTACATCTGCTCCCACAATGGATTCTCTCAGCAGCCTGAGCAACCTTGTCAGGTTGGCAAGATAGGAAGATTCTAGCACTCAAGATCTGAGCTGGGACCCAGGTGTTTCCTAAGTACTCCGAAGTTTTAGAACTGCTGCACACAAAGACATGCTTCTGCCCTTTGTTTACAGATGACATGAGCACCGAACTCCATTCTTCTCCTGGCGATGGCCTCTCAGGTTTGCCTCTCCTTTGTCTGTCTCAGCTTCCCCTGTTGACATGATCTAATACACATTCACAGTAATATTCGTATGCATATTGTTACTTGTTGAAAGTAAGTGTAAATAAGATTTTAACTCCCAATTCTTCCTGCTCTAATTGCTGATTCCCACACTCGGTGGGTGAGGGGGAAAGGGAGATAATTTTTCCTGCCTTTGAAGCATTCAAGTTCAGTCTTGGCATCAACCATGTCATGTGAGATGTTACACATTTTTAAGGTTACCAACTGCTTCACGATCTTCTTCCACATTATGTTCTGAATCTCAGCGCTCTCTCCCATCAAGTACAGGTTGCTCCCACCCCTATGGGTTCTATGTAAACTCCACGAATCAAGGCTGCTCACCTCAAACTTACATCCTTTTTGATCAAAATGTCCAAAATGGTGCCACTAAAATGATTTATCTGATCTACAGCTGTGGCGCTAACCAAGAGAAATGAAAATTTGTATAAAGGTGATCCTATTACTCTGTTGTAACTCTTTGGGATCAGGAGCCCCAGCCTCCAGGCCTCCCCCACCCACACCCACAACTGCATGAAAACAGAGTATTTACATTTGCCAAATTGAAGATAATCACCTCCCAATTGGTTGCTGCCCTTCAAGGCTCAGCCTGAAACTGGGGAGGACCCTGTGGGGCTCCTGGGCACGGAAGCCTTTTTTGTCCCCTGTTTGTGGTAGGCAAGACTCCAGCCTCCATGACCTTCCCTGAGTTCCAAAGGGCAGATCTGAACTGTTGCTAATCAAGAGAGGAGCAGTCAAGAAACCACCTGAGACAAGATTAAAGGGACCAGAGAAACTCATCAGGCTTAGCAGACCGACCACCTGAGACCCTGTGCACATCCTCACCTTGTCAGCAACCCCACCCTTGAACTACTGCTATAAAACTCCTCATCATATCTGCCCAGGTTGGGACACATAGTTTTTCGAGGCAGGAGCCCACTGTGTCCCCCTTTGCCTATCAAAGCAATAAAGCTAATCTTTTCTACTTCATCCAAAACTCTGTTCCCAAGATTTGACTTGGCACTGGTGCAGAAAGAAGCTGAGCTTTCGTCATCAGGACCCCTACTCTATGAACATTTTCATGGGTCACTCTTGGAGTGAGTAAAATATGCCAGGAACATTGTATATATTTAGCCAAATTAACTCTGGCCATGATCCTATGAGATAGGTATCGTCATCTCCAATTTACAGACAGAAATACATGAACTCATCACACCCCTGAGCTCTCCAACTGTACAGCTCAGATTTGAGCTCAGTACACCCGGTGCTAAGCCCAGAGTCCTCGCCCTCTTCCAGCAAAGACATTGTCTAATCAGATGTGTGTCTCCTGAGAGGATTAAGGCATCACCTAAAGGCTTCACAGAGATTTTGCATGGGAAAAGCTCTTAAAAACTGGAAAAGCAATCAAAAGTATTGGTTGTTTCTTATTATGGATAACAATAACAATTGTGTCTATTGTGGATAGCAGAATAAATGTCTAGCCTAAACTATTCACTAGCAAATTCTTTTGCATTCATCAAGTCCAAGCTTGTTGCCCTTGAATTTTGTTTAGCTTATAAAAAAAAATCATCCTCAAAATGTCATATTTTGTTTCATCCGATCAGGTCAGGCCACATGAGGATTGATCTGTGCTAAGAGTTCTGCCTTAATTCACATACTTAATTATGTATTTTATAATTGAAAGCAACATTAAAGACACATTGATATATAAGATAACCTCAGCTAAATAGTGCATCAAATGTGGTATTTTTTCTAAAGATTTTGTATTCTTCATTAATTCAGCTAGCAAACACCACCCCATCTGAAACCAGGTATATTTGGCTGATGGAATCAAAGTAGTAAACAAAATGTATCAATAGTGTAGGCAGGCTGGGGAATGTTCACTGCCTGAGTTATTTTTGGGTGGTTCAGCAGATTTCTTCTTTCCATAATAAGTGAATTTTCTCCACAGAATTTTAAATTTAACTGATTTTTCCACAACAAAATAAAGTTACTCCAAAAAGGAATGTCTATTAACTCTTTACTATAAGTTACTTTTTTGATCAAACTTCAAAAAGAGAAAAAGATCAAGTTTCAGTCTTGGATTTTATCTAATACTCTGTAGTCTAGTATATTATTGTAAGTGTTTTAAAATTAAAGAAAAAATTTACTTAGTCAATGTAGAAAAAGGGTGAAAAGTAGATAACCTATGTTTCCCCTAAATAAACAAGCAAAGGATAGCACTGTCCCCAAAGGGGAAAAAATTTGTACCATTTTATTATAAGATATAACCATTATTAACAGTTGAGGAACTGGTGTTCTTTATAAAGCACTTTTAAAATATGTTATTAAAGGTTTATGAATTGGAAGTGATACCGCTGGTTTGGCTTTAAGTGTGTGAAGCTGATGGAATGCTAGCTGTGGCCTGGGAATGAGAAAACCTGGTTTTATCCTGCACCCGTCACTCCTTAGTTCTGTGATCCTGGCTAGACACTTCCCCCCTATGCCCATCCTCAGTTTTTCATCTGTAAAGTGGGAATAAAAACCCTCCTTATATTTGTATGACTCATATGAGAAGAGATCTCCCCAAGACATGAATCGAATCAGTCTTATCCCCTTAGTATTGAATATATGCTGACTGCCTTTCTGTTGTCCTTTTCATCAATGACATAACTTGCTCTCCCTGGTAGGGCCCAGGTTGGGGTCACCAATGCTGTCTTGGTCTCTCTCCTTTTCCTACAATTAGCATCATCCATGCAAAACCAAATCCCATTTCCAGCAGTGGTCATGCTCTCTTGGGCCTTTGTGCTCATGTTGTTTGTTGTAGGGACAATCTGGGGGGAAGACTCTCTTGCTAGGGTTTCCTCTCCAATCCTCGGTGTCCCCTACTCCATCACCTACTGCAGAGCAGGTGGCCCTGCTTCTGCGCCGAGTGCTGTGGGAATCATATTCAGGAACATGGAGAGTCTAAGGGAAGATTTTGAAGCAACAATTTCTACGTAGAGTTAGACTCTACAAACAGGATAAATTCACTTCCATAAAATACCTAGTGTCAGCATAAAGTATTGGCTAAAAATTGTTAAATTAGAAGTGGACACTTTTTTTGGAGGAAAACTCCCTCTAATATTAAAAATGGATCCTCTGTCAAGATTGATTCTAACCTACCCTCCAAAACATCAAGGGGGTGTGTTCCCTCACAGCAGACAGGGCAGCTGGAGCAGACAGACGGCCACCAGAGGAGGGCTCAAATGTCAGGTCCAGTGGTCCAGGCTTCTGAGGGTGGCACACAACTGAATAGATAAGGGGACGGGTCAAAGGAAGACAGAGCCCTCCTCCTTGAATCACAGGACAGGCATTCCTACCGCCTGATTTCAACCCTGGGGGCATGGAGCTTGCCTCTAAAGGGAAGTCCTTCCTTCCTTTGCTGTCCGGGATCAGCCCAGAGCCACCGAGGCGTGAGCAAAACCTCACGGGGGCCATTTCCTCCAGCTTTCCTTCTCCCCGCGGACACAGAAGGAGAGCACTTTAAAGCAGCTCCTTAGAGAAGCTGCTGACTTCTCGCACTACTCACACCCACCTCCGCCTGACGCTGAGGAAATTCTGCGGGGGGAGAGGCAAGGAGCCCCACTCGCCTCCCTTTGCCAGGAGCGCTCTTCCCCTGCGACTCCATTCTCACACCAGCTCTGCCCCTGGACGTGTGAAGCGTGCCTGTCATGTGCCCCCATAGCCCCACGTACCTCCCCAAACACACCGTCCATCACACTGATCATCATCGTTACTTGTTTGGCTTTTGCCTTAAATCATGCTTCCCGAGAGCAGGACACGCCTGTCTCCTTTACTATTGCAGGTGGGTAAGTAGTGATCTGTATGTCTTATAGAAGGAAGGAAGGGATGCTCTAGAGCAGTTTGAGAACTCTAAGGGGGTATACAAATATAAGCTGTTAGTTTTAGTCCTTCACAAGTCCCATCCTGCTCTAAAGTTCTGCAATTCCCTGTCGTGTGAAACGAACAATAGAATCAATGCTGTGTAAGGATTTTAGATAATCCAAATGTCTGATCTCAAGGACTGAAAATCTGTGATTTTTGTCTTTTGCTAGTTAGTGGCTGTATTGAACGGATTTGTCTTGGTGATTAGATGGCCAATCTTCTTTCTGACCAGGCAACACAGGTTAGTTTACATAAACTCTAGGTGTTTCCATGTGCAGATGTAATGCCAAAAACCATGGATAACATAACAGCTCCACACTGGCTGTCCCCTGTTACCCCTGAGAATCAAAGTTCTATTGCCTAGGTCATGCTCCTGCTTAGGTGTTAAGCCCCCCAAGTTTTTTTAAAGAAAGGTATTAAGTATTCTACTTTTTCACTTCTCTGTGGCAAAACAGACCAGGGTACCTTGACACAATAGAGCCAAGAATGGCTTTCTACCAGATGAAAGGAGTATTTGGTTTCGACATTTTGAGAGCACAGTATCCAAATGACCTTTAAAGAATAAGTAAAAGAGCCATCAAATCAGTCATTATACTGAAAACCAAAATTCTGTGGCTCCTGGCATCTGTGTCGCCTACTGCCTTCTCACCTGTGAGTGCAGGCGCAGCTCTGGACCATCCCAGGAGGTGTGGAAGCACGCACTTTGCAGAGTTCCAGGCAGCTCTTCTATGGCAAGTTATGTCCCATGGCAGCCCTCACCCAGAGGTTTTGAGCACTGCCTGAGGGACTACATTGGCCATAGATTTCCCATACACCCCTAATATTATTGCAGAGTTCCACTATCATGTTGGCAACAGCTGGTGGGGAAGCTATAGTTACAGCCTGGCCAGAAAATATTATATCCACAATACTTTATGCCTTTAAAATAGGGGGAAGGAAAAAAAAAAAAAAGAAAAACTCATCTCTGAGTCACTGGCACTTCAGTCAAAGCAAAACATGGCCCCAGTGCTGTGTAATGCATTATGTATCATCAGACTGGTGTTGCAGCTTCAGCCCTGCACCCTTTCGTGAACGTTTGAAAGCTGAAGCCAGCACAGAGTTTGAATGTGGCTCTTCTGGAAGGAGACAATGCTGAATGGGAAACAGGAATGCCAGTGGTGCCGTAAGGGGCTATTACTCCTCTGCAGTTACAGAAGAGAAGTGTACACATGATGCCCTTCCAATTGCTGTGGGTCACAGAAGGCTGAGGAATTTTCTAGCACAGCGCAAGGGAGAATACAGAGGGCCCTGGGCTTGAAGAAAGGGTTCAGGGTCATTGAGGTCACTGCATCTTACTAGGGAAACATTCACAGAGATGAGAATGTAATTTGGGCTCATATTCTTTTGAAGGTAAGTGACATACCAGCACTCTTCATCATGTGCCTACTGAATAAGATAAGATTCTTCCTGGAACTCCAGTGCCACTATCCAGAAATGGGGTGATCAGAAAGTATCTTCACTTAAAAGGAAGAGAAGAAAATGGAAAACATGCTGGGTCACTAAAGGATAGAACATTTTTGGATGGGTGATACCTGCTCAATATTTTTAGTTCTCAAATAACGTGACAACAGAAAAATTATTGAAATGTCATCATCCCGGTATTAATCATGCCCCAGGGAAACTTTAGCATATTCTTTATGATGTGTTCTGCCTCAATTTGTAACCTGTTTTGGAATATCAACATACAGTAAGCAAAGACAGGGAAACTATTAATCCTGACACAATGGTTAGATACTTAAGTGAATAAAAACTAAGTGATTTAGCAAAAGTCAGTGGTAGGATATTAGTGAATCATTTTTAATAAGTGAGTAGATTGTTTGAGCTGTCCACTAAAGTCCCTACCATATTATTAATTCCCTTTTCTTATTACTTTCAACTGATGAATATTTTAATTTCACAGAGAGAATATAAATGAAAAGAAACATTAAAAGAGCAAAAGCAGAAATGACAAAAATGATTACTAATTAGCACTACGAATAACAGACTATTCTTATGGTATAACACTGTGTGTTCTGTTTGTAGCACATAAAATTATAAGTAGCAAATTATGGGATTAGTTGTTGTATGTTTCATATACTAGAATCTAAGGTTAGTTGAAGTAGGGATAATGTTTGCCTTGTTCACTGCAGTTTTCCTAGTGATCCACACATAATCAGTGTTACCCATATATTATTCATCCTTTCATTATATGTCATCTGATGGGATGCTCTGCTCAGTACTACTTACTATTATTATAAATAATATATCTTTGAACCATCACATATCCCTGTGAATTCTGCTATGTACAGATTTAAACTGTATATGAATAGAAAGTTCAGAGACGTATGTGATTCAACTCACTCTCCTTATTTCCTCATATCTTATTATCAACATGGCGGACAGATTCATTCACAAAATAAATACATAGATAAATATCTTTGCTCATCTACTTTTCCTGAATACTTGCAGTTAGGGCCATGTGATTGATTTCAGCTAGTAATGTTTCATAGAAATAACAGGTGTCATTTCTGCAGTGAGGGACTCCAGAGCCACGTGTGATGGCCAACCTCTCTCCCTGCCATCATGACAAAGGAGTCTGTGCTCTAGGTGGTGTAGACCTCCATCCATCTGGGTACCTGGGTGACAGTGCAGAGCAGAACCATCTGCCAGTCCACAGGAAACGTCATGTAAACCCAAAATAAAGTTGGTTGTTGTTTTTTAGTATAAAGCCACTGAGATGTTGAAGTTGTTGTTACCTCTATGTAATATAACCTTTTCTGACCAACATCGGCACTGACTTTGTGGATTCTTCCTTCTCAAATTCAGTTTAGTCACTTTACATCTCATGTTTTTACAGATAATAGTCTTGCCATCACTCCCTCTTGGTCCAAATCATTCTGCTCATGCTGCAGAAAGAATCATTTTAAGCTAGATATTTGATCGTGTTATTCTTCATTTCAAAACTTTCAGTGACTCCCATTTGATTTTAAGCTATAAGTATAAACTCCTTATTTAAGCATGTGAAGAGTTTCAGTATCTGGATCAAATTATGGATTCAGCCTCATCTCTTTTATCTGCTCTACGTGATCCATTTGCTCTGGGAAATTGGTCCATTCATTCAATCAAAAAGTATCTATTCTCAAGTCTTACTTTAAGGTACTGGAGATATGGTGGTATATAGACCAACAAGTCCCTAGATCTCAGAATTTACATTCAAGAACAGAGGTGCCTACATTGATAGAAGTGTTTTATATCTACATTTTATAATATCATAACCACTATATACATGTGTCTTTTGAGTACATGACACCTGGCTACTGTGACTGAGAACCAGAAATTTTAATTTTTAATTCTAATTAATTTAAATTTAACTCTAATAGGTTTGGCTAATGTTTACTGTACTAGGTAGCACAGTTCTACAGGGAGGGAACAGATATTCGATCAAACAATAAAGAAGGTAAAGCTATCAGACAGTGATAAGTACTATGAATAGAATTAAATGAGTAATAGAGGGTAGGATACAATGTGAGTCCCATTGAGAAAATAGCTGTTTCAAACTGTTGGGTTAGAATGGTCCCTGTGATAAGTGATGTATGATTGACAGGAGAGAGCTCCTCATGGAAACATCAGAGAGAAGACTAGTCCAGACAGAGGGAATAATGCAAGTGTTAGAGGAAAAGGGAATGGCTGTGATGCTGAGCAAAGTGTGCAAGCAAGGGAGATACCAAATGAGACTGAAATTTTAGGCCTTTCTATCCTTTAAGGAATGAACACTACCTTGTGTACTTACCATTCTTCAACTGTCATTGACAATTTTTTCTCTTCCCAGTCACAAAATATTTATTCTTTACAACCTCTTTTTCTTGCATGAAAACGTCTCATCCAAAATAAAACAAAGAAAGCTCTTTCTTACCAAACCTATAAGTTTTATTTTCTGGGACACTATGCAGCAAATTTTAAACTTTGGTGACTTTTTTTTTTATATCTAATGTCATTTTATTTAAGTTCAGGTTTTTAAAAATTTGTTCTGTGTTTTGGTTTTACGAACTTATGGTTCCTCTCCATGAGCAAATTTAAGCACCTTGAGACTGAGGCCCATGTTACTAATGGATTCTGCAAAGTATCTAATGGAGTCATGTGATACACAAGCTCTGGGTCAGTTCTATTGATTAACTGAAATCCCTTAAATTTAGAATTCATATATTTTTGTATGACCATTATTTTGTTTTAAGTTTCGTTGACTGGAGCATACATTTATTTTAATTATTCTTAGATGTTGAGAAGAAGATGAGTTCCTTTGATAGACTGTGAGCAACATAAAGGAAGCAATTCATTTTTGAATCCTTAGCACCTGGCACAAAATAGATCATAATATTTGTAGAGTAATATAATGAAGCCATTATGTCTTCAACATGTATTATGAGAACCATACAAATTTTGGCATGCCAATCACCAAATTAAAATGGAGATGTGGCTTCATGTAATAATCATGGCAGCACCCCAAACCAGAACTTTAACGTATTGCAGAAACTCTCAATATTATCCTTCTCCTCTTTACTCATAACAGATGAGGCATTTTCTCTTCATTAAGAAAGCCTGAAGCACCTGGAATCCTATGACTGCCTAGTCCACCAAGTTGACGTGGTACCATTCTAGACTAGAACATTTCATAAAGAGCTTGGTGTACAAATTAAACATACCTTTCCAAGTAAGTAACAGTCCCTTCATTTCTGAAAACTTTCTTAGGTCTTTCTCATTATCTGAGATTTCTAATATTCATTTTTAAGGCTAGAAAAGGCAAATCTATGGCAGGTTGAGATGATGGAAAGAATATTAAGATTACAAATGAGAATATAGAGAAATGTCCACAGAGTAGACAACAATATATCCCACGACAAAGCTGGCAGACAACTGATGATTAATGGTATGGGTACTGGATGAGTGGGAGGTAAGGCTGACCACGTGGCCATATTTCTGTTGATTGTGTTGTAATTAGATTCAGTCAAAGGGCATAAAGAAGAATTAAAGATAGAGACAGTGGCAGCGGGTGACTTGGTAGCATGACCCTCATGTCCTCCCAATCTTTATTTTCCCAATTTTTCTGTCTTTAGTTACAGCCACTCATTATCAGCACTACCTAGTCAGCCCAATTCCAATCCCTGATACTCACCCTCGTGGAAAGGTTTCCACTTGTTTCTTCCACCAGCATGTGCCATCTTGTCTAAAGGAAGCAAGACTGGGTAGAAAACATAAGAGCTACATTCTGATCAGGGTTCCACCACCATTATCTCTGTTGATCTGGATGCCATTCGACCTCTCCATTTCTTGTTTTCTCAGATCGTAAGATGGAGAAAACATTCCGAGCTCTGCTCATACAGTGTTGTGATAAGGGCCACAAATAATGTTGCAAACTACCATACTGGTCTGAATTATAATAGTGTCTTCTAAAGTGTGTTCTAACATTATTAGTTCTATAAGTGTTAACAGGCATTATCAACAATAGAAGATTCCTTAGTAAAACAAAATGGGGAAGTCTTGGGATGAGCAACTTCAGGAAAGTTTCTCTAATGCACAGCTCCTCTCCGTCCCTAATGCCACTATACACTGCAAGCATTAGAGAAGGAAACATAGTAAGAATCACTTTCCAAAGTTGGTTAACAATAAAAACTTGTATTTTTGTTGAACATGCCACGTCCCTGGCATCTTGGGCTACTTTAAGTCATGTTTTCAATGAGTGCACTTCTTGGAATATATGCTCTATATCCCTGTGAAATCCCTTCCATCTATACAAGGAAGTGAAGCTGAAGCCTCTGTCACTGGTGAACAAGAGGTTTTCAGGGTGGTCTGGGGGCAGGATGCTGGCCCTGCCCCAGTTAGACTGTCTGCCTTTGTCTCCAAATAAGCACAGGGTGGAGGCTCCTTGGGGGTCCATGATGGTTGGCAATGCAGGTTTCACTCTAGTCCTACCCTCCCCAGTGGACTGGTCTATCTCCCCAGCCAGTCCCACTGGCTCCAGGTAGAGCAGCCTAGCTTCCCTGTTTGATTTAATAGACAGTTCAAAATCAACTCTAAATATAGTGGAGTGTAACTGTGTAATGATATGTTTATGTTCAGTGAGGGGGAAAAAAAGGAAGTGAAGAGAGTAACAGTTAACAGTGTCACCTCCTGTTGTGCCCAAACTGTGAGATGTAGAAATTTGATACAGAATGAATAAAATTAAATCGCTGGTCCTTTTCAACAAATGTATTTCCCCAGTCCTTGGCTGTTCTGCAGGGGAACTCAAGATATCACTTGCCAGTGCTTCTGAGGAGAGAAGAGAAAGCTGGAATACTGCAGAAGACTTGTCCCTGAACCCCTCACCTCACCCCACTACCACATGTAATAACTTCCTGCTCAACTACAGTAATGCTAGGAGACATGCAGGAACTCAAGTTTGAGCAAAGCAAGTCTACAGTCCCTAGCCTTGGCCCATCAGTTATATGTTGATGATCGGAGATCATTTTAGATCCTTGGAGCTGTCACAATCAGGTCCATGATGTCTTGTGAAATTCCCCCTGTCCTGAACAGGTCTGGTCGATTGGGATTTTCATACTGTGTCCTCATTCCATGAGGACAGGGAAGAAACCTCTGTTGTACTTGAAACACCATAGTAAGTTTTCCCTCCAACCAAATCTAAATACAAGGCTTTTCCTGGGATGGCCTCAATCTCTCCATCAGTCCTGTCTTCTGCCTGCCTCCAACTTTTGTTTTCCTTCCTAATCAAGCATGTTCTGTTTGTTCTGTCTCTAGCTGCTCCTCTTTCTCATCCCTAATTCTCAGTCTCTTTTACTTATTCCTTCTCATTCCCAGTTGGAGTGCCCCAGAGCTGCACCCTCTGATCTCTTCTTATTTTTATTAGCACTCCCTGTCTTGATGATCTCCTAAAGCTCCATGGCATTAAATGCCATCTATATGCAATGCCTCCCAAATTTAAATCAACCGATCAGAAACTTCTTCTAAGTCCATACCCACATAGTCTACTTCCTACTGAAAATTTAATAAGCCTCTCAAATTTAACACATGCACAACTAAGCTCCTGATTGCCCTTTTCAAACTTTAGGGAATTTCATGATCAGAAGTATCTTCATCATGAAATAACGATTACAGAAAAAGCAGTTCTTACCATCTCCCCCCAACTCAAGAGTTGACAACTCTAATTTTCCAGTTGTGAAGGCCTACAACTCAAGTCACCATTGGATCCTTCCTTTCTCTATTACACTAATTCTCACATTTGAATCCATTACCTTTAAATTATACCCAGAATCCAATAACTTTCATCACCTCCACTGATACCACTCTTCTGAAAACTGCTCTCAACTCTCAGCTGGATACTGCAAGAGCCTCTACCTTAGAATGGTTACAAAACTGGCCACAATCTTCAACTCTCCCTGTATTCAGGACATATGCAATCTGTCTTTGCATCTGTTCTAACTAAGAGACGTGTACTCCTCACACACACTTGAGTCAGGACTGTGACTTGCTCGAAATGTGTCCACAGGCCAACTCTAAACCTGAGCTTTACTTCACATTTTCTTTTGAAATTCTGCTGTCACCATGTGGGTAAGTCTGGGCCAACTGGCTGGAGAAGAACTCAGCTGTACCAGCCAAGGCCATCCTGGGCCAGCCTGCAGCCTGTAAACCAGCAAACATGAGACTAAGCCAATCTGAGGTCAGCTGAGGAGCCCACCTGTTCCACAGCTAACAGTGTGAACCCAACCAAACCCAAAGAACTACACTGATAACTTGTAGAGTAATAATGCATGCTTATTGTTTAAGCTTCTGGGTATTTGTTATGCAGCACTATCTAACTGATACAATCTCTTAACTCATCGTCCTTCTTCTTCCTTTGCTTACTTACAATCTGTTCTCAACCCAACACTGTGAAATATTTCACTAGATATAAGTTACATCATCCTACTCTTTTCTTCAAAGCCCTGCAATGCTTCCCCTTCTCACCTGGAATAAAAGCCAAAGTTCTTAAAATTGACCCTAAGTCTAGCTTGACTGGCATCCTGCCCACCTGCTACCCCTCTAAAATTTTCTGCTACTTTTCCTCTTGCTATCTGTGTTCCTGCCACATCGGCCTCCCCACTACCACTCAGGTACCAGAGACATATCTCTCCTTAGGTCCTTGGTGCTGGCTCCGCCTAAGACATTCTCCCTCATAGAAGATGGCTCAGCCCTACCTCTTGCAGCATTTCAGTGAGGTCATCCCTGGGTGCCCATCTACAATGGCAAGTATCCCACTTACTCTGACTTGTCCTGTCTCTATTCCCTGCTTTCCTTTTCAACACATTTACTCTCCCACCAAGCAAGCCTTTGTATTACTCTCACTCTCAGTACATTCCTGTAAGCTCTTGTAGGGCAGGAATTTCTGTCTGTTTCATTCATTGTTGCATCCTGAAACAGTGCCTGGCATAGAGCAGGAGCTCTACATTTTTTTTTTTTTAATGAATGATGGATAAATGAATGTGTGAAGGTGGATCATTAGAACTAAATTGCTCTCCCTCTTTGACTTGGTCCTTGTTCCCTCACCTTCCCAGATACCATTTACGTGAAGACTTTACTTTGAACTTTCACTTATTTTACTGCAGCTCTGCTCCCAACTCTGCAGTACTTGGTTCTTGGTACCATAGTTCTTCTAACACTTAACACGTTGTACTGGAAAGGTTCAAATTCTACCGACTTATAAAAATAACCTCCAGTGTCTAGCAACCTTTTTCTCTAAATATTTAAAATGTTTGATGCTTATTGAAATGAATATCTTACCTTATCATCTGTTTTCCTCCTCTGGTTGCTTCCAGTTGTGCTAGACTTGTCTCCTCAATTAGAAACTAAGCTATTTGTGTGTTTCTATAACTCCAAAGGTGGCTTAAACAGTGCTGATTGGTACAAATCTCTTACATAACCTTCATGAAAAGGTATCATAATAAATAAGAATATTAAAAAGAGACAACAAATAACAAGAAAGTTAATATAGCCTGAAGGACTCATTTTTGAATGTTATTCAGTATTTTCGTGAATAACTTTGTTGAAAATACAGAAGATACATCAATTAGACATAGAAATATTAAACAGCAAATGTACAGAAGGTCAGAGAGTTCACCAGAAATTTATTATGGGGCAAAACTAGAGATGAAATCTAACAAGGACAAATATGAAATCTGTGTTTAAGTCTAAGCAACCAATAGTATAGGGACCCAAATGAGGAAAAACTGAGGCTGTTCATTGCATGTAGGGAAACAAAAGGTCCTTGGCTTTAGGGAATTTCAGGATCAGAAGTATCCTCAGCATGAAATAACGATTACAGAAAAAGCAGTAAACAACATTAGGAAACAACATAGTCCAGAACAAAAGAGGAAATGATTTTGTGCCAATCAAGCCACATCTGGAGCATTCTGTTTAATTATGGGTGTCGCATTTTAAGATGTTGAAAAACTGGAGCACATTGAGAGGAGGGGGGAGCCTGTGAGGTGGTCTGAGAACTGGGCCATTGGCGGATTGGTTAAATCATTGTAGAAGCAGTGTCTGGAGAAGAGAGAAAAAACAATTTTTTTCAAATACCTAGAATAGAAAGGCTTAATCTGGTCAGGTAGCCAGGGATGATCTAGAGCCTACAGGAGAAGGTAGAAGAAGCAGCCTTCTGTTGCCACATGGAGGAACCACCACCTGCCGGACAGCAATGTGCAGCCTCATAAAATCCTCAGCCCCCTCCACAGCCAACATAAAGGCAAAGGGGGCTGCCTCCCTAGCCCCGTGAGTTGTAGTGGAGATTGTGGAGTGTAGGGGAGTCTGGGCAAGGTGAACCCTCAGAAACCCCACCACTCTGAGATTCTGTGATTCTGAGTATTTTATTGATACTGTTTAAAATAAGCCAAATTGATGATTGAACTTTGTCTTGTGAAAGTTTGGGGCTGTAGTAATAGGCATTGGGTCTGAAATCAATTGATTACACTGAAAGGGAAATTGGGTATGCAGTGGGATGGAGGTAGACTGCCTGCCAGTCAGAGGATTCTGATTCTGGTTGTGACTGATCAACAGGACTCTCAACTTCCTCAAGTGTAAGAAGGCAGGATGGGGGCAGGGGTGCCTTCTTTGTCTTTACTGGGTTGCTGTGAATTCCAGGTAAGATCATATGTGTGTACGACCCTTAATAGTGTAAACATAATATACAGACTGTGTTTACGTATGTATGAAGTGATTACTGTATTTCTAATTTTGTCAGTTTTAGACAGGTATTTCAGGGAAACAGGATGGATCAGAACTTCAGCAAAGCATTTTGCAAGATCTCTAATGATATTTTGGCCTAAATACAGCTGTCCCATCTGGGCCATGGTAAACTTAGAAAGATTTATCACTGGATGAAAAGCTCTGCCCTAAAAGATGCAGATTAATAGATCAACGTCAACCTAGATAAAGTTGTTTAATGACAGGGCTGTGTCTTCAAGCCCTGCTCTGGGTCATAGCAAGAGCAAAGCGAATAGAAATAAATCTAACAAAATTAAGTTTGATATGGCAGAGGCAAGTGTATTATTATACTTGATTCTAAGAAAGCACCTTCATCTCAGAAAGGTGAGGAATACATTTAAGAGCTTGATCTCTCATAAATTTAGTCACTTGAGGGTAAGTCAACATTGAAACTTGGTGCCCAAGGAAGATGACATATTCTCAGGCTACATTACTAGAGGTATAATTTCTAAAAAAAAATTAAAGGTCACAGTTGAGTTCTTTGTATTGCTTGAGCTGCCTATTCACTTCTGGGCATCCCAACTTTAAAAGATTTTTTTGACTGTGAGGAATAGACACTAAAAAGAGTAACATAATGTAAACCTGAAACTATTAGCATGAAGGACAGGGGGAGGATAGTTATCCCCCCAAAACTGAAGACTTAGAAGTTACATGAGCACTGTAGTTCTGTCTCCAAGTCTAGATTAGGTGGTGCCCTTCCACTCATGTCTCTCTCTAAATTGTTCCCTTCAGGTATTCACATCTGTTAAGGAATCTTGGGGGGGTCACTACTCTTAATTTTCCAAGGACAAACATTTGAACATGAACATGCACACACACAAAATTACACACACACCGTCTCTTCTAAAATTAGCAATAATGTTCAACTTCCAACTGAAGGTCCTTTGTCTTAATCTGGACTTGGGAAAGAAGGTTCTTTTAAAAGAGAAGGTAACCCACAGAAGTGTGGCTCTGTCTCTTATGAAGAGAACCTTCCACATTATTATTCACAGCAGCTTAAATCCATTCCAGAAGAGAGTCTTTGATCTACATTTGCATATCTAAATGTCCTTAGGGTGGTTTTCCCAGAAGAAAGGAAGAGTTCATCAAAGACTGGCCTCCACCTGGTAGGATGCAGAGAACTGCTTGCAAATTTTAAAAAGGGTTTCTATCTGTCCTTTCATCTGGGTTTCAAAAATCTTGAGGTCTATTCCCAGCCGGGGCACTTTGTCATCTGTAATCAATGTGCGGGAAGAGTAAGTGGTCACTCCTGAGACAAGCTCATTGCTTCACAACAGGTGATCCAGTGGGCAGGCCTGTGTGTTATAGCACCGGCTAACCCTCGGCTCACCATCTGAGCCTCAGTCTGTTACAAGGCTAGAAGAAAAGGTGGTAAACAGGTAGATTTAAACATGGACAAACTGGAAGATCATCCTCCCACACTGAGCCTGTGGTGAGGTAAAGAAAGAGAGATACCTGCTGAAGTAGAAAACATGTGGAACTGAAGATGTTGGACAGAGGTCTGGAAAGAATGGGATCTAGGAGAGAGGATGGTGACATCGGCTTGGGAAATGCTGAGATGAGGGGTAAAACATCCAAGTGGAAGTGGGAGCTACAGCTCAGGGCACAGGGTCCACCTCCCATTGGTTGATTTGTTGTTCTTGATCCTTCAGGCATTCTGGTTCAAACTCCAGAATGAACAGCAGGCAGTATTGCTGTTCCTTCACACCAGCCTCTTTCCAAATTAAGGATGCCTCATAGGAGCCCATTTCCCTGATGACACGATTAGTAACAACCCCAGGAAGTCATCTTTTGGGAGGTGGAGGAGGCCTGGTGTCTCCACATGGATAGTTCTAGTTATGGCACAAGACACAATCTTCCTGGAATCCCACATGGATACCTCTAGCTATGGTACAGGACACAATCCCACACTTATGGCCTGTTGAGAGCAAAGTCTTCCAAAGCAGCAACTGGCAACTAAGCCATTAGGACTTCTGCTTTTCACGTAAACCTCAATTTCCCCTTATTTGTGCTACAACTATGGGACATGGTTTTATGTTTTTCTCTAAAACTATTCAAGTAGGGTATTGCTACTGGGTTCCTCCATTTGGGTTTGAAGAACTTTTCCTTTTGGCTGGCATGATGTGTTTCGGGTCTTTGAATAGATGTTAGATCAGCATCCTCTCCTTCACTCTTTTCATCATCCCTTACTTCTCCCGGGACTCATTTAGCACCTGCCTAATTCTTTTAACGATGCGTAGGGTGATTGTGAGCACTGATGGAGAAAGAGACGTCATCAGCTAGGTGCTGGGAAAGAAAAGGAAGTAGCCACCAGTAAGTGGGAGGAAGGGTTGAAGCCAACATGACTGTCAACTCCCTTCAGCCCCATGTCTTTCTCTATATAATATAAAGCACCTTGACGTCTAACGTCTCATTTTATCCTTGTAAGGATAAGTGAGGTAGAATTTTCTGTTGTCCCCATTGAACTGATGGAGAAACTGAGGCCCAGAGAGGGTAAGGAAATTAAAGGCAGACATCCAGGAAGCACTGGATTTGGGAGTTGTATGTTCTCTGGGGTCTCACCCTTGTCCTTCCTGCTCCATGTTGCACCTAATGGACTCAGTAGCACAGACAGTGGTGTTGTGAGATTACTATTGATATTTCCACATCACCAATTTTGTGCAAAACACTCTCCTGGGCACTTTTTACTTATGCAGTGTCAGTCAATCCTCACCAAAATATGGTCTATTTCTCCCCCGGCCCCTGTTTACAGATGTGGAGAATTAAGGCTCAGAAGGTTGAAGCAACGCATCTAAAGGTGTATTGTAGGGTTAGGGACAAGACAGCCCCAGGCCTGCCTCACACTTCACCCCGTACCACCTGCCCAGTCGTGTTCAATGCCCCACGGAGAGGTTCTGAGTGGAAGGGCTGCAGGAGACGGAGTCCCTCACTCCCTCCAGGGGCAGACTGGGCAGCGTCCCAGAGCAAATGGTGTGGACCCTGGCAGCCATCCAGCTCTGACAAATACATCTCCCGGGGGGTCAGTGTTGGAGAGAATGAGCACAATCACGCCTTATTTCCTCTGTCGGACGACTGCAAGAACAAGGTCTCCCCAACAGATTTCACCTAGGGACTCAAGAACTCGACAGGAAGAACGAGTGCCTTGAGGGGCGTGCCTGTCACTGTCCTTAGGGCAGGGGTGGACATGCCTGCCCTCAGCTCACCACCTTCAAAGGCAGCCCCGACTGAATCCCAGATTTGGCTGACAGCTCCCCAGAGCAAACGGCGCTCCTAATATTAAAGGTACTGATGTTAATTAATTAAGTCAAAAGCAGTCTTAAAGAACCCTGGCCCCCCGCCCCTCTCTCCCCACATCCTCCCATCACCATAACATGTCATTCACTTCCTAGTGGCTCCTGAGTCACCACACCGACTCTCCGATTCACAGAAATCTTGTGTTTAATACAGCGGCAGCGATACCTATAATGGAGGGGGGGCGGGGAGACTGCACATTTCACCATTTCCATCTAGATGAGGAGCAAACAAAGAGATAATTATAAACTGTTTCTCTTATTGTTGCACTCGCATTAGACATGTGCATCTCTCTCTTTCTCCCTCTCCGTCTCTCTCTTTTTTTTTTTTTTTCCTCCACAGAAAAGTAATTCTGTTGTGGAGATGGTACCAGGTGCATGGGGTGACCTCACACACACCAAATCGGGAGCTGACATCCATCACACTTTGAAATTTTGGATTTCATCATTTCCTGATCTTTCTAAAGGGATCACAGCACCTGGCCCTCACAGCTGTAGTTCATTTAGAAAGCAATTTAAAAACCGAGAAAAAAGCAAATGACATCTTGCTGCCTCAGCCTTGTCATTAAGTATAGCAGAATGGCCTTCATTTATGAGGCACATGGCTAAGAATTAATATCTTTCAGGGCTTTCTCGAGGAGAGATTACAAAAGGTTTGAAAGACCACTAAATAATTAGTGGTATGACTGAGGCAAGCAAAAAAAAAAAAAAGGAAAGAAATCCCTCTTTTTCATTCTACAGAAGAAAATCGGAAATTACACTGACTTGAGTGTATATCCTAACTTTGGGAGTCATCCTTGCAGCCCCCTTTAGGAACCACATTCTGTGCTTTCCTTTGCTTCTTTTGCCCTCCTAGGCATAATTGACACTCCCCAGAGATATGTTTTACTTCCCCAGATACTGTACAGCAGTCAGAAGTAAAAAATTAATTTTTTTTCAGATGCTTTGCTGTGATGGCTGAGAGCACCCTGAATGCAGACGCTCTAACAATTTTAAAGTCATCTGACCGATTTCCCCACTTCTTCCCTTCCTAGATCTCAAGCCCCTTTGTTTTTTATTTATTTATTTATTTGCGGTACGCGGGCCTCTCACTGTTGTGGCCTCTCCCATTGCGGAGCACAGGCTCCGGACACGCAGGCTCAGCGGCCATGGCTCACGGGCCCAGCCGCTCCGCGGCGTGTGGGATCTTCCCGGACCGGGGCACAAACCCGTGTCCCCTGCATCGGCAGGCGGACTCTCAAGCACTGTGCCACCAGGGGAGCCCCCCACCCCCCACCAAGCCCCTTTAGATCAGGGCCATGAGGATCACCAGTCCTCTGCAGAGCCGTCACAAAGTGGAACAACACCAGGCAACAGTATTGGTGTTCCGGTTGTTCCAAAAATTTCACTCTTTAGACACATGAAATTTGGAAAACTGTTTCCCCTGTTTGGATCTCAATTTTCTTATTCTTTAAAATCAATGGATTAAAAGACTTGATTTCTGGAATCCGTTAGAAAGCTAAGATTCCAGTATACTGAGCTGGATTTCTGAGAACCTCCCAGAAGTCAGCTCAAAAGTTTGGTTGGTACAACTCTAGGTGGTGGATCTTTGTCCCAGACTTCAGACACAAAGAGAATAAAGTGCTAACTTGATTTCAGACCTGGGCCCTGTTTTGAAAATTATTTGTGATTATTACAATATGGTACATGGTATAATTACATGATCTTAATCTTCCTTACCACTCTTCAAAGTGGGCATAACTATTCCCTTTTTACAGTCATTGAAACTGAGGCTCCACCAGCTTCAATAACATGCCTAAGCAAGGAGGAGGTAAATTCCAACAGATTCTGTGGGTTCTGCTGGAGCAGTGGCCTTTTAGTAGCTTTGCAGGAGCCTATCAGGTTGAATTCCTAGGATGGTATCAATTTGGTGTGTCCTGAACCCTGGAGTTAGACAGCACCCTGACTCTCATTTGCACCCCACATTCACTCATACTTCTTTTACATATTGGTTTTTAGCTCATCGATGTTGAATTGCCCTTCCAACTAGGTGTTTCCCAACGTTCATTAAAAACTTTTGGGCCCCTAAATGCATCAGAACATCAGCTAGAAGAGAAAAAGAATACATATGTTGCACACTGTTCTAGAAACATGAATGCGTTTAGATGCCATCCATGAATTATACCAATTTAATTCTCACAACAACAAAATAAAGTGGGTTTTATAATTCATTTTTTAATTAGCAGAAGACAAAGCTGGGGTAGGTTAAATAGCTATCTAGCATAGACTGTACTACCATGTCTGGCTGTTCATTGCTCTTCCTATGAGAAGAGTTGAGGTCCCAGTTCACTCTCATGGGCCTTGCAGTGCCTCCTGTGCAGGGAGGACACATCCCTGACCCACCGGGGGTTGCCCATGGCCATGTGACACTTTTGCCCAGTGGAAAGTGAGCCAACATGTCCTATGCCTCTTTCAAGCCACAGCTTAAACCTATTTTGTGTTTCCCCCCATTCTCTCATACATTCTCTCTGCCAACAGATGGCCTGTTCCCTTGTGACTGCTCCTCAAGCCTGGGTCCCCAAACAAGGTGTGCAGAGTGGAATGCAGGCAAGCCATAGAGGTCATCCAGCAACGTAAGCATGAAGTAACTATTTAATTATTCAAGGGAGATCCCTGGTGAACTTGTGGTTAGGATTCCGGGCTTTCACTGCTGGGGCCTGGGTTCGATCCCTGATTGGAGAACTGAGATCCCACAAGCTGTGTTGTGCAGCCAAGAAAACAAAACAAAACAAGTAATTTTTCGTAAGCCACACGCATATTTTTTATTACTGCAACAAAACCCAGTGAAAGCTAGCTAGTATATTTGCTCATCGTCTTAAGGCAGTGGCTGCTTCTGCACTGATGTTATTCAAAGTCCCCTTTAAGTTCTGACTGGCCTGTGGTTCTATACAAAACTACAGCCAGACATTGTCAGCAATTTTTTTAAAAAAGTACAAAATAAAATACAAGCATTGCTAGATCACATGGTAGATGACTCCTAGGTCTACACACAAGGCATAAAGTGATCATTCATCCAGAAAGCAGATTTCTCTTAACCTTTATGTGAACAAAAGGCATAGCCACAACTTTAAGAGATGCGCAGATATGTGATAGCTTCTTAAATGGAGAGAGAGAAGATTGGCACTAATTCATCTCCAGCTTAGAGACTGCAGCCAGCTCAGACTTTAAATACCTACTACACAGAGAGCTCTTGTTCTTTCCTTCTTATTTATTCATCTATGTATTTATTTATGTTTAAGGAATCAGCTGGTTAGTTTTAAGATCACCATGAAGAGATGTCAACAAAAGAGCCACTGGTTATGAGGGTGCTTCTTATAGAGTCTGTCTATGCATTAGTTTAGTCAAAAGTATATCCAGTTTTAAAAGGGCAAAATCTTGTGTATAGGGTGACCAGCTACATCTGTTTACCTAGGAATGAGGGGTGTCTTGGAATGTGAGACTTTCCATGATAAAACCAGGAGAGTTCCTGGCAAACAGGAATGTATGGTCACCACGTGTGGTGTACAAATCTTTATACTGGCATATTCTCCTTAGATGTATCAGTGGGTTTTTTTTATCACTGGATCTTTATATCTTCTATAAAGCTCAAACACTTCCTCATCTGTGAAGACTTCCCTACTCTGACCATATTCCAGAATTGTAATGAATTTGTTTTCAGAATGGAGAAAAGCATTCAGAAACCCATCATTCATTCAAAGGTTAGTATTTGCATTCTATTTTATTCTTTCCTTTGTGTCATTTATCATTTTTGCTAGCAATCTCCTTAGTGATACAGAATAAGAGGATTCTGATTTATTAGCTCAGTATCTGGCCATTAGAATCTCCTGGTAAACTTGAAGGAGTATTTATCCCTAGACTCATCTCTGGTCAATTAAGTCAGGATCTCTAGGGATATAGCTGGGGCCTTGACGTCATTGTTTTGTTGTTTTCATGTTTGTTGGTTGTTTTGTCTTGTTTTGTTTTGTTTTAAGCTTTGCAGGTGATTCTATGTACCTAGAGTTAAGAAATACTAATATGGCACAACCCCCTAATTAAAAATGACAACAACAGGGCTTCCCTGGTGGCGCAGTGGTTGAGAGTCCTCCTGCCGATGCAGGGGACGTGGGTTCGTGCTCCGGTCCGGGAAGATCCCACATGACGCAGAGCGGCTGGGCCCGTGAGCCATGGCCGCTGAGCCTGCGCGTCCGGAGCCTGTGCTCTGCAAAGGGAGAGGCCACAACAGTGAGAGTCCCGCGTACCTCCAAAAAAAAAAAAAAAAAAAAAAATGACAACAACAAACAAAACAAACTTAAACAGAAGTTAACTATCTCATGCCAGATTTTTACAAATTGCTAGCAGCATTTTTAGATGAGAAGAAAATCAAGAAATCAAACTGTCTAATCCCTATTCTTCTGGCATAATTTTTAAAATAGATCTATGCATCTATCCATCCATTTCAGCTCATGTGCAGATGGTATTCCATTTCTCCTTCCTACTTCCCTCTTGTTGACCCTCTCCCCAAACTAGAGAATATCCGTGGGAAAAGAATGGCTTGTCATGAACAATAGGATTGTTGCAAGTTGCTGAGTCTGGTGGGTTGTGTATACTTTGATAGAGCCTCTTTTTACCTCTAAAACTGTCATAACCACACCTGCTACAATGGACTATGATCACAGTTTAGGTCTAACAAATCTCTCAGGAGTATCATACAGAACTTCTCACAGTGTGTGCCCTGTCTACAGATAAGCCAAGGTATTGATTCCCTTAGCTCTCTATCAGGCCAGGCAGGGCGTGGCAGGGGAGGAGCCCCTGTCTATCAGCAGGCTCTCCTTCCTTTGTGTTGTAAAAAGATGGTCACTTTCTACATATACCATGATGTGAAAAATTTTGCAATACGCTGAAAATACTCTTTATTCTCTTTCCCAGTGTTTTTCTCTTCCTGCCAGTAATGTCAGCCTTCATAATATTAATGCTTTTTTGGAGAACCTAGACTTCCAAGCACTGAAGATAGTGCTTTCTCTATTTTACATTATTTTATTTAATTTTCAAAGAAGCCCTGCTGGATTTATTTTAGAGATTAGAAAAGAGAAAATCAGAGAACTTGAGTACTGGCCCCAAATGACACAATTAGTAAGGTAGATATGACATTTAAAGCTGCCTAACTGTTTTTGTTTGTTTATTTATTTTTTTTACCTATCACATCACTTCTAAATTTGCCTTGTTATCACTTTCATGGCCAAACCAATGACTTGGACTTGAAAGAGATTAGTTTTTTTCTGGACTTAGGGTTGATTTTTCAGTCTACATTCCTCCCTTGAAAGTCAGAATTAGCATCTAGAGAAAAGAATTTAAAGAATCAAATATCTGATGTGTGCAGTAAGGAATAATGTGGCAGGCCTGGGTTTCCCAAACCCTGCACATTCTAAAGAATTTCAAGACTGACTCTTGACCAGTTCCTGGGAGATAGCTCCCAGCCCTTGGAATATCCCGCCTGCTAAGAGTGTCTTTGTATACCTGAGATTTGGGGCCATGCCAGGTAGTTTATGCTAACATAGGGATTTGTGTTGGATGACAATGCTTGTATGCCTGAGGTTTTGGGCCATGCTGTATCAGTTTGACATCTGAGGGGCTGGGGTCTGAGTAACTGAAGTCAGTTATATAGCACTGCATACCTACACAGCTGACCCCAATAAAAACCTTAGACCGCAAGGCTTGGGTAAGCTTCCCTGGTTGGCCACACTTCACTTGTGTTGTCACACATTGTAGTTGGAAGAATTAAATGCCATCCATGCAACTCCACTGGAAGAGTATAACTGGAAACTTGTGCCTGCATTCTCTTAGACTCCGCCATATGTATCCTTTTCCTTTGCTCATGTTAATCTGTATTCTTTCACTGTAATAGACCATAACCATGAGAATAACATCTTTTCTGAGTTCTGTGAGTCTTTCTGGCAAATCATCCAACCTGAGAGTAGTCTTGAGCATCTCCAATACATAGTGCTATTTGGAAACATATATGTTGAGAAAGCCTGAGGATTTACATGTGTCTGCTACTGCCCTCCATGCTAAGAGCAGGGTCAAATATCCACTACAGCTCCAACTAAGAACTTTATAAATAAGCTCCTCAAAAAAGAAAGGGAAAAAAATGACATTCTGTAAAAAGCTAGAAGAAAATGCTGAGTGTATAATCAAGTGCTTAATTGTGTGGTAGTAGCTACCATTGCTGTAGCATTACAAGAAAATACTGAGAAATATGGTGGTCAAGTCATGTCTGTCTTACCATTAATGCCCTTGGACTAATACAATCTCGTCAAGGGCATTTGCTCAGGAGTAGATTGATGTTCACATGCTTGGAAGATAAATTGGGCTACTGACACACTCTTATTAGTTTTTTTTTTTTTTCTTAACAGCCACAAAAATCTGCCAATTTCATAGAACTAAGAGGTTTTTCTTAGAAAAGATAGTTCTTAAAAATCAAACCATTCTTGCTAATCAGTCTTTTCCCTTTTTACTTTGTTTAAAGAAGGAAAATGTGTCATAAAAACATCCATGTCTTTCTCTGTTCATAAAGCAGCACACTTCATGGGTTGATGACATCTTAATTCTAGCTTTTTAAGATTTACATTGCAGAATGAATTTTTACAATCTATCAGCGATCTTCAAAAATAAATGAGATGTATATCGTAAGAAGGCAGTAAATGGCTGAACTAACAATATTAATGATGACTTTTAAAAAATCTTTCTCAATTATATTTTATTGCTCGAAAAAGAATGTAGATCTAAGAACTAGTACAGAATTTGAATACTGTCCTTTTATTTTTAGCCACAAGCTGTATTCATCATAAGAATAAACATTACCCCAGGTTCACAAATACTTTAAATGAAAATACAGCAGACAGGAAATAAGGAAATGGGCCTGCAGAGAAATTAAGCCTTTGTTCTTTTCTGAGTTTTTTTGTTTTGTTTTGTTTTGTTTTCAGGGAAGTCTTTCTTGAAAGGGAAGAGAAAAATCTGTCCCATAATGCACATGTCCAAAGACACATCAGAAAAAAATAATAGGGTCTGGGGAGATCTAATGAATGTGACTCCATTCATGGACTGGATGGAAGCTGAAACTGCATATTTTCAAATGGATTGTCTCCACAAACTAAGATAATAGCTAGCAGAGGGCTGTGTTGATGCAGGGGTTAGAGGTGTGAAGCAAGTGGAGGACTGAAGGCATCAGACACATGGGCCACAGGATGGCATCCAGGCACATGGACCATGGAATGGCAGCCTTATCAAGATCCACGTAGGGAGAGGGTGATGTGTGACATTCACCAATGCAACTTTCTCAAAACCATTCAGTCAGTTGCTTCTTAGCATTTTAAAGAGTAGAAAAATTTCAGAATTGTGTTTACTTTAAATGGGGTGTGTGCTGATTTCACTCTCATTCCTCAGGGTGTTGTGTTCTTCTGATGTAGCAAAAGACACCCCTGATGGTCAATGGTGGGAGACCCACATCATCCTGGTTACCTACAGGACTCCTTTCTTTGAAAAAACAAGCAACACACTCCTGAAAACCTCATATTGAATCTAACTAAGGAGAGGAAACTATTCGTAGCATTTTTTATTATCCTGAGTTGTACATTGTATGCTTCTGAATACCTCGGAAATAGTGCTATACTACAACTTGGAACTGAGTTGAACTGTAACATTTGGGAGGCAGAAAAATGTTAAATGTTTGAATAGATGCCTTGTATTGTCTACATCCTCTTATTTACATCTTTTCATTAATATTAACCTTTGATGATATGATATATTCAAAGTGGGATCTAAGAACTCTTCGAATGCTTGTAAGGATTAACAGCTGTTGTGATTTTTAAATTTAATTTAATTTAATTTTTTACTGAAATATAGTTGATTTACAATGTTGTATTAATTTCTGCTGTACAGCAAAGTGATTAAGTTATACATATATATATATATATACACACATTCTTTTCTATTATGTTTTATCTCAGGTTATTGAATATAGTTCCATGCACTGTACTTATATTCAAAGTGGGATCTAAGAACTCTTCGAATGCTTGTAAGGATTAACAGCTGTTGTGATTTTTAAATTTAATTTAATTTAATTTTTTACTGAAATATAGTTGATTTACAATGTTGTATTAATTTCTGCTGTACAGCAAAGTGATTAAGTTATACATATATATATATATATACACACATTCTTTTTATATTCTTTTCTATTATGTTTTATCTCAGGTTATTGAATATAGTTCCATGCACTGTACAGTAGGACCGTGTTTATCCATTCTATATGTAATAGTTTGCATCTGCTAACCCCAAACTCCTGATCCATCCCTCCCCCACTCCATCCCCCTTGGCAACCACAAGTCTGTTCTCTATGTCTGTAAGTCTGCTTCTGTTTCGTAGATAGGTCCATTTGTGTCGTATTTTAGATTCCACATGTAAGTGATGTTTCTGTTTATGTCTTGATAGAGGTCCAGATCTTGGTAGTGATTTTATCACTTTCTCTCTGTACTAGGACACAAGTTTCTTCACACTCTCTGAAGGTGTAGATGTGCTTTCCTCTTCGTGCCATTGTCATGTGTGAATATGTCTTCTCCTTTCTACCCCATTTTGTAATATTTGATAGAAGAACTATTTTGTAAATTATATTTGTGTTCCTCCCAGTGTGTCTAATTCAATGCCTTTTATATAATGGGCATTCAATAATTATGTATAGACTAAGTGATTAAATGAATAATATCAATGATGTCATCAGTGAATAGAAAGGTCTATTCCATTAACTTTGATATATTTCAGCAAGTGATACATATTTACTGAGAAAAAAAGTGGTTGATAGTCACATGTTTAGAAGGGATTAATTCTGGTGACTTTTTCAAATGGAAATTTTCTAAGCGCCAGTAAATAGCATTTACATTATTTGTTGTACTCTGCAGTCTCATCAAGATAATAAAATATTGTTTCGATATAAAAAAGATTGGACAAAACTAGCCTGGGTGGTGTCCAAACCATCTGCTTAGGTCCACAAAAAACACTCGTAGGGAATAAATATGTCTATAATGAGCTTGTGACTTTTAGATTTGAAATCTTAAGTGCAGAACTCAATAAGAGTCCTCAAATGGCAGCTCTCAGAGACATCTACCAAGGAAGAAAACAGGCAAGTTACCATTGCTAGTCAGATGTATTTGCCAAGAAAACCAAAACATTGAAATGTAGGTCACAGATGGTGTCCCAGTCTTTCATGGGTACAGCATCCTAACCATAAATCTGTAATCTTCACCTAATGGAGTTCCTGGTGAGATCAAGCACCAAAGTTCCTCTTCAAGGAGTTGAGCCCACCTTCAAGCATGGCCTTCTCCCCTCTAAAGGATAAGCAGGAAAGATTTTCTTAATCCTCACTTGATCAGATATTGTTAGCATCTCCCACTGTGTAAGTTATCAGTGATATAGCAGTAAACCAGAAAACTAATTTCCTCAGTGGAGATTTTTGTAGAATAAACATAGCCTTTGGAATCAAATCTAGATTTGAACCTGATGACTTCTACCTAAGATCTGAGCAAATAGGCTCTGAGAGAAATCAATAAAGCACTTATATCAGAGAGAATAATGCAATCCAAACAGTGGAATTTATATAATCTTTGCTGAAAGGATACTGCTAGGATGCAGACAAGGTTAGGAATATGTGTGGTCAAAGAGGAGAGAAAAATGTGATAAAGATCAGAGCCATATAGATGGTGAGCAGACATAATTACTCACTTTAATTAATTTGCTTAGGTCCTCTGAAGAATGAAAATGGCCCTTTACCTATTCAAAGACAAGGAAAAATATGATCTCAGTCCTATTAAAATAAATGCAAGAAAAACTTCAATAGTTTATAAAAGCTTTTTTTTCTTTGGTAATGAAAATTAACCCCCAATTCAGAACCTGCCAGCTATATACAGATGAATTGTATTCTAAATGTGGTTTTAAAAATCTCTACACAAATAAAAACTTAACAAAGAAATATTGCTGTGCAATCAAACTGAAAAAACAAAACAAAACATGTTTTTTCTTGTGAATTTTAACTTAGCTCTTGTAAAAAGTTTTGAGAGCAAAGACAAGAGGGCAAGCCATGTTAATCTAGGTTTAGTCTTGCCACTAACAGGAATCAGAGGAGAGTTATTCTATTCAGGCTACAGATGACCACAGTTATCAGATTGATGTCAGACAATTTTTCAAACCACCTGACATGCTCTTTGAAGTATTCCCTCCCGGTAATTCAATAATTATTACAGAACGCCTACAGCCTGCAAATGAGTGAGCTCTGCTAAACTTCGAATGCTAGACAGAATGAGGTACACATGGCTCTGCCCTCTTGGGGCTTCCAGTCAAGAGGAGCAAAGAGGATAAGCAATTAACAGGGTTCTTTGTTAGAGATATTTTATAGGAACCAAATGCGTGATATGAAAGCCAGAAAGTGAATGGAACAAGTTTCTTCCTGCAGGACAAAATGCAGGTGCAAATCCCCAACAGACTGATCCCTTTGATGATATACAAAACACATTAATTACAAGTAAGAAAAAGAAGAGAGAATCAACAAGATTCAAGACAGAATTCACTTACCAGATCAATCTGGAGTTTCATAGAGCTCTCTGCAAGACTTTAGAGCAACGTTTGGCAACAAGAGTCCTGCAGGTACATGTGAATTGAGACCTTTCTAATCTACTTTCTACCACAGAAACATTGAAAATAATAGAACAAAATAAAAACAAACTATAATTTTCTGACATGACATTAAATGGAGACAGTATATAAATTTTCAAATATAGCATAATTTAGTGCAAAGAAAAAATTTCATGTCGGTAAAAATTATGGAAAGAAATAAAAGAATATGCTTATAGTTCTATTGTCCTGTTAGAGGAGTAAACCGTTTCCTTAAATGATATTTCCCTTTTTTAAATTAATTAATTAGTTAATTAATTTAAATATTTATTCGTTTAAATATTTTTCTTGTAAGTAAAGGCACAGAATTCATTAACTGTAATCATTGGTTTATGACACCACCATTTGTTTATACATTGCTCTTCTCTGTTTGTTTAGTTTGTTTGAATAAGATAAAACACACCCAATACTCCAATTTTAGCATTGTTAACTTAATTAATCTTTGTTTAATAAGCAACCTATTTTGCTTTGTTTCAGACCAGGATGTCTAAATAGTACTAACCTACACATTTTACCAATAATTAAAATAATTTTTCTCTGTTAGTGAAAATAGCATTTCATACTTCTGAAATTAAATTTTTTTTATTGTGTGAAGATACTCAATTTCATCTCTTTTTTACAATTTAATGTATTGACCAAATTCTTCTTTCCCAATGATCTCAGACACAACCTCTTTCATATATAAATTTCCATAAATGTATAAGCCTCTTAATGGACTCTCTGATTGATACATTGGTCAAATTGACATCAGTACATTGACATATAATTTTTCACAAATATTTTAGAATTTAATATTTAAAGTCTAAAAAGAAAATTCTTCTGGGATTTTTATTGAAAATGTAAGGAGAATTGACATCAGCAGTTCTGAGGCTTTAAATACATGAATATATCTATTTATTTAATATATATTTAATTTCTTCAGTTATGTTTAATAGATTTTAAGTATAACTTGCACTTATTTTTAAAATTTGTCCCTAAGTATCTCATATTTTTATTCTATTGTAAATGGTATTGCTTTTTAAAAATTCCATTTCTAATTGTGTGTTGCTAGTATATACAATGACAATTGATTTTTGTATAGTGTCCTTATCTTGTATAATCTCACTAATTCATTTACTAGGTCTAGTAGGGTTTTTTTTTTTTTTTTTTGTAGATTTTGCATAATTTGGCAAGTTAACTCAGAGGGGTTTGTTGCTGTTTGTTTGTTTTACATAGATGATTAGGTTAACTACAAATAAAAATTGTTTTACTTTTACTTTTCTAATTTCCAGTACAATATCAAATAGAAGTGGAGAGAGTAAAAAACATTGTTATCTTCTTGATCTTAGGGAAAAAAAATGCCCAGTCTTTCACTATTAAGAATGATGCTAGCTATATTTTTTAAATATATTTTTAGAAGCTCTAATTAATTTTATAAAGTTTTCTTTTATTCTTAGTCATTTGAGAGTTTTTATGATGAATTAATGTTGGATTTTGTCAAATGCATTTTTAACATTTATTGAGTTAATCGTATATGTTTTTGTCTATTTATTCTGCTAATATGACAAATTGCATTGATTGATTTTTAAATGTTAAACCAACCTTGCATTCCTGAGATAAACCTCACTTAGCCACTATACATTATATTTTTTTGCTAGATTTTATTTGCTAATATTTTATTGAGGTATCATATCTATATCTATGAACGTTATTGGTCTGTAGATTTTGTTTTATAATGCAGTTTTTATGGTCACCTACAGAAGCATATGAACCCCTCAGCCAAAATTTGGTTTAGATGTTGAGACATGGTTATACACACTCAAACACACACGTTCACAAATACACCAAGAAGGCATGAAAGACTTATTCCTTACATAATTGAGTTCTCTGAGGGGATCTGGGAATACCTCTAATGCAGGTCGGAAATGGCTTGAGAAGGAGTGTGGAAAGGAGACTGGTTTGAGTTTTTATTGTAGTTACAGGGTGAGGCTGGGGTGAGAGTTTTGGCGCATGGGAAGGGGTATTAGTGGTTTGAATTTCACACTAGTGCCAAAGTAGAGAACACCCAGCTTTTCTTATCAGCTTGTCAAGATGTAGGGCACAAGGAGAAAAGGGAAGAGTGAGATGTCATCAACAGTCAAACTTCAGAAGACTCCATTACAGTCTTTGTTTTGTTTGGGTATTTAGAATAATCTGACCTTATAAAATGAGATGATGAATGTTCCATCCTCCTTTATTTACTGCAGGTCTGTGTGGGCTTTTTACAATCTCTTTAAATATTTGACAGACTTCTCCAGTAACCTATTGGGACCTAGAGTTTTTGTTGTTGTTGTAGTTGTAGTTGTTGGAGGGGAGGTTTAATGGTAAATTCATTTTCTTGAAGAAAAATAGAGTTATTCAGAGTTTCTATATCTAATTTTTTTCAGCCATAATAATTTTGGACTTTCAAAGAATTTGTCCATATCATCATTTTTTTTAATTTATTGCCAGAAATTATAACATTATTTATTTTTAAGTGATTGTAGGACCTATAGTGATATTCCATATTTCAGTCCTGATATGGATAATTTGTGTATCTTATTTTTTTCTTGGTTAGAGGTCTAGTTAGAGGTTTATCCATTTTATTGTTTTGTTTTTTTAAAGAAACAACTTTAGGTTTTATTGATTTTTAAGCATTGACCAATTTTTATTTCACTGCTTTCCTCTCTATTATTTTCTGCTTTTGTGGGGTGGATTAAATTGTTCTTCTTGTTCTAGATTCTTATGATGACATCTTAAAGTTTCTATTGATTGCTTTATTCCCTTAATATAGACTTAATTTTCCTCCTTTTTGGCACATCTAGTATTTCTCTTTACCTATTTTGTTGTAAATTTTATAGATGGCATGTTGTCAGCAAGCTGGATTATGTGTATTTCTTCCCAGGAAGTTGAGAATTTGTTTTGTTTTGTTTAATTTTGCTCTGTTTTCTGTCTTCCAGCAAAAATTTCCTCGAATTATAATGAGTATGGTTTTATCCTTTTTTAGGGTAGCCTATTTTGGTTATGATCTATATTTTTGAGGTATGGCTCTTTCCCTAGAATATAGACCTTCCTCTTAAGTAATGGCTTTAATTGGGGTATTCACTGAATGCTTGAGATGTCCAGCAGTGGTATCCAGTCTGCGCAGGCAAGAACTCTAAAACTTCCTGTACATGATGACATCTGGTATACCTCATTAGCTATCAGCCTGAGAGCAGCTGATTTCTTGCAGGCCTTGTCATGCTTTGCCTTCACATGCCCAGCCCACCCTTTATCAGTTCTTGAGGTGGATCTGCATGCAGAATTCTGTCCCCACTTCCAAAACCATAGGCGGCTCCCTCCTTGAGCATCCTGGAACTCCAATCTCTTCCTTTTCAGCTTGACCAGATCACCTGTCCCTGCAGTCTCCGCATGCCCATAACTTCACAGGGAAAGGGTCCCAGTCAGGGAACTTGATGGATGTGGAGCTCACCATTCTGACCCTCCTATTTAGTGCTTGGAAACAAAGTTTTTTAATTTGCTTTATATAGTTTGTCCAGTGTTACAGTTATTTACAAAGAGAGGGTAAATCCAGTTAAAACCTGTTAAACCATCTTGGAATATCTTCTGCACTTGACCCTTCTTCACTCTTCCATATAAAATTTAGAATCATGTTAGCAAGTGTCATAAAAACTTGAGATCTTGACTGGAATTGCATTCAATCTACCAATCAATTTGGAGATAATGGCGTTTTCACAAGATCAAGTTTGGTATATACCTCTATTTAGATTTCCATTAATAGTTCTTATCTTTGTATCTAATTTCTAAATCTTATAATGTGTTTACATTGCTATTATAATACACACATTATTTAATAGACTCTTGCATGGTTTAAAGATACATAGAAAGATCAATCCAACTGTTTTTAAAATAGTTATGTAAATTATATTTTCTACTTCAATGACAGAGAACTCACTGTAGCTGATTTTATTGTTAAACAGCTAACCTTGTCATGAATTTTGGCCTTATGATGAATGAAAATTATGCTTCATACAGCTCTCCATGTCTTAATTTTACTCTCTGACTTTAAATAGATAAATCTAATTTTTAACATTATTACTTAGTTTCCACCATTTAAAAATCTCTTTTACAAACTTTTTAAAGTGTTGGACAATTGATCTTCATTAAAACTCTGGAAGAAAGCAGAATTGATATTACTTGCCCCATTTATGAGTGGAGAAGCTGCTAATCAGAGAATTTTTTAAAATGTTCCAGCTCTCACAGCTAGTAAGCAGGACCTTTGGGCCCTTAATTCAGTGTTATTTCCATCAACAACGAGTTTAGATTATTTCAACCTAGCTACAAAGTAAGGTGCAAGGTCAGAAGGAAATAAAAAGCTGACATGAAACTTACAGTTTTCTGAAACATTTACAGTTGACAAGTTTAACACATCTTTAAATTCCTGGATGTAATCAGACTTGACCTGATGGTCCTTTAAATGGAGGACTTCATGTCTTGTACCACCTGGTGACCTACCTACTCAACCAGCACAAAAGACATAGAAGGTTCTCTAAATATTATTGTTTTAGTAAATTCTCAGTGACTTTGGATGCAATCAGTTGTTTGCACCTTCAAGTTATTGGTCCTTTTCTTAAAAGGAATTTTAAATCTGTGAAAGTAGATTGAAAGCAAAACTGAAGGAAGGAATCGCATTAACATTCATGAGTGGTCACGAGTTTTGAATGCATTAAACTAATTTCATCCACCAGCCCTATCTGATAGTTCCCATTATCTTCATTTTACAGATGAGGGTCAGATTTTTCAAAAATGGTAGATCAATGAGGTAATACTTTGACGCCATATTTGGATTATGCTTTTTTTTTTTTCTCTCAGATTTGTGTGTCATAATGCACCACAGAGGTTTTTAAAGAAATAGTTAATAAATAACAAAAAATATCAGAAGTTTCCACCGAATTCTGCTCTTTTAGCACCACACTCAATAATGAACTGATTGAGCAAGAAGAATAAGAAAAAGTAGAAATAGCTGAAATTTAGCTACTTAAAATGTACCAGGGACTTTGCTAGAAGTTATACACATATTTATCATTAAATCCCTACGAACTTTATGGAGAAGGTACTGATTTTATCTTCATTTTACAAATGAGAAAACTGAGCTTTAGAGATTAAGTAATTTTTCCAAGATTACGCAGCCAGCAGTAGCAGGGGCGGATTCAATCTAAAACCAGCTTACTCTTAAGCCTTTGTTTTCACACATGCATGTAAAAGACTGTACTGTGTGTGAGTGCAAAATAGTCCTCCATATTCCAGCCTTCATAACAAAAATGTTAATCTAACTCTATTTCAACAGGGGAAATTCAGAGCACTGTACTGCTTAGACTTCTGTTCTACTGCAACTCATATTGTAGTGAAGGAGAGATAGAAACATAAATAAATACATACATGCATAAGATTTTCAGATAGCAGTAACAGCTCTTTCCATAAAGCATGGTAATGTGCCATCTAGTAAGTGACTGAAGTTTTGACATATCAGCTGTGACCAGAATGACACAAGGGAGTCAGCTACGTGAAGGTCTGAGGACAGAGAGAGGACATTAAGGGAATAGCAAGAGCAGAAATCCAACAATGGCATCACCAGAGCTTGGTGTGTATTAGGGAAACCAATGCACCAGACTGGCTGGAATCCAGAGCAAATCACAGAGTGAGTAATACAGAGTACAGAGAGACAGAGAGACTCTATGAAGACTCTTTCAGCCATGGTCAGGAGCTCAAACTTTACTCTAATAAGAAGGCTTTGGAAAGTTTGGAATGGGAGGAGTGTGAAAAATATAATTTTGGGTTTAAAGATATCAGTGTGTGTGCATATGGACGATGGATTGTAGAGGGTCAAACATGGAAGCAGAAAGACCAGCTAATAGCATATACCACTAATCTGAGAAAGACATGATGGTGACTTGGACCAAGGTGGTGGAAGTGAAGAAAGGGAGGAGTGGATGGATTAGGAAAAAAAAAAATTTTTAATAAATAGGCCTTACTGGTAGATGGGATATGGGGGGAAAAAAAGAATTGGTTTCTCTTATAGTTTTGCTTGGCCAATTGGACATTTGTGTCATTTCCTGAGATGGAGAATTTCAAACATTGGGACAGGGAGGGATATGGATTAGGGGAGAGGTAGGATCAAGTTTTATGTTTGGGGCAGAGATTATTAACCACATGAAGTGTGAGACACCTCTGACACATCCTAGGAAAGATAGAAAGTATTTTACAAAATCTCTGCAGCCAGTCTTTGAGATAGAAAAAAAAAAAGAGTTTCCCTTTTACTGAATGTTTAGCGAGGCTTAGAGAGAATATGTAAAATTTCCGAGATCGCAAAATGAGTAAATGTATAGCTGAGGGTCTCACCAGGTCTGAGGACCCGTGTGGTGCACCATGAATCTCTGACCCTGATATACCTCCCTCCTCCCCACATGTCCAGACAGTGATGCAGACAAACACACAGATTCTTGTGCAGGTTGAAGTATTGGAGTCCAGTGTGATTGCTGGACATGGAGTTAGTCACTTACAAAGCACATAGGTGGAAGATTCATGGGCCCTCCTGGAGAGTAATCATTTCACAGATAAAGCACACAGGTGTGTTGGGACTGGTCCATATCTGCACTGATTTCCCAGAGGAGCTCTTTCTCAAATTTTGAGTAGAAAAAGAGGACTTTAAGAGTGCTTCAAATTTAGAGTACCCGAAGAAGTGCATCTCAGGCACACAAGTTACACAGCTCACTTCTTAGGGCTCTGTCCACTCAGAACACCTTGGATAGCAACCACTTCATGGAATCTTCATACTGTTACCATAAGTCCTTGGCAGGAGAAAGAAACTTTTGGAATATTGAGATAGAAAGTGCTACTGGAGAGAACTAGTCCAATATATTCCTCTTTTTAAGTGACTGCACAATAAGTCCACTGACTGCTTAAGAACCGAGAATGAGTAAGTGCAGTGCCAAGAACACCAAGATCTCCTGAGTCCCTGCCCAGCTCTTTCTGCCACCAGAATGCTTTTCTGTCACTGTAATGACGTACTTACCATTCCCCAAATTAAACACTAGATTTCTCTTTTCTGTACAAAACACTCCCCATTTCACAACTGCATCCCTCGTGCCTGCTGGACTCCTGTGTTCCTCCTCGCCGCTTGATGGCCAGGCTCCTGAAAGCTGTAAACCTTGAGTGCTGCCACAGCCTGGTAAGCAGACACAGATGCACTCCAAGTCAAGTTGCCTCCAGGGTACTTGGAGAGCTCGGGGAAGGAGACCGATGTGCACACAACGGGGGAAGCTCTCAGAGGATATTGGCAGCAATTCCGTTGCCAACCAGCTGCAAAAAGCTTTAAAGGACAGTGTTGCATAAAAAATGAAAAATGTTGATTGAGGACATATTGCCCTTGATTGAATGCTGAAGGAAACCTGCTGGCAGAAAAATAGATATGGGAGAGAGAGAGGGGAAGGGAGAAGAGGGGGCAGGGAGAAACAGGTTTGCCCATTCTACCAGCTGTAGAGAAAGCTCTATTTGTCAATCCACAGCAAACATCATTGGGAGTGAAATTTTGTGTTGTCTACTAGAAATCCAATCCTAGGAAACAATGGAGATTTTGCCACATTTTGTTTCAGGACCGTCCAGTGCTAAGAACAGTTCTCAGCTCTTCTGAAAATGCCTGTGCCATGGGTCCCCATTATATCCCACCCTTGCCAGCTCTATCTAAAGTCCCCAGAAGGGTGGGGCAGGAAGAGGATGTATGTTTACAGCATTTGGAGCCAGGCTTTGGGGCTTTATAATCCGTTGACCTCCAAAGATGTAATTTGGTTATATTCTCAGGGATGCTGGCATCTATTTCGTTATTTATCCCTGTGAGAGGTTTGACTCACTACCAACAAACGATGAAGCTTTCTCTTACTCCCCACAAGTTATGTGGTCAATGGTTTCAATGTGACTGTTCTGAGGACTCCCCTTTCCAAAGTACAGTCACTCATGGGTTATCACTGCCTAGGGAGTATAGATTTCTGAGGAATGTTCTGGATTTCTTGATTGTGGGAGGCTGTGCTGTGATCTGAGCAAGAAATAATTTTTATGTAAGATGACTTATGCCCACCATCCAGCACAACTGCACACCTCATCAGAATTCCTGGCCCTACACTTGACAACTGACCTCATTTTCATAGAATCATGGAACATAGTTATATGAGGCAACTAGGGCATCAGCCACATCACAGATCAAAACAATGTCCATCCTTTGGCCCCAGGTAGGCACCACTGGGAGGGAGCATATGCCAGGGATCCTAAGAGACTATTCTATCACAAGGAGGTGTAGAGAGAATTTTCCAGTTTGGGGGATGGAGAGGCACAACATCCACTTACATATATTCCATTGCTTGATCTTGAAGACTGGGTTTTTAAAAGTCATGCAGTAAAATACTCACATTGTTGATGAAGAGAAAGAGGGCCAAACACAATGGCTCTCAACTGTTAGAAAGTGGGTTTGTTGATAGCCTCCATCATTGCAGTATTTTAGTAATCAGTACAATTGATATAAAAAGTACTCGATATAATGTTTCACCGTTCTGAAGTCTTGTGGAGTAGCTGTGCAGCACTGTTAATTAGAAAAGTGTGGGGTAATGGGTGTTGGTGAAGCTGAAAAATTATACAAATAATCCTTGATGATACATCCCCTCATTGTCCACTGTGGGAACAGAGGACCATATAACACCACTAACAAGCATTTGTTGGATTAACAACTTCAGAAGGAATACAACCTTTCTTGGGGGATATTACCAGGTTGAAATCTTTTGACCTATCAAATCTACTTTTAGGAAGATATCATAAAAAAAAACAAACAAACATGGGGATGGCCTTTAGACTTAGCAAAACTTATGTTCAACACAACATTGTCATAACAAGAAAAATTTCTAAGCAACCATGTTTAGCAACAAAAGCCTTGTTAAATAAATTTTGATCAACTATATAGTACAATACTATACAGACATAAAAAGTGATATTGTAGAAGATAATTTATCCATATAAAAAGACATTTTAAGATATTTGGTGAAAAAAGTCAAACGAATTTCTAAATTGTGTGTAAAGTATGATCCATTTCAAGTAGTTGAAATATACAGAAATATTTAAAATATATAAAATACAAATATTTGAAACATATTAACAGCAGTTTTATTAATAAGAGGTGGTTTATTTTCTTCATTTAAATTTTGAAATTATTCTAAAATGAACACATATTACTCTTGTAATAAAAAGTAATGAAAGAAATTTTAATAAAGAGAAAGCCCTGCATAAGTTAGATATAATTTGTTAAAGAGAAACCACACGGTTTCTGCCCACCAGGCACTGTATGGGAGGAGAGGCAAAAACCCAAAGAAGACAGCAGTCCTGCTCTGCAAGGACTCATGATTCTGGGTCACAGAATAGGGGCTATAGATGCAAGGGGTGAGACACCAAACTCCCCAAAAGCATCAGTTTTCTTAAGGTGGCATTGTGGGGATGTCTCTGAGCCCTTGTTCCATTTTCCCTGTGTTTAGTTGTTTCCGAGTATACTAGAAATTTACCAGCTGTCATCTACATATTGAGAAAGACAGTTTTAGGTGTGGCTCATTATCTTTCCAGTGATCCACTGGAATCAGGTCCCTCCAGGCAACTACTCCAAAGCATGAGCATTTTAAATCCTTCCTCCTGGGTCACACTTCCTCCTCCTGATATTCAGTAGTTGGTTGTCAATATATCTCACAGAGTTTTTGGGTCAGATATCTCTTATCAGAGAGGCCCATCCTGACCATTCTGTCTAAAATAGCTGCAACCTACCCCCACCACACAAGCACTCTTCATGTCTACTTTGATTTTCTTCATAACATTTATCGTCATCTGATGTGGAACATGTGTGTGTGCATGCACGCGTGTGCATGTGTGTAAAGGGTTTGTCTGCTTTGTGTTTTCTCTAGTTCAGTTGTCTACAACAAGTTGCCATGGATAGGCACTTATGTCAATTTTGGGTGAATTAGTAAATAATTCTGATGTCCCAGGTTGAAGTGAAGTATATATTCTAACACCAAGATTAGTTTTAGGCTCACATCTATGGTGTTGAGAAAGGCCTAGAGAGAAGAAAACTGTGAGAATTCCAACTCTTCCCCGAAGAGGATGAAATCACCTTTGACTTCAATAGTGCAGTAGACTAGGTATTGATAACTCAGAGCACTGTGTTCACTAAGCTAGTGTTGTAAGTATAATTCCCATTTGGCATAGCTGAACTTCAGGCTGGTCTGGATCCGTTTTGTAGACCATAGCCCCAGGGGCTCTACATTTTGTGTGTTGTGCTCAGAGACCTGAAATTCCCTGAAAATCACTAAGTGAATGCCACTCCCCACCTCCCAGATCAGCGCTGGGATGTTTGCCAGTAAAAGCTCAAGTGATAAACATGAAAATGTGGGAGTTTGAATGGTCAACAAAAGCCATCAGTACAACCATCAAAATAATTTAAATTCATGTCTCATTGGTCAGAGTTATCCTCATACACGGGGATGGGGGAAGATATGGTATAATTGATTTCAGCTGTCCAGTAGCCCTGGATTTGATGAGGCTCTTTCTGACCTTGAATCTTCATCTCACCAAATAGCCTGTGTCATGATGTAGACCTTCCAAATTATGCAGCTCTTCTCCATGTTGAATTTGAGACATGCACTTTCCAACAATTAACCTGTAAGGCACTCTTCCCAGAGAAGCAATTGTCTGATTGATTTATTATGTGACTTTAAGCAGTATGACTGCTTAGAGAATTTGCAGACGTCACAGCCAGAACTATTTCCTCTGGAAGAACAATATTTAGGGTGAGATCTTTGAGAGCAGAGATTCTTTCATTAATCTCTGCATCCACTCTATGTAGCAAAATGCTCTCAGCATAAGAGTCCGTTCAATAATATCGGCTGCTCTGTTAAATGATTGAGTGAGGGTTCTAGCCTTGAGGTTTGTCTCTTACACCTGCAGTGTTGGGATACTACCCAGGTTCCTACGTGGCCAAGACACTTTCCAATACTTCAGATTTCATTTTAATGTCTCTTTAAGTTGTTTTATTGGTCTCACCTACGAGTCATAAGTAACTCATAGGGAGTAATGAGTAACTGAATGAGCTCCTGGGATACAGCCTGCTATTCAGGTTCTGAAAGTGATGATTTTCAATGAACCCCAAGGCTGATGGATTGGACAAGGAAAGGAGGTGAGGGTGAGAACTGCACTCTGAGGTTCCAGTCCAGCCAGGAGAAATACCGAATTTGCGCCACAGCTCTGCTATGAATATTCTAACACAACTTCAAATACTGCAGTTGAGGTGAGGTATCAGTGGCCAGAATGTAGCAAAGTAACACATTACAAAACAGAAATGGGGAGTCAAAGAGATGTATTGACCCAGAGGCTGGTCTTTTCCAGGGATAATCAGGAATCTATCTCGAGGCAAACTCTTATATTGAAACTTAGCTCACACCTCCCAGTCTCTAAGTGATAAGGCCTTTGGAATGCCACTTAGCCTCAATTTCTGCCTAGGCAACAAGGTTGTGAAGATCAAGTGAATAATGACTACGAACGGGTTTTATATGCTAGACCACACTATGCGGATGTAAGTTATTATGTTCTCAGTATGTGAAAAGAGTGACTGTATTAAATAAAGTGGACCACTTTCACCAACAAAGTCAAAGCTGGTGTTTCCAATGCTTTATAGATTAGGCATATAGGGATAAAATCAGTGGTGTGTCGGGACTGGTCCCCACTGGCTTCCAAGAGCTGATTGCGTACATCTATTCTCAAGTCTCAATGTGGCTAGTTTGAAATCAGACAAAGTTGGAGTGTTTACCCCATGAAATTTGGCAAAAGCTATAAATCAGGGCCTCTTTATCCCCACCGGGGAGATCACAATTAAAGTTTTACCAGCACACAACTAGATAAAATTTGGGTTTTTTCACAGTTAGTGTTGCTTTTATTTTTCTCATATCTAGCAAAGATGAGATTTTTCTATTTGCTTTGCACTGGCCCTTTCCGACACCAGCATTCCCATGGATTAGCAAAATAATCAGCATTTACAAGAGAGAGAGAGAAAAATAAAAGCTCTGAATCTGAAGCCTCTGTCCACCTTTCTCAGATGAATTTAAATTGCAAGGTCTATATATTCTTCAATTCCATATGGTACCATGAGGTCTCAGTAAGTATCATTCGACGGCTCTGATTTAGTAACAGTAACACGCATATGTATATTCAAGTCATCTGCCATCTGCTGGACTTTGTAAACGAGTCAGAAGTCCCAGTCAATGCAACAGTGTTCACGGATACTAACCTCCAACCTGATTGAGATGGTTCAAGTCGATAGTTTCTCTCTAATTGTTGAAAAATGAATAATATATTTATATTCTTAGAAGTGGCACTAACCTATAAGCTGATGGAAAGATCAAGCTTTCCTGTCTGCTGGTCCCCACTCAAAGATGAGTCCCACTGCAGAAGAAGTGTATGTACCTCCTAAGAATATGGGGGTGGAAAGTGTTGGAAATGTTCTTTCATTCACATTGCTCTACATACACAGTAACTCTATCATGAACTTGACTCCCCTTTCAAGATTTGGTACCCCAAATACCAATACTGTCTTCAACCAAGGTCCTGAGACTAGTAAAGTATGGCTGTGCCCCAAGTCTGAAAGTTTGGTTTTCTACCATGAGGAAGATTTGCACTGAGAAACAAGCATAGTATAGAAAAAGCAAGACAGAAACCTGAAGACATTACAAGAATTTCTGGGTGATTTTTGACCTGCTCACTTTCTGCTAGGGCATCCCAGGGTTTTTTTGCCTTCTCAATTTTGAATAACATCGCATTTAAACGATCATTTTGTCTGCCCACCCCCTGTTCCCCAATCGAAACAACAAAAGAAGGAATTTAACCTCATATCCTTGCTATGAAATTAGCTCTATTGTCAAAAGATGACAGCTGTATCCTGATTTCAAGAATTTCATGTTGGAATAAAACAGCATTTTAAACCATTGTGTTACTTCAAACAGATCTGTAATGGTCCCTCAGCAAACCATTTTCAGAAGACGTGGGTAAGTAAGATAAAAAGACACCATTTCTAAAGAGTTGCTTTTATGGGCTAGGTCAGAGTGCTCTCTCCATGTTGTTCATTCCCAGTCGAATTTCCTAATAGTCTATCTCCTCAGCTAACAGATGCCCGGCCTCATGTCGGAACCAGATCGCGCCACCGCTGAGATGCTATCCAGCTCCTTTCTTATTGAGCCGTTTCCCTAGCAGATGGTGCAATGCTGCAGGCATACTCCTTCCTGTTAATTACCAGCCTTCGCTACAGATGGAAATGTCAGTCAGCCTCACAGGTCCTGGTTCCTGCCATTGCCTCAGCCCATAGCCCCTCTACCTAGGCAAGATGCTGCCAACACACACCATGTGTTTTGTGACTGCTGACTAGGCAGGCAACAAAAAACAACTTACTTCATGAATATTCATGGCGGAATGTTTAAAGTTCTGTTCATCTGCGATGCTTATAGATCTGCTTAAAGGGGGCTGCACCTTCCTAAGAACACTCTGCCCCTTGTTTATCTACACTGAAGAGATGTGAGTTACCAAAGTGAGTTGCCATGGTAACATAGAGAGGACCATTAAACACTGGCCATTTGGAGCATTCTGTAGGCACATCAATTTCTGACTAAATCTCTTCCCATACCTTTAAGTGTCACTTAATTATTCTTGTCCTGCCATAACAGACCAATAGTCACCAAGCTGAACTGATTAGTTAATAACAGTGGGTTTTTATTAAATCCTGATTATCTCATCTGCACATACGTACCCAAAAATTAATTTCTTGATCTTTCCTGGTGTTTAAACATACTAAATGCAGATAAATGCATTTCAGCAGACATTCCTTATTCATTAAGTCAAATTATTTTACCCTCTGTGGAAAACACTTTAGAAATCAAAAATGGGTATCTTTTCAGGTTTATAGAAGAAAGTTAGGGATCAGGTTTTGAGAGTAGAGAAAGGGAGGGGAGACCTGAATCAGGCATTTTATTGAAGGTAATTCAAATAAGACTTCCTCAATTGGTACCATCTCAAGGATGCTGTGTTTCAAGGTGAGACCATGTGGGTGATGGAGAATGTCACAGCAGCTCGGCACTGTGTCTTCCCAGCAGGCCTTCCTCTCTCCATGATTTAATACAGAGAAACCAACATTAAATGCCCCAAACACAGGCAAAAGAGCTTCAGGTGAAGAGAATCATTTTCCTCAGGATAAAGTAACCAGCATACTGGGATGGCAAGTGGGCAGCATGATGGGTGTATGAGTGAGAGGTAGAGAGTCCTGAAGGATTTTTATTTTATTATTAACAAAATGTGAATTGTTTTTCCTTACATGTCTCTTGTTCTGAAATGAAGTTCCACCCTATGTGATTTCTAGTGGGGAGGAGAGCTGCCAGAGTATGAGAGGTATGAGAATTCCCAAGCTGCAGAACGGTACATAGTAGGGCAAATCGGAAGATGCTGTTTGGGAGCTCCCCATGATAATTATGAAGCTTAAGTCTTCTTTCCTGTTTCTTTTTTAAGAAGATTTGACTTGTATGTTTTTCAGAAGAAAATGAAAGCATGGTTAGGTATTTTACAAGCAAAAGAGAGAAAAGCTCATTCTGAATGGGGCATCCAAAAAAAAAAAAAAAGACATATGCTACATATATTTCATGAGGTACTAGGAAAAGATGCATCTCCATAGTGGGTATGAAGATGATGTCACGAGCGTAGCCAGAGCTCTCCATTCCCTGGTTCAAAATTCACTATGATTGCATCTCTCAGTGAATACATGCAATGGTGCACACATAAATGCTTAAAAGCCTCACCCCAAAAATAATAATGTTGGTACATGTATATACATTGTAATTTCATTATAAATTTTACTCATATAATTGATGTGTAGCACATCATATACAAATAGTAATAAAATATACAATACTCTTTATTATAGACTCTACATAAATAACTGATTCTTACAGAATGCTTTCATTAATTTTTGCCAACTCATATCTGTAGCCAATCTGTGGTTTCAATTCAACCATGATTTGAAATTTGAGTTGCATCCCTTTCTGATAGCTCTTTTCCCATTAAATTTATTATCATTGTCTGTTACGTGATCCATTGTTAAACAATTTCTCACTCTCACACCATTGTATTCATTAAACTGAAACCTCCTTCAGCTTCCTCACTGTGAATGTCAGAATTTCACTCGTTCAATGGTTTGCCTAACTGGATAACAATATTTAAATACTGAAGAATATTTCTTCAGTTCTTTTGTGCTATTCACAAGGTAGTGATGACCTGCACAACATACTTTTAAATTTAATAGGCATCACTTATATTTTTTCCATCACTTTCTTAAGCCTAGTCAGTCAACAAAGCAATAAATCAAGCTTTTATTTATAGTGTTTGCCAATTTTTGTGGTATAAATACTCCAGCCACAGCCAATATCAAGCTACTGGCATGATGTCACTGAATGCAAATTTGGGAAAAGATATATAGTAGAACATTTGATTTTTAGTAATGGCCACATTTAACAGCCAATTTACAAAATTCCTGAAAATTCAGCAATAGACTCCTGCAGGCTAGTGTGAGTAGCCCAACCACACAAATTTATAGTCTAATCTCTATGCTTTCTTCACCTCTCACCTATTTCACAAGAATAAAATCATATTCCAAACATATGTATTACAAATTTGTAAAGTTACATAAGTCTGCAAAGTTTTCTTTAGGAGGAGCTTAATAAATCATTGAATAAATTGAATTGAATGGATGCAAACTTAATGAAGCTAGTTGAAAAGATGAAATGCAAACACATGGGAAGTTTAATGACGTTTGGCTGGTTTTTGCTTTGTGCCAAGGGGGCTTTCACAGGAAAATAAAACTTCAGAGGACAGCAAGACCTTTCTGTGTAGCCTGGTCAGGGCAGGGAGAGGGCTTGACGTGAGCTTAGAAAATGATTAGGATTTGGACAGATGGAGAAGAAAAAAGGATATTTTAATAATTAATCCAAGGAACGCTTACTAATTGATTACTAGTCACCATACATGTTATATTTTGTACTATGAAAAATCCTCAAAAGACACAACATGGTTCTAGAGAATGCCTCATCTTCTAAGCAATTGGAAGGACCCAAAATAAATCTCAAAAACTGATTAAGTATTTAAATTACTAAGTTTACCTAAAACAGCTCCTAAAAATTAACCACCGTATCTAAAAGAGAAGACTATACAATATATACAATATCTTTGCAGTTTCTCTAGGAAGTACCAGCAATAAAAACTCATCAGTAAACCAAAATTTGTTCACAAGATTTTGTAGATAAATGAAAACTCTGAATTTGGTCTTCACAGAGGAAGAGAGATGGAGCAGGTGTGAGATGACAGGTCAAAATGTTCAAAGCTTTGGCTACAATTAGTTTTCATTTACAGTTTGGGACTCTTGGAGGCATTTCCTACTTCACCGATGTCTGCACCCCAAATAAAGGAGTAAAGCACTGGTTCCAAGGGGGACCATGAAGGGGAAGGAAAGTTAGCTCTTTTGTTTCTGGCAGTGGGAAGGAAGAAATTACACACAGATCTATAGGGGAAAAGTGTAGATTTTTGCCATTAAATGAGAAAAGAGATCTATAATTTTGAATATAGAAATATCTAAACCTTGAATGAATGAAAAATACAAATAACTCACAGAAAAGTAAATATTGGAAAAATGATCAAACTAATTAAAGTAGAAAATTGTTTGATCTTGTCAGCAATGTAAAATAGTAAGATGAATTTTCTCCTTATAAAATGAGCAAAGACCACAGAAGTTATTATATTGTTGCCTCTTCAGATACAATGAGATTGATGTGCTCACACTGCTATGAACTGCTGTTAATTTGTTTCTAGAACTCAATTTGATATTGGTATATAGAACCATAAATACATGCATACTTTTAGCCAGCATTTCCTGAAGAAAGAATTACAAGTGTAATCTAAGAGTTATTATTTGTGGAAGAAAATAAACCCCTAAATTTCTAAAAGAAAAATGGTTAAACATATCATGGTCCATCTATCTATCTGTCTATGCTTCTATCTATCTATCTACCTATCTGTCTAATTAATGAACTACTTATCTAGGGAAATCATCCGAGAAAGAACATATAACAAAATGTTAATAGTGGCTATTACTAAGTAACAGATAAAGGGCGATTTGGGGACTCTGATTATGTTTTTCAAATTTCTACATTAAGCAAGTTTCGTTTATATAATCCATTCTGCTCCATCCAGCAGAAATCAAAGTTAATTTAGAAAAGAAATATGCTGCTTTCTAGGAGAACAAGGTTTGAATCCAAACAGACCTAGAATTATATCTTGGTTTGAATCTCTATTTTCTGTGCAATATTGGTTAAAAATTATTTACTCTTAGGTCTCAGGTTTCATGTTTTTTAAAAGGAATAATAACAGGGTACTTACATGGTTACCATGAGGATTACAGAGGCATACCTTAGAGTGCTTGACATAGGTTTTGGCCAGGTGTTTGATTTGTGCTAGTTTCCTTGCCCCAAATCAAGGCACTTCTGAATGGTGCTATCTCATGAAATCAAAGATGAAAAGAAGATCTTTTTTCAGTCTCATTAATTCTATCAAAAAGGCTCCTCCACATCGTGTCAACCTAGAGAGGGTCAAGCCCATGGAATGCTAATAAGCCTCTTGAACATAAGCCATCCTGGGTGAGCTTTTGGTGCTCTCCTAAGCATCTGCTAGGATGGGTCCTGCTCTTAAGTTTGCCAAAACTTCTATTATTCAGTTCATACTGTCTGCTCAAGATGTGTGGGCTGACCTGAAAACAGAAAGATAAAAGTTTGGACAGCCATTCCTCAGAACTGTAACCCCAACAGATGTCAGTGCAGGGACCTGGAGCTTACAGGGAGAAGTAAGACCACACCGTTCAAAAGCATCACAGCACCTCTGCCTGAAAATGAGGTAGGAACTGAAGATGTGTCCCTGAGACAGAAAGCAAAATCAGAAGGCAGCAAGAATTCAGCATACATTTGAAAGAGGCAAAAGAATGAAATCTGCTTCTGGCCATCAGAGGAGGCTGATGTAATCCAGGCTGACTCTGGGGACGACGATGGTGCCAGCTATGGAGGCCACATGGCTTCTCACGAGGCCAGGCCCAGTTGCAGCTCACAAGACTGAGTGAGCAGCCAGATTTCACCCAAGGACAAAACCAGCCTTAGCAGCTGGTGAGTGAATTAACTTAAGGCAAACCAAGTGGACCTACGTGGAGGGACATTTGAATCTTTCCCTTATGGGTAGAAAAAGAAGAAAACATCTTAGGGAACAGAGCCTCCATAGCCTCTTTTATTTTCTTTTAATTTCTTCTGGCAGGCTCCTTTGGGGTACAAGAAGAAAAGGAGAGTAGAACAGAGATGTTTTGGGGCTTGAAGAATATGGATTAGTGACACATCAGAGTTGAAATCTAGTCAGGAGTCTGCGATTTTTCAATCAGAATTCCACTTTTGTAAAAAGAGAGCTTACTAGGTCATGTGAGCTCTTAAGAGCAGAGCACAGCTTTGTATCACCAGATTTTATAAAAATGCCAGACCCTAGTATTTGCACAGAAAATATTACTGACTTGTTACACAGTGTCTCTACTTCTGAGATTTACCTGGATATAGAGTAGACTGTCCACATAATCTCCTGTCCCTGGATGTGCCCAAGCAGAGGGTTCAGGCTGATCCTGAAAGGATGGCAGATGGGTTTTTTTTTTTAAATTAACTTTTGTTGGAGTATGGTTGTTTTACAATGTTGTGTTAGCCTCCACTGCACAACAAAATGAATCAGCCACACACTTACAGATATCCCCTCCCTTCTGGACTTCCCTCCCATTTAGGTTACCTCAGTGTATTAGGTAGAGTTCCCTGTGCTATACAGTATGTTCCCATCAGTTGTCTATTTTATACATAGTATCAATAATGTATACGTGTCAATGCCAGTCTCCCTATCCCTCCCACTCCACCCCTTTTCCCCTTGGTATCCATACATTTTTTTTTCTTTGTCTGTGTCTCTATTTCTGTTTTGCAAAGCAACTGACAAAGGATTAATCTCCAAAATATACAAGCAGCTCACACAGCTCAATATCAAAAAAAAACCCGATCAAAAAATGGGCAGAAGACCTAAATAGACATTTCTCCAAAGAAGACATACAAATAAACACATGAAAAATGCTCAACATCACTAACTATTAGAGAAATACACATCAAAACTCCAATGTGGGATCACCTCACACCAGTCAGAATGGCCATCATCAAAAAATCTACAAACAATAAATGCTGGAGAGGGTGTGGAGAAAAGGGAACCCTCTTGCACTGTTGGTGTGAATGTAAATTGATACAGAAGGGGTTCTTGAATTGAGTGGAAACCTGTACCACATCCAGTGGAATTCAGGGAAAGCCCACGACTGGCTGTTTGAACACTGTCCTGCCACCTGGTGGCTGTATCATTAAATTGCAAGGGCAGTTCTTAACTCAGCAGGCCTGTTAAGTGAATTTGCAAAACTGTCTCGAGGTGACGCCATTTTGACAAATGCCAAAGAGAGATGTGAGCATTTCAGAAGGATAAGTAGAAAAAAAAAAAAAGCATATGTTGTGAGAGAAAATAGCTTCCCTGATGAGAAAGAGGCCAAATCACATGTGAGTGGGCAGGCAGAAATAGAGGAAGCAAATACAGCATCCGGGGTGTGGGCAAGAGACCATGGCCATGACAAGTGGGTTATTCCAGGAAGATCTACCTCATTGCCTGGCAGAGGTTAACTATTCCTACGCAGCCCTAGGAGAGGGGTCTGGCAGCATTCTGTTACCCTGTCTCTGTGACATTCTACAACCCATAGTTTCAAACCTTCCCAAGATGGCACAAAGTCCTTTGCTTTCTTAATCATCAGCATGCCTTATATCTCTTTCTTCTCTTTCTCCCACTTATGTTTATTTCATTGTGCTCCTTTCTTTATTCAACAGATACTGGCCACCTTCTACATGTCACCAATTGTGATCGGTGTCTGGGATACACAGATAGCATGGGAAACACAGAGAAAACTGAGGGGGAAGAAAAATAAATCAGCAGTTACAGCCCGAGAGCTACATGCAATGACAGGACCAGCTCTGGGGCTTATGAGAGAACAGAGGAGGGACCCCACCCCAGGAGGCATGGGGCCAGGAGAGACTTCTGAGTGCAGAAATGTCCAGGTGATAGCCCAGGGTGCAGAGGAGTTCATGAGACAGATAAAGGGGTTGGTGGGGAAGTGGTGTGGGAGATACTTCAAATAGAAGGAACAGGAGGTAAAAGGAGATTAAAAAAGAAATAGGCCCATGGAAATGCTAGAGAGACTCTTCCATGGGGAGACGGAGCCACAGACACATTTAGAAGGCCTGCAAAGGACAAAACCATGAGACTAAGCTGGTGGCTTCCATTTGACCCTGGCAATCTGGAATCAGGCCAGAGGACTTGAGCAGGGTAGGAGAGGCCACTTGACAGAAACAGATAAACATTCTGGAAAGATCACTCACCTTGCAGTAGGGAAGGAACAATTTTGGAGGCCAGGGCTGCTCAGACCAAGGAGGCCTTTAGAAGGAGCAAAGCCACTGAGGGTCAGTGTGGATGAAGGCAGATTCAAGAGCTATTTGGGATGCAGAACCAACTGACCTTGGCATCTCACTTTCCCTGCAGGCCTCACAGGGGCCTAGATTGGCTCCTGGGTTCGTTTTACCAGATGGCCTTTTTGGCATTTGCAGACTGAAAATACAGGATGGAAACCACTTTGGGGAGATGATCACATGAGGGTTGTGCCTCTGGAATGGGCAGTCACTGCGTCCTTGGGCCCCTGGGTGCCAGGACCAGGGCCAAGAGCTGGAGATGGGCTGTCTCCTGTTGTCTTTTTTCCTCTCCTCTCTCTCCCCCTCCCCTCCCGCCTTCTCCTCCCCT
>NW_020172455.1:5198253-5215387 GCF_003031525.2 Neophocaena asiaeorientalis asiaeorientalis | reverse complement strand
TGTTTAGACTCTGACTTCAGAAAATAGTTTCAAAGGGGACATTGAATTGGTGTTTTAATATGTCAACCAGAGGCCTGCTCTAAAAATGCCCAAATAGGTCCAAGGATGTGCTGAACCATTTGGCTATTTCCAGAAAATCATTTCACCCATACAGAAGCCTGGATGTCAGCCAGAACAGGCTGGAAAGTGATAAGAAAACACTTTTTCATGAAGTCAGGAGGGGTTCTGGCTTTGATCCCTGGAAGAATGTATTTTTTCTTTAATGAATTTTTCTTTAATGTGTGTGCAGGCCTTAACTTTTGAGCCCAGCTAGATTTAGGAACTGTCCCATTTTTCAAACCAATCAATGGTTGATGGCCAGGGAAATCTTTTACCTTGGGAATCTGACTTCTCTCACTGGTTAAAGAAGAAAGACTTCTTAATCCATTGATAGAATGACCAGGCTCTTCCAACCTGATCTCCTGCTAAAAGTCCTACCTATGGCCAATGGATATCTTTAAAAAAATACTCAGGATAGGTCCCACCCCTACTGACAGCTAATCAATGAATCCTTGATGGATGTGTAGCATCACCAGTATGGCACCATCCACCCTGACCCCTTGTCACTCCCCTCACCTCCACAAACTCTTTGCCTTCTCAAAATAAGAAAGAATGTGGGTAAGTCTTCCTAGTTCAAACAAAAGGATGACCTTCTTTACAATGGTGGAATACTCTTCCAGGAAGAATTCTTTTTCCCCAATGGGAAGGGACTGGAGAGTGTTTCTCCCAGTTGCAAGGAGAGCAGAGTGTTTGTTGAGGGATCAGTTAGCCCTTAAACCTCCATAGCCAAAGGAAGTTCTCCCTTTCAAGAATTCTTCTGGAAAGAGATCAGGTAGTGTATGCAAAGCACTGATTTAGAATCAAGAGAACTGGGTTTCAGGCCTGACCCAGATCCTTGCCGAAAGTGTGCCCTTGAATGAGTTATAGTGTCTCAAGCCTCTGTTATCTCATGTACAGTATTGAGCTGATGTTGTGTACCTCACAGAATTTTTGGGAAGAACGATTAAGAGGGTATACGTGAAAGTGGCCAGCTCACTTACTAATTAGCAGTCACTTACTAATATTACTTGAATATGATTCTGAAACTCCAGCTATAAAGGCAATTTCTCTGGCCAAGTTTTATCACCCCTCAACCCCAATTTTCACCCTGGAACTTCCATTTTTGCCCTTGGATTTTGTAGTCCTGCCACTAGGTCATCCCTCCCTCACTCCCTCAATTCTTTTTTTTTTATTATTATTATTATGTTAAACCTAAGAAATCCTCATGCTTTAGAGGATTTGTCTAAGGTGGTTTTACTGGAAAAGTCAATTCTTTAAATAAAAACCGAGACTTTGCCAGAATGACAGACACACGTAAGTAAGTGGTAGAAATATTAAGGGCATCCAACTTTGCAACATGGTCCAGGGAACCGAATGTCAACTTTGCTGTGGAAGTGCCTGTTATTGTGTGTCTTCCTGGAATAAATCAGCTCCTACAGGGCTCTTTTGTGGGCTGAAATGGTCAATTCTGGCTACAGTACCCATCACTTACCTCCATTAGGGACCTGGACTGAGCTCTTTTGTCATTCTCTGTAAATTTCAAAGTGTGTCTTCAGCTGCAAAATATCAAGTGCCACTAGTCCTATTGGCTTTAATCAGTCTCCTGCCTTGAGCTTGGAGAAGGAATTGGGAAAGTGTGAGCTCTTGGGTGGCCAGGTGTTCCCCAGCTCCATTTTCCTAGGTAGTGTTGCCACTGGCCATTTCTTTGTGGAGGGGGTTTCGTGGGCTTAATGGAGAACTTGCAGTGGAAGCTGGAAACATGCTTGCTTTTATCTTTTATCTCTTTCTTTCTTCCTTTCTTGGATTGATGCCAAAATCATTTGACTGTTTTCTTTTTACAGTGACAGAATAGATGGAACATGTTCTTTCGATGTCATCTAAACTACCACATTCCAATAGAATGGAAAGCTCTGAAAGTCTATGAAAATGGTAGAGACACAATATCCACAGTGGGAGTAAAGATGCTGAGATCCTGCTGGACATTGTAAACTTCCATGGCATCAAAGAAAGAGTCCAGACTCTGGGGTCAAACGCACTGATGTCTAAATTCCGTCTCTACTTCTCCCAAGTTACTTATTCTTTTTGAGTTCTGATTTTCTAAATGGTCAAATGGGAATAAAAGTACCTACCTGTACTAGTCAGGGTTCTCCAGAGAAACAGAACCAGTAGGATATATATGTAGGTATATATAAGAGGAGCTTTATTATAGGGATTATCTCATGCCGTTATGGATGCTGAGAAGTCCCTAGATCTGCATTCGGCAAGCTGGAGAACCAAGAAAGCCAGTGGTGTAATTCAAGTCCTAAGGCTGAGAATCAGGGGCCTGGCATGTAGCCCAGGTCCAAGTGGATGTCTCAGCTCGAACAGAGAGATAGGAGATTCACCCTTCTGCCTTTTTGTTCTATTCAGGCCCTCAATTGATTGGACGATGCCCACCCACATTGGTGAGAGTGATCTTCTTTACTCAGTCTACTGGTTCAAATGCTAATTTCTTTTCTGGACCTCCTTGCAGACACACCCAGAAACAATGTTTCACCAGCTATCTGGGCATCCCTTAGCCCAGTCTGGTTGACACATGAAATTAACCATCATACTATCTTGTAGGATTTTCATGAGGACTAAGTGAGATGATAATAACAGGAAGAATCTTACCTCTTATGAATCCCCCCCTCCTTCTCTTGCTGCAGCTAAGTTGCTTTTCTTTTATCAATGTGCCACAATTGATCAAAGAAATCAGGCCAATGCAGGGCATTCACATACACTGTAATCTTTGCCTAGCATATTATTTTGTCCCCACTCTCCTATAGAACCCCTAAAGATTTCTCAGGTCTTAAAGCCAGTGTCGTCTTAGAAGTCTTCCACGACCTTCCAGAATGAGAGGTGTCCCCCAGTCATCTATACACATGGTTTTCTCGGCTTCTCTTTCTCCTACAGGATGTAACCAAAGGCCATAGCATGGCCACGAGGCCCTTGACGTGATCCTCATGACTCTTTCTGGCTTGTCTCTCATCACTCCTGCTTCCTCTCAAACTTGCCTCTCCTCCGTGGATGACTTAGGTCGCTCTGACTTGAAATTCCGACTCTTCCCATGTGATTCCCTTAGCTGTCTCCTTCACTAGAGACTTTACCACTCTCCCAACTCTGTTCCCCCCTGCTTCTGTGTCTCCTGTCAGAGAACTGATCCTGCTAGGTATGGACTATCTGCTCTCCCATCTATCTCACGAGGCTGGGAACTCCTGGAGGGCAGAGACTTTATCTTGTCCATTTCCATAACCTTATTTCCTATTGCAGTGTTTAATACACAACAGTGTGGATGTTAAAATAAATAAATGTAACACACTCCCTGCCAGGCTGATGCATGGTATTACAAGCTCCCTCGTTAATTTTCCTCTATGGCTGATTACTGCCCTGACCTCACCTTCCCAGTCTCAACTGGGAGGTCAGAGGCTGACTTTCTTTTATATGTCACAGTAGCCTTCACATTTGAATCGGAATATCTTTAAACCAAGGAAAGTTTTATTACAAGAGGAAATACATAACTTAATTTGGCTAGCAATAGGGAAGAATTTGGGGGTACCTACTTTTGATGGGTTTGTTGGGACAATATTTCTTAAGTTGAGTTATTTGAATCATTGCAAGAGTCACAGACTCCTAGTGCCCTTTGCAGACTGACAGCATCACAATCTCTGGAAATGTATTGATGATACTTTTGGTAGTCTCCCTTCAGAACTCCTCTGTAGTGACGTATGAATTCACTATGCAGAGAGTAGAAGTAAGTGCCCAACTGGGCAGATGCACTGAAAATGCAAATTACCTAATTCTTCTTGGGTTGTGTGAAAATCAATGGGCGGTCTTTTGCAAACATGAGATGCAATTACCCCAGAGTTTAATGTGTGCTGGTGAGATTTCAAGGAGGCATGGTGGAAAGAGCACAGATTTTGGAGTTAGAGATACTTATCTCTGAATCCTGGCTCTGGTCCCCACTGGTCATGTGTCTCTGGGCAAAATAATCCATCTCTATGAGCCTGTGTTTCTTTATTAACAAATATCAAGCTTAAAGCAATCTATGAGAATTCAATGAAATTATCTATCTATCATCTCTCTATCTATCTCTATCTATCTATCCATCCATCTCTTGATCAAGAGAAAAATAAAGATTAGTCTAGCACCTGGCAAACAGTAGGCATTTAATAAATTCTATTTTGTTTTTCATTGTATCCCTTTAATCTGAGACAAAGAACTCAGACAATTACTCATCAACATAAGAGTTAAAAGAATTGATGCCTCCAGTTAGACTGGGGGGGTTCACTTTTCCCTCTCCCAACATTCAGGAAGATGGCGTAGAAACAAACTCATGTTTCCGTCTTGAACCTGGACGCAGTCTCTGTGAAGTCAAGTCAGGAATTCATTTTCTGAGCACCTCCATCAGAGAGGAGGGGGAAGGTACTCAGAGCCCATGGCGGGTTGAATTTCTCAGCACCCAGGTGGGAACAGGCTCTGAGACAGATGCCATTTCATTTTTAAAACGTGAAATTTGTAATTAGTACAAATGCATGATGCATATATTAATTCTCAGGTGTAGCATTATTGTCTCATTTCATCAAGGAAAAGTCTAAGGCTCACAGGCAAGGGGACTCACCCGCAGCTTCTATGTTGTAGAAGCAGCTTCTGGGGGCTTTCTCTTACCACAACCCATGTTATTCTCACCATAGCAGTGTATTCCAATGTTCAGTCATGTTTTTGCCATTCTTTATTTTATACTTACCTGTAAGTATTAAATCTAAATTGACTCATTTCTTGATACAGAGATTGTGTCTCTGTTACTTCTGATTTTCTAATGCTTTGGAAAAAGTAATATTATGTTAGTGAAAAGAACATTTAAAAAAGAAAAATACGTGAAAAAAATTAAATTGGTTTGGTAATGTGGTCATTGTGGAATAAGCTATCATCAGATCAATAAACTGGATAGGTACATAGATACATAAATACAGATACAGATAAATATTTGAAGGCACTGTAGAGCAGGCAAAAACAAGAAGATCTTACCCCTTAGAAGAAAGGAAGCATACTGGATGAGAATCACATGTAGAAGTCCCCTCCCCAGCCCTGGGTCCTCCCCAAGATGCTCCAAGGATGCCCAGTACAGGTGCGCTGCTGTTTTTGTGGCTTGAGGTGTCTGAGGAATGGAGTTTGCTTCTGCCAGAGAGGTTAGAAATTAAATGTATAATTAAAATCTGTGCATTTCACTATATACACATTATACCTCAATTTAACAAACAGATTTAAATCTGAATCTATGTGTTATTATATGATAAACATAAGCATACAATTTCACTGACCTTAGTTTCTTCATTTGAAATACATCCCAGACGCTAGTTTTTGAAAACCTGCCTTGTGCCAGAATCTCTTAGGAACTGAACAAACATCAACTCAAAACTTCACAATAATCCTGCAAGGAAAGCGTAATTATTTGACTTGACCAAGATCAGGCCAACTGCCCTGTTCATATGGGCATAACTACAGGGGTTGTCCTCTTCTGTATAAAATTGTTGGGCAGATCAAATTTAAGATGTGGTGTAAATTGGTGCTTGATGGTTTTATGTTACTCTTACTACTCAGAGGGACTTGGCTGACTCCTAATCATGAAGAAGAAACATTTATCCTGTTGTTGAGACCCTTAGGGCACCGACAAAGGCAGCAAAAGGCCATTTTGTCTCAGCTGCGACTCCCCAGTTTCCGAAGCTTTATCTCACCTCTTCTGATTGATTAGGTGACAACTCTGGGAACTCTCCACTTTTCTGCCCTGTTTCAAGAGTTTGACACTCCAAAAACTCAAAAGAGGGAGGCAAGCAGCTGCATAAAAGTAAAGACACATTTGCAAGATGCTGTGTGTGGCGCTTTTCTTCCCTCCCTCTCCCTTAAATGCAGAGAGAGTGCAGTGTGACTAATTACACCGGAGAGGAAAGCAGAAGCTCTCAAGTTAAAGTATTTTGGTAATCATGTTTACCACGGGTAAAGTACGTCTGCATTAAATAAGTCAAAACACAGTGCGCAAAATTTGGAATGATTCCTTGAGCACTGCAAGGACGGAGTTAGATGTAGAAATGATATAATGTCCAAGTCGAAACACTATAAGAGAAGATAAACCATCTGCTTCAACTAACTCAGATCCACTTGAAAATGCTAATCGTATGGCAGTAGGATGATTAAACTACATTAAAAAAAATACTTTTTTGGTAAGACATACAACACATTTTTCAGTGAGATTGAGCTGCCCACAGATGGAAGGAAAGTTATTACCTAAATTAGATGACCATCAGTATCAAAATGTGAGTCATAGGTTCTTAGAAGGCTTACTGATTGCTCAGGCTCTGTGTTTGCAGATGGTCCAGACAACGTAATTAACTTGTCCAAAGGCCAACAAAAATTTAATGAGAGATCGAGAACCTGTTCTGAATTTGATGCCCTTACACTGACTCTTTTACTGGAGAATTGAGTCCTATGTTGATGGGAAAATACAACCCAATCATTACCCAATCATAGCCACATGATAATAGGGCCAAAAGAGACCTTCACAAGTTTCGAGGTTCAGAGTCTGAACTCCTCGTTTTGTGGGCAAATAACTGGGCAAGAGAAGTAAAGAGAAACTTTTTACTCCACCACACAAAACCATGGAAATATGCAACACACACATACTCTTACAGATATCCTGCTCTTAAATGGAGATGGATGAAGGTCTTGGTGTGGGCTTCAGCCTAGGGCACAACTTTCCTTTCCAGTATCAATGATGAAGATGTCACTGATGATATGATGAATACAATAATTATGATAACACATTTTCGAGAGCTTCCTCTATAACTGTTAAGCATTTTACACCTGTGATTGCATTTAATCCTACAGAAATTTCTGTATTAGATTGCTAGGGCTGCTGTAACAAAGTACCACAGACTGAAAAACTTAAAAAATAGAAAGCTGTTGGCTCACAGTTCTGGAGACCAGAAGTCCAAGATCAAGGTGTGTCATGGATACTTCCTTTTCAGAGCTGTGAGGAAAGGTTCCAGGCTTCTCTTCTTGGCTTGTAGATGCCCATCTTCTGCCTCTGTCTTCACATCCTCCTTCCTCTATGTGTGTTCTGGTCCAAATGTCCCCTTCTTATAAAGATATCAGTCATAAAGGTTTAGATCCATCCTGATGACCCCACTTTGACTTGACTTGTAAAGACTCTATCTCCAAATAAGCTACCTACTGAAGTACTGGGGGTTTAGCACTCCAACATATGAATTTCGTTAGGGCATCATTCAACCCATAGCAGGCTGGTATTATGTTGTTATTATTTTCATCCTGGAGTTGAGGTAACTGAGGCTCAGAGAAGGTGCCTAATGAGCTCATAGCCACAAAGCTGGTAGGAAGCAGAACTTGCATGAAGGACCAAATGGAAAGCTTTTGTTTTTCTTTCTAAAAATACTATATATTTTTCTGTGTAAGTGAAGACTGGGTCAGGCTGATAGAAAAGGCCTGGGTCTCTGGTCAGTTCCTAGAAACATTCTCTCCTAGGTGGCTCCAGGAATCTCCTTCTAAAGAAAATAAGAAGCAGATTTCTGACTCTCACTCTGCACATCCTTGAATCCCCTGAGCTGTGCTCCTGATTCTCTCGGTCCCAAGCGTGGACTGATGTTCTGAGTCTCAGCCATTACCAGCTCATCAGTGTCAGAACAAGAAGCTGGGCACAGCCTGTTAGGAAGCCAAGAGGATATTCCGTCTTCAACTGGGGGGAACTTATGGTGTGCAAATGCACACCATTCACCCAGGCAAGGGATTTCATCTGACAGGGCAAATTCCTCAAAGAGGGAAGTGACTTCACTTGGGGAGAGACAAAGATTGGGGTGGGAGGATCGGGAGCCAGCCCAGACAGACCTTCACCTGAAATACTTGAAAGCAATAAAGTGGAGGAAAGATGAGCACCAACATTGCTGGTTAGAAAGAGGACAAAGAACTGGAAGTCAATCAGATCAATTAAAGCAAAATATGTCTGGTTATAGCATCCTTTTCCCAAAGATTTCCATATAATTAGTCCTGGGTGAAAATCACTTCTTTGTGAATCATTTCTATATGAATTCCATTGGGAACTTAAGGTCGGGTGAAACAAACAAGTAAACCAAGGCATAAATCATGGGAAGGAGTGAGACATGGTATACATAGGCAGTGGGAATTAGGGCTGGGTTTGCATCCTGCAATCCTTGGCTTTCTTACTGGTTCTGATTGACTCTCTGAGTGTCAGCCTCTACCTCATAATGCGTGCATCATGATAGTGTCCTATTAAGTAGTGATAATTCAATGAGATAAACGAGTGGAAGTGTCAGCGAGCTTTGCATGTATGAGGTGCTCAACACTTGTTTTAGAATAATAAGAAATAATTGTATGGTCAGGGAGAGACAACTGGAAACAGGGCTTCTGTTTGTAATTCAATCCTCCTTCTTCTGGATCACAGAGAGAAAAGTGCGTACACATCATGAAAAATACCTCAAGAAGAGGCTGTGTCATGAAACAGAAATAAACGCCCCAAATCGTAACATTGTAAGAAAAGCTCTTGTAGAGCAGGGTTCCAGTGAAACCGGTTGTGCACGTGGAAAATCAGCTATTTCATAGAGTGGCCACTTGACCTGTGGAGCAATCGTGGACTCTTGTAGGAAAAACAGTGAGTCCCTGAGACCAATGAGGAGGTCAACAGAATGGGTCGTCCTGGTGGTTGTGACTTGTATTCACTCTTCAGATAGGGTGCTGAGCATGTTCAGCTGCTGGAGTTATTTTGCTGGGTACATGCCCCCCTTCAATTCCTTTTTCTGATGCACATTGTTCAGAAATGCCTCTGACAACTGGAAAATTCTACCATCCCTGGCCAGTAAATGTGAGGGGCTCAAGGTTGAGTACAGGGACTGCTGTTTACTGAATTGCAACCCCTATCTCCCGTGTATAAGGCATGTTCAATTCTCCCAGCATTCACATGAGCTAGCCATCAGTCTCCTATTTTTCAAATGAGAAGAGTCTCTCAAAGTGGCTTGCCTGTAGAGATGTAGCTAGCTAGTAGCAGAGTTAGGATGTAAACTTTGGTCTAAAGCCAGTGCCCACGATCTTTACATTATAGTTATATTAACAACAAAAAAAACCCCTAATACTTACATAGCATTGACTATATGCCAGTAATGGTTTAAATATCCTCTAACTCTCAGCAGTGGATAGGAGCAGGTACTCTTATCACTAATTTAATAGATGAGGATCCAGAGGAATGGATGGCTTGAGTCAGGCACAGAGCTATTAAGGAAGGAACTGAGATTTCATCCCACGTGGTCTGCGTCCCCTGCACTTCACAACTATGTTAGGGGGCTAGAGCTGCCATAACAAAGTACCACAGACTTGGGGGCTTAAACAACAGAAGTTTATTTCCTCATGGTTCTAGGAACTAGAAGTCTAAGATGAAGGTGCCAGCAAGATCAGCTCCTTCTGAGGTCTCTCTGTTTGAGTTACACTCGGCCGTCTTCTCGCTGTGCCTTCACGTCCTATCACAGGGTTTACCTTTTGTGTGTGTCTGTATCCTAATCTCTTCTTATGAGGACCCTATCATATTGGATTAGGGCCCACTCCCACGACCTCAGTCACATTCTGAAGTACTAGAGATTAGGACTGTGACATATAAATTTTGCGGTGACACAGTTCAGCCCACAGCAACCACTATACCAGGCTGTCCTTTCCAATGGTACCATTACCAATTCCAGTCTTCTTGCTTTGCTATTATGTTCTTTTATGTTTTGACCCTGTGGCTACAATGGCCCATACCTGTGGTCTGACATATCTTACCTTGATGTGTAAATGTTGAATGTATCAGACAATGAGGCTTAATATTCCCCAGAAATTCTCACCCCATACTTAAGATAGTATAAAATAGCTATTGACTGATCTCAAAAGTGTTTTTTTTTCCCAAAGTCACCATTCCTTGTTTATGAATTAAAACAAAAAAATCATGTGAGCAGATCAAGACAGTTGGAGAATGGCAAAGGTAGAGACGTAAGTCAGATATATTGCCTCTGGGTAAAATAAAGCAGCTTGCTGTGTACTCTTGAAGTTGGAGTTACAAAAATCTACAGTGTGACGTGAGAAAATATTTGCTTTAACATTAAGACAAAATGGTGAAATAAAAATTGTACATAAACATGGCCATGCTTAAATATAAAACTACAAATAAGAAATAAAAGAGGGGAAAGGAGTAAATCAAATTGTTCACATTGGTTGTCTTCTAGCCATGGTGTAGGAGTGATTTTTCTCTTGAGATTTCTCCCTATTAAAAAAAATCATATTTATAAGTAGATAATATGTTGTAGTAGAATAAGTAATAATATTTAAAAATAACCAAAAGTGCCTTAAGAACGATTGCCTTATAATTAAACTTATTTTTGGACTGAAGAGTCTGTATTAGAAAGACATCTACCATCTTATGACAAGCAGGCAAAGCCTTAGATCTTGTTCATGAGGCAAGTCATGCATCTTTAATGAACACATAGTGCTGGACGTCCCTGTCAAAGCGCTCTCACAGAACTCAATTATTTGATTCTCAAAGCCATCTTACTCAGCAAATGGGACAATGATTAATATTATAATAGGACATAAAGAGATAAAGGGTCAAAAGGGTCAGAGGGCTGAGAGATGGGGAGAGACATGATCATGAGGTCTGCTTTCTTCCAGTTTCCTCTGTGCTTTGGTGCTAAGAATATGTTTCTAAGGTTCTCTCTAAAAATGCAGGGTTAATTTTAAGTAGAACAGATTCTATAAATGATTGCTTCCGGTTGCATAAATGGTAGAACAGAATTTCATTTTTAATATGCATATTTAGTGATTTTTAAATGGTGTAGTTCTTTACCAAATGTTAACACACTGGAGGTGACCAATGTATTAATTTGTACCTCCAGCTTGATCTCTTTTGGAACAGCTCTGCAAAGTTTTTACATGCATTCCATCAATATATTTAAATGTATGTCAGATATAGCATTAAAGGTGAAGACTACGGCTCTACACCAGCCCTCAGGAGATTCAGACCCATGCAACGGTTTGTGCTTATCAGAAGTCCATATGTATATCATGCACTTCTGCAGCCTAATAAAAGCCTGGATTCTCAGTCAATGCCAGGCAAGGGTCAGGAGCCCCAGGGCCCTGAGTGGTTCAGACTCCCATCTGAATTTTGTTATCATCTGTAGAAGAATATGAGAACCTATGACAGGTCCCTGTGTGATTACATTTTACTACCGATAGCTCTGGGGCTTAAGTAGTCTTTTGTTTGTTTTATTTACTTTAGTTAGGTTTAGTTTGTTTAGTTTTACTGTTTTTCTAGCTTTAAATCTGTGGTTTGGCTCTAAGAATATTTAGACATTGTGGTTCCGCTATAAGAGAATTTAGATATCGCTGATAATTGATTTAAGTTTTAAACAAAAATTTTCTCATCTATATTTTAAACTTTTGCAACAGATTCATAAATTTAGTCCTGAGGATACAAGGCCAACTTTTAAAAAATCACTATTTGCATGTTCTTGTCTGTACATATCAAGATATTTTCATCTTGTGCAGCCATAACAAAATACCAGAATAAATGAGATGCTAAAGATGAGACTGAGCTATCATCAATAATCCTGACTTCAAATGCTTATGCCATAAAACAGTTTCATGTTGTAATTGTTTGATTCATAATAAAATATTATAAATATGAACTTATAAAATACATTCGTAGTAAAAAAAAATACTTGGTTCGTCTGCTTTATATTTTAGGGATCTACCTAACAGCTCATTTGAAAACAATATTTTCTTTTTTAAAAGTTTCAAAAACACTCACATAGACCAATACTGTACTAATTCTGCTTCTAAAAGCAGAAATGGCTTATACTGTTACATTGTTTTCAGTTTCCTGGAATTCATGTTCTGGTTAGTCACTGATTATTTTCAGCCTTTCCCATGCTGCTTGAGTTATTTCAGATAGAACCAGGATTTTGGATTTTCCCTGGGGAATAACTATTCATTGCTTCTGTTGTTATTCCTTAGACTGATGATCAATCATGACAGTTACTACCAAGACATATCTGACTAAGGGAAATGGAAACACAATTATCATCTCCTGTAAACCACTTCACAGGGGACGTTGCCATCTTTCCAACCTTCATTTCAGGATCGCTTTCAGGAAAGTCAGATTCCTAGATCTGGATGTTAAAAAAAAAAAAAAAAAACTTTCAATATAGGGAAAAAAGAAGTTGGCTTTCCATTATAACAGTCATTCTGAATTCCATTGTCCCACCAGAGATCAATGAGGGCCATACTTATCTTTAGGAATAATCTTGGAAGTTTGAGTGTCCCTGTCCTGTCTCAGTTTGGGGTTGGGGTTTATTGGCATTTGGTAGGCAAGGGCCAGGGATGCCGGGTGCAGATAAAAAATGTATCTATAGCTTGTGAAACTTTCAAATCCCTCACCAGAAATTCTTGCAGCTGAAAATCTTTTTTAAATTATTTGAAACTAGAATCTAATTTCATTTTACAACTATAAACACAGAGCTCTCTTCGCAAAGCTTTATTACATACTGAATGTTCCAAGAGTATAATTAAGTCATAATTGAAGGAAAGAGTATGTTTCGTCTTATGGAAATTTTACCAATAGTTAGTCACATGTCCAAAAATGTCACAGCATAATGGCATCACTGCTGGTGGTATTTGGGTGACCACTCAAACATCTGGATCAGTTCTCAATTATAGCGGTCGCAGTCACAGACATTCTGTGCATAGAAGCAAGCATCTCCCTGCTTCATTATCCCCCTTTATTATTATAGGAAGGGGAAATCTAGAACTATGTGTAGTTATATATTGATTTTTCACTTCAAAGACGGAAATTCAGAGGATGAAGTTAATTACACTCTTCAGTTCACTGTACACTATCAACATCGGTTCATGCAAGTTTCTCTTTATTTATAATTATCTTTTATCTTCATAATACATTCCCACACCTAATACAACCATTTTGATATTATATAATGAGTATCTTTCTGTTAGTATGTGATTTTTCAAAATGGAAATTATTGACATGTTTACCATTGTATTGCACCCAACACAACTTCTTTCTTACATTTCCATTAAGCATCACGTCTTTAAGTCCATCCAAGGGGCTATGTGCACATCTAAGCATCCAGCATTCGAGCCCCGCCCAACTGCCACTTCCCCCTCCATGATGTACATCTGCCACAGTTTAAGCGTCCTACCCAGGAGGACACAAGTGGTTTCTAGTCTCCACCATCAGGAAAGTAACAAATGAGCATCCTTGCCCATGTCTTCTAAGGGATATGTGAGAATTTCTTAGGGATTTTCTGAGGATACTCCTAGGGAAAGAATTGTTGGAGTTATAGGATGCATCTATACTTGAGTTAATTGATTAGTATCAGATTGGTCTTCAGAATAGCCCTTCAGTCTCGATTCCCCACTGGAGAACATGTGCCTCTATTCCCATCCCTGTCAATTTTGACATTATCCTCTTTTATGACTTTTTTTGTGGAGGAAGAGAAGCTAATAGTTTTGAAGTCATAACTTCTTGCATTTCTTATTTCTCTGATTACTAATAACTGGAAACCTCTTCATACACTTGTTAGGAGTTCCTTTCATAATTCAGATATTAATCTCTTGTCAATTATATCTTACAATTATTTTCCCCATTCTATTTCATAACAGAAAAATTAAATTTTGAGATAACCAAATGATCGGTTCCTACCTCATATTTAGTGCTCCGTAAGTTGTTAAAAGTCCTTAGCTTTCCTTAATCACAAGGACGATATTATCTTTCATTTTTAAATTCATGTAGTAGTTTTATCACTAGCATGTAAGTTGTGCTACACACAGTTCTGTGGCAGCCCTAGTGCCACCACCCTTTTGACATCTTTGATTCCTTTGGCCCACCTCTCTGTTCCAGCACCAACACCACCCTGCTAGCATCACAATGGCTTTGTAGGTTGTCTGAACAGCTGGCCAATGATAATGAACATTAGTTCAGGGGACCTGGGACAAACCCTAAGAGAGCTGAGTCCACTTGAATTGTAGGGAAGAGCTGGTATGATCCTGTGCTCATTGGCCCTGACCTAAGTTTTATAAAAACCTGTCCTGGGCTGGTAACGTTCAAGTCCAGGTAAGCTGCTGGCCCAAGGCCAAGGGTACAAGAGACGTCTCCACAGGGCTGTGCACCTAATCTCTCTCTGAGACATGGCAGCTCTGCTGATATAAAATGCAAAATAGAAATGGACATGGGTGTTCTCGGCTCCCTAGGGTCACCTCCAGCTTTTGTAGCAGCTCTTTTCTGTGACTATCTCATCCTCTCTGCCCTCGTTATGTCTTCAACCCTGCCTCTGAATCCAGGTGCACTTGGGGACACTTTCTGTTACTCCTTGCTCTCTGCCCTGGGGCTTCCCTGTCACTGCCCCTGCGGGTCCTAAGGTGACTGCTCAGCTCTACCCAGACCTGCCCAATCACAAGCCTGAGGAAATTCATACCCATGGAGCAATGCTTGAACATTGGAGGATGGAAGATAGCTCAGAACTACCCCATCGTCCTCCACCCCTGCCCCTGCCTGAGGTCCTGAGTTGTCCCCAGCAGTGATCAGCTTGATCACAGGCCCTTGAAATAGCTCTCCCTCCTCCCTTGTTTCACTCTTTCTTGACCTCACTTCCCTGCATCCATGCCTCTTTCTTAAGATCTGCTTTTCAGGGTCCACTGGCTAAGATAGAGAGGCACCCAATACTGACCTTCACATTTTATATTTATATTTATATCCTGCCTCCTGGCTTATCGCTGATGGATTCCATGAGTCACAAATAATCAAATTCAGCTGACAATTCTCTTTTTTAGTGCAAGTTAAAAGCTGTGGCTGATACTGAGGATCTAACAGTGCAAATGAAGCATCCTTTTTCTCACTTTAGTGTAGAAGATGGACAATTACAATGGAAAGGTATGCTTCTTTTTATAATTCAGCAAAGATCGTGTTCTTACATTCTGAGCAGCAGTAAGTTCCAGCCAACTCTATGTGCAGAGAAAGATTTACACAAGGCTGTTTGTAAACTAACCAGGTGGAATAGAGAAACAGAACATTGGACCAGGTCTACCCTTGAACACTACCCATCAGACAGATAAGCAGGTGTGTCCCCATGGCAGGCATCGCCAAAAGACCACAACACTTTTGTCCACTGCACCTCAAGGGCCTCACTAAGCATCCTTCTCATTTGAGCAAAACAAGCAGCCACTATAGCTGGTCACATTTCACGTTCACAGTAAAATCTATTGGCCTGTAAGAACTCTGCATTTTACAGGTGAGAAGGCAGGTCCAGGAAGGAGGAAGGACTTTCCCAAACTAACCTGGCATATTAATAGCAGAGTTTGGACAATAACCCAAGGTTACTGATATAGTGTTCTTTCTTCCTTTGTTCATTCATTCACTGACCCATTCATTCATTCATTCATTTGTTCATGCAGTGCTCTTTACCTGTTCATTTTTCATCCCTACCACAGGCAAAACCCTATGACCACTGATGCAGCACCCCTTCTCCACTGGTTAATTGCTTGGCTGATTAATTCATTCGGTCATATCTTTAGCAAACAAAAAATTTTAGCAGACAGTGAGATCAGAGATCACCTATCATTCCAATTTAAAAGTCACAGGCAAACAAACACATTAGCATTATTCCTACTAGACTGTGAACTTCCTGCATGCAGAAACTATTTCCATGTCTACTGTGGTCCCACCACTACTCCCTTCTTATCTAAGTCAACAGATGCTCTGAGGAGCTCTGAAAAATCCTATAGTATTGAGGGAAGAGCTTGCAAATCCCTAAAAAATGATGTATATCAGTCAGGGTTTAGATCAGAAAACTAACTCACTTTGAGTATCTCAGAGGTGACTAGTGTAGAAACTTGATTCCACAGGTCATGGTAGAGTGGCAAATCCCAACAGGGCGTGATGTGGTAAATGAGTGATGGGGACTGCAAGACACTACCTGGTCTAGGACAGAGGAATAAAGTAAAGATGTGATTTGCAGGAGCATGGGGACCAAGTAGAAATTCAGATCATGGAGCACTTCTATGGTGGAAGAGACAACCACCATGGGGGTCGTCATTTTGAGAGAGAAAAACAAAAGGACCTATGTCCTGCTTCTTCCCATCTTCCAGTTTCCCACTTGGGCTCCATATTGACCAACTGAGCTGAAATCCAGCTGCTACAGGGGAGTGGGAAAGGCAGCCCACAGGGATCACCTCCTGGGATTCAAGCAGAGCAGGAAAAGAGCAAGGAATGGATCTGCAGGAAAAGGTCCCAAGACCCACATGAAGCTCATGGTCCCTTCCAGCTCTGTCACCCTGTCTTTGCTCAGGCCTTGGTCAGACTCAAGATCAAGAGCACAGTTCACGGCTTCGTAGAAGTGCTTTTCTTCTTGGAAGAGATGCCAAGAATGTAGGATTCCAGGCCCCGATTTTTTTTTAAGTTTGTTAAACAGATGCAAATATGCTATTCTAGACAGTGCTGTAACATCCAAGACACGTGCCTACACAATGGAGTAAAATAAATATTTGTGTAAAGAAACAGATTTGAGTTTATAATCTTAAAAGGAAATTTTCTCATCAAGTTAAAATATAGGCTAACATATGTTATTAGGAAACAATGTACCTTTATTTAGTTCAGTGTCCTCTGAACAAAGTCTGGTTTCTCATGCATACAACCATTCTAAATCTACCTCTTCGAAGGTGGCCCCACAAATTGGAATCTCAGAGAGAAGACATTTCACACAGACATCCAAAGTAACGGTGTAGGTGGTAAAGAAAACGATATTCCAGAAATGGAAAGCAGCATAGTTGAGAAAACAGGGAAGGTTATACCTTATTACAGAAGCCGAGACTTAGAAAGTTACTCACACCAGTTGGATGCACATATTCACATAATTTCCATGAGACAGAGCTGAACTGAAGTGGTAGAAAGAATTGAATAATATTCACACTATATATATAT
>NW_020172455.1:5142778-5198168 GCF_003031525.2 Neophocaena asiaeorientalis asiaeorientalis | reverse complement strand
AGTACCACATGATCCACGGTTGGTTGAATCCACAGAAGCAGAACCGCAAAAATGGAGGGCCAACTTTAAGTTATACTCAGATTTTCAATTGCATGGAGGGTTGGCACCCCTAACCCCTTCGCTGTTCAAGGGTCAGCTGTAGCTTATATATGTACATACATACACACACATATAGATATATAAATCATTTGCACTTATAAATATAAAACATCATTTATTAAGTATCTACCATGTAGACTCTAGAATAGATAAATGATGTAACTTAATTTCTTCTTAAACATGTGCTATACCTTCCTCATGCAGACGTTAATGTAAATGACACATAGCTAAGAAAGAGGATGGCTTGTTCAAGGACACACTGCCAATAATTCCAGGACATTTTGTGTGACTTCAAATTCTGTTCTTATCACTATATATCACTATGTTATAGGCATATATTAGGAACCAATTTAAATAAGGCTTTAGATTTGCCCAAACTCTTGGCATTTAAATAGAACTTAAGCTAAATATATGCCACAATATAGACATGCTACAACGTCAATTATCATATTAACTGTTATTGTGATAATCTGTCAAGAAATACGGAAACTGAAAAGCCTCTTAGTTGGGCACTGGAAAGCATTCTATCTAATATTCTTGAGTTTTTCCTTGAACATTTATCGAGACTATGTACCAAGCCCTCTGCAAAGTATCCTCACACACACTATTTGATTTTGTGCTTTCACAACTCCAAAACGTAAGTACTATCATCTCTTTTTTACAAGTAGGCCATCAGAGAGGGTGATTATTTTAAGCTTTCCCAAAGAGCTAGAATCTGGAGCAGCCCTTTGACTCCACGTCTGAGGTTTTACCTCCGTCCTCGAAGCCACGTTTCCAGTTGAGGACCCTGTGCGTTGAGGCAACTGCTCGCGGCTGCTCCCAGAGGCCAGGTGTTCAATTCCCGGTCTTGCCTCCTCTGGATTATGCTTCCTGGAGGCTTTTTTTTTTAAGGCGATCTCACATAATAAACCTATTATTAGTATTATCATCATTATTATCATAATCCTTTCTCTGAAATAATTTCCGTAAAATATTTTTACTAAAGGAGAGGAGCACTTGAAAAAAAATGCTAATCCACCCCTACCACACAAACCCCAGATGGCCTTGTATTAAGTGGGGGAAGACACCATGATAATAGCCACGATTACCATCAGTTCCATGCAGCGGCAGATGTGAAAGATAAAGATGCCGGGATGCTCCCATAGAAGTTCAGAAAATCTTTCTGTCCTCTAAACAACACAAAGGCACACATCCATGTTTAAAGAATAGGTTCTGCGCAGTCACATTTTAATCTTTCTCGCACATGTATGCCCCAGATGGCCCTGTGTTTAATGGGAGGAGAATAATCGTCACTTTGTGAGCGATTTCGGGGGAAATTACAGAAATATGGAAACTGCCCTGTGTATCTGTATTCGATTTTTTCCTCATTTCCCCAGCAGCATGAATAAGGAGAGGGGTGCATATTTTTAGCTGAGCGTGCCATTTTGACTTCAGAAAATGAGGACTTCCAAAGTGAGTTATGCTAAGACTCTTCTGTCCCACGTCGGCTCGTAAACAGGATAAAGTAAGCCTGCTCCTTGGCTACTCTACCTAAATGCAAACTAGTTTAAATACATAGAAATTAGAGATCAGATTTCCTCAGTTGCACTGGCCACATTTTAGGTACTCAGTAGCCACGCATGGCTATTGGATAGATATCGAATATTTCCAGTGCTGCTCTAAATGCTTAGTGCACTCTTTTTTTTTTTTTTTTTTTAAGTCACTCTACTGTCACTCAGAATCATAAAGTTTTTACATGAAAAAGACTTTGGACCCCATGGAGCCCAACAGCTCATTTTGTATAAGAGAAGAAAGACTAGTCACTTTACTAATAAGCAAGGCTGCCCCAGAAGGAGGCTGTAGGAAAACCATCATGTCATGATGTGAATTCATTTCATATATATGTGCTTCACCCCCAGCTGTAGTTTATAAGGTCCTCAAGGACGAAAGCAACTGTTCTCCATTTGTTCATCCCAAATGTCTAATACCATGCCTAACATATAGTGGAGATCCGAGGAATGTTTGTTGATAGATTTGGAAATATTATCAAGTAGAGCATTGCAACCTAATTTATAATCCATTATCACAGCAATAGGGTTTTGAGAAAATGAGATACTAGCTAGGTAAAGATTGGTAGAGTGTCTGGAGTGTCACTTATTAAGCCACTGCCAGGCTAGACCTGATTTCCCAGAGCAGATATGGGCAGACTGTGAACAGGTGCTAGACATATCCACCTGGGCAGGTGTTAGTGGCACCTCACAGAGCCAAGAGAGAGTTCCTTCTGAAGGACAAGATACATGTTCAAGGGACTCAGCAACAGCAGTGGAAGTTCAGGTGAGCAGTTGGCAATGGGATTCTGAGATCATGGAAAAGAAGACCCGTTGGGGAAGGTCACACTTGGAAGTCCAGATCAGCAGAAACATCTCTCATTTTTCTCAGAAAGGCAAATTTCCAGGAGCAAAACTCCAGTTTTGACAGTTTCTAGAACAGGAACTTACCAGAGAAAGTCAGGACCCTGACTCAGGAAGAAACCAGAGAAGGAAGCAGCTTTCCCCAGGCAGGGACTCAGGTCCAACCAAAGAGGCAGGATGAAGATGATTTCCAAAGTGATCTTAGATAATTATTTGTCATGTAGAAGTAGCCCGACTTAATGAATATGAATTTGTAGCTGCATCATCCCTGTCTTCCTCTCCTCCACCTCACTCAGCACCAGGGCAGAGCTAAGGGGACAGGAGGAAAGAGGACAGAGAGCAGGGGTCAGTGGGAGGCTGAGAGGCTAGCCTGTGGGGTGCTCAGGCCAGCACAGGGGAGGGAGTTCTAGGTTTGGGGGCAGACCTGTTACCCAAGGGGCACCAAACTTGTGTGTTTGCAGCAAAATCAAACAAGGCCACCAGTTTAAAAAATTGTAAATGATCATAGGTCAAGGGCATTAAAGTAGTGATCATGGGAAAAAGTAGGAATTCCTGGGACTCCCTGCCACGGACATTAACATTTCTATTTTGAATTACATGTTGAGGATGGAGGCCCAGGCCTTCACCGTGATACTGTTGGTACCGACCCTCTGAAGGGTGTCATCTGGCTTTGGGTGGGCAGAGCTGCCAGGAGATCAGTGAGCACAGAAACAAGCCAAGGACCTCACGGTCACAGAGAAATCAGGACAAACAGCGGGGTGTGGGATCCCCTGAAGCCAGTCCAGAAATCAGAGCCCTCGTCTGCCTCCTTTCTCCTCTCTATTTAAAGCATCCAGCAGCTAAATATTTAAATTGAGCTTTAAAGCCATTTCCTCCAAGAGCTAACATAATATAAACCATCATAAAAGAAAAAAGAGGGACCCGTTTATATTCCAATTACACAGGAGTCGCTTGTCTCTATCAAGGCTCAGGAGCATTTGCTCTTAAATGCTAATTTTTCCTCCCAAACAATAGTGCAGGTGCATTGCCTTCAGTGTACAATGCATTCATCCCAGGAGGCAGGAAGGTGATTTCACACCTGTTTCTTCCTTTTATTTGCTCCCAGCACGACTAATTTGCCCAGTGTCAGGATGGGTATGGCCAGAGTCTGTCAGCAAGAATCCCTGCTTCAAAGTGTGGCATCCTCTCTCTGGGAGTTGGATGGTGTGAAGTGCCATGCACCTCTTCTGGAGGAACCGCACTGTTTCCTACCACATATGAATGGCACTGATTGGTTATGATACTTTAAAAGAGATTATGTGTTTAGTGAAATATGAAAGAGAGAGAGAGAGGGAGAGGGAGGAAAAGTAGTTTTAAGTGGTATTTGGTATAGCCACTAATGGGGGTAGAAAAAATGAGACACTATTCTGTGCTCTGATTGGCTAAAGGTGATTTCCTGGAAAAGACATCTGATCCTCACTTCCAGAGGAAAAGGAGAAGAAAAGAAAACACAAATCCTGAAAGCCTGCACTTTGTTGTGTATCCTGGATCAGAAGAGGTGGACTTTTCACATCTCTGCACAGTAGGATTTGTGTGGCAAACACGAGGTGATTTGTGTCACAAGACAGCATGCCAAGTTCACGTAGAAGAACACACTTTTGTTATGTGTGATGGCATCCACCCCATATTTTATTTCAACTTTCTATCCCTCTCAAGTTTACCTCCTAATTTGCTCTGGAATAGAATGGTCACACAAACTACAAAAAATGCTTGATGGAACATGAAAGTTGAGAATAATGAATTATTAGATGCATATAAATTTTTAAAAATCATACCCTCTGCCCATTACAAGTAGTTGATATTATTCTAGTGTTAAATTTTTAGGTATGATTTGTATAATTTTAATAGCAAACCCGTATACTATAAACTTGTCAATTTCTTTTCTTTTTTTTTTTACTGAAATATTTTTCTTTTTCAGTCTGATGCCAATATAGGTTACTTAGGAACAGCTCAAGCTGTAAACTTGTCCATGTCTAAGTGCTTTGAGGGCTCACAAATTCCCTAATCAAACAAAAAGCTCTACAGAAACACTTGATATTTTTGAAAAAATGTGCACCAAATTATTGAATATAAACTTATTTCCATATTTTATGTTGCCGATTTAAATATTTAGAATATGGTTTTAATTACCACGAAACTTTACTAAACATCCACCTGTCAGTAAAGAAACTGATTATTTTTTTTAGATTCACATTTTCCTGAAAGGGAAACAGGTGTGAAAACCTGCAGGTATTTATCCACCAACAAAAAATAAAGGATATCTGTGAAATGTGGAGGAAGAAGTAAACAGGAATGTAATCTTGAAGCTGCAAGCCGTTGGTATGTGATCCCAAACCCAAAATGCAGGAAGAGGTTCCAGATGAGCAGGGAAGTGCACCTTTATCTGGGGCTGCGTTAACTCATCCTCTTTGGGACTTCGGGATCAGGTGCTGACCACTTGCTCCCAGACTGGGTTAAGGTGACCTTAGGATACTATATGTGGAAATTACATCCCCAGGGCTTTGTAAGAACAAGATGGTGGTGAGGATAGTCAAATAAGATCACCAAGAGTGTAGTAGATGTTAAAGTTGGTTGGGACAGACCCAAGAGGGATTTGCTTTACTTTGTAGCCCCAAACACCTAGCACGGTGGCAGGTTTAGAGCAAGGCTTCCATAAAGGAAGGCAGGAAGAGAGGATAGGAGAATATTGCTATACAGGGCTGTAGTGCAGAAGGAAACAAGATGAAGGCTCACCAATGCCTGCGTGTACACTCAGTGCTACTGCCATGAGTGTTAGCTCTTGTAGCCAATAAGGAAAGAAATTTGGATCCACCTCTGATATTTCAGCCTAGGCACCAGACGCCATAAGCAAAGGAGAAAGAAACTAATCAGGGTATCTGACATTCAAATGGAACATGGCATCTCTCATCACAAGCTTGAACGTATAGTTTATACATTTGTAATCGGTGTGGCTTGGAAAATACCTCCTTCAGGATAACTATTATAAAAATACAGTGCCCTAGGAGTATTGATATGTGTGTTAACTTTGTTACAGCCAAAGCTGGGTAATGTCATAGTTCTTTACCTGTGAAGAACTTTGGTTGACAAAACTCAGGGCTCTGCCCCAGGTAACACTGCAACATAAACACCCAAAAATGGCTGCTAACAATCTAATCTGTGTATTTGCCATTTTGCATTCAGACCATGTTCATAGCCTTCCACAGGGTCTTTCTACTTCTGGGTCTCCCCCTCGCCCCATTGTTCAATCAATCTCACTGAGAAATCTTTTTAAAAAATAAATTTCAAGCAGCAACATCAACTTTCAACGTGTCATTGTCCTTTCTTTACTTGTAAGGTCAAGTCCAGACTCCTTATCCAGGGCTTCAGGCCATGTAAGAATGGTCCCAGGTGACTCACATTGCACGCACCCAAACCTTCTACTCAAGCCAAGGGTCCCTCTGCATTTCTAATCATCTCACCTCATGCCACCAGGTGCTCCCTGGTTGCGAACTGTCTCAGCACTCCTCTGTCTGGGCACCCTCTGTTGGCTCTTCCCTCTTGTCTCTTATCTCCGTAGTCGTGTCTTTTTAAACCTCATTTCAGGCCACCACCTCTTCTACAAAGAATTCATGCATGATCTTCCCCTCATCACCCCAGTCCGCCAGGGCTCCCTGACCTCCTCTGACCCCTGTGGCATGGTCAGCAGTAAATATTTGGCAGCTGTCAATTGTGGAAATGTTTGTAGAACACCACTCATAGATCAGATACCTCACTGAGCTTTATCCATCTATCTATCTATCTCTGTATTAATTTAATCCATATAACAATCTTCACATGATTATTTATGGCAATATTATTTCCATTTTTTAGATGTAAGAATCAAGGTTAAGTAATTTTCCTGAGATACCAGTGATCGTTCCTGGACTAGGCTTATTTTCTACTTAATGTTTGGAGAGTCTGTATTAATATCTCCTCTATCATTCCTGATACCAGTAAATTTATATCTTTCCTTTGTTCTTATTCATTCTTCCTAGAAGTTTGTGAATTTCATTGACCTTTTCAAAGAACAAGCTTTGGTATCATTGATTTTCTCTATTGGTTTCTTGTTTTTTCTTGTTTTTGTTTTCGTGTTTGTTTCTTGTGGTATGCAGACCTCTCACTGTTGTGGCCTCTCCTGTTGTGGAGCACAGGCTCCGGACGCACAGGCTCAGCGGCCATGGCTCACAGGCCCAGCCACTCCACGGCACATGGGATCTTCCCAGACTGGGGCACGAACCCGTGTCCCCTGCATCGGCAGGCGGACTCTCAACCACTGCGCCACCAGGGAAGCCTGGTTTCTTGTTTTTAATTTCATTGATTTCTGCATTTTAAATACAAATAAAATGCAGAAATCAATGCACTGTTTGCTTAGTGTTTATTTTGTTCTTTTATTTCTAGTTTCCTGAATTGGAAGCTTAGGTCACTGACTCTAAGTCTTGCTTTCTTCTAATGTAAGAATTTAATGCTATAGCTTGCCCCTATGTTTCAGTCAGTGGGAGAGATAGGGTGGAGTAAGCCTTCTCCATCTTACCCAGAGCTAGAACCCCAGGGTTTGGTTTGAAGAGGAGAGAAGGAGTAAGTGTAGTGGAAAGATCCTGAGCTTTGGGGACAAATTGTCTTGGGCTATAACCACAGTGCCTAACAAACTGTATCCTTGGAAAAGTTCTTAGCCTTGTTTCTCAATTACAATTATAAAATGAGACAAAAGTCTTATTTCTGGTGCCTCCCTGAGAATTTATTTAAGATAATGTAGAATGCCCTATATTACCTAGTGTCTTGTTCCCTCCCCCAGTTTAAACCACTGAGTCTTGGCCATCCATTTGCATCAACCTAACTCACAAGCACCCTGGCAACTTTGCCTCTGGCTGTCCACCTCTGCTACTCGCCACTTCTTTAATATTCAGATCTAGTTAGCATTTATTAATCACCTACTCCAAGCCAAGCATTGTGCTAAGCATTTCCCCCTAATAATTCTTGTGGAGGAAGTTATTATCCAACTTTCTAGAAATAAAGAAAGGCAAGTCCTTGTCAAGGTCACATAATTGTATGATGCAAGCCAAGATCCAAATCCATGGTACCTTGACTCTCTCCCCAGCTTTCACCAGTGTACTGCAGCTATTTCTGACTTTTTACACTTTGCCAGCCTGGATTTCTCACCATCAGCTTCTCTATGTCCTCTAATAACTTAAAGGTCTCCATACATGGGTTGCTCATCCTGTCTGGAGGTTTGTCTGTCTTTACTGCTCCAGCTTTGGCTCTGGGCCTCCAATGGCCCAGCCATTCACAGCAGCAATGTGTCCTCCAACACCAGAAGACTGACAGGGCACAGGGAAGTCAAGATAGTGCCTAATTAAACACATCACTCACTACTTAGGGAAACATATTTTTAAAAAATTCCCCAATGCAAGCTGTTTTCAACTTATTAAAGTACAGATTTATATTCATAGCTGATTGGAGAATAATTTCCCACTGACTGTTACCATTTCAATTTCTAGCCAAGGACAAATCTACCTTTTCAGAAACATAAAGTCAATTTCTGTAATTCCTATATGTACTGTGGGTTCATCATAGATACAGATCCTTCATCATAATGGTTTTCTGAGTAATGAGTCTATAAGCCCCTTGACTCCCCTTCTCCTCAAAGTCTAAGCTCTAAGCCTCTTGTTGGTGTCTCATTTCCACTCTGGCCACCAGTGCATTTTCTTTACCTCATCAAAGTCAAGATGCCTCAACTTGGAAGAGACTAGTAGAATTAGGTGAAGCTGAGAGTTATTTCTGTTTGAATCAGAAACAAGCATACAGAGGGAAGATCCACAGTAGGAAGTAGGGTGTCGGGGTGAGGTTATTACTAGAGACAGAGGGTAGGGCAGAGTGATGAATAATTTTAGGTGTCACCGTCTCAGGTACCCAGACATTTGTCAAACATTATTCTGGGTGTGTCTGTGAGGGTCTTTCTCAAGGAGATGAACACATGAATCAGTAGACTGAGTAAATCTGATTGCCCTCCCCCATGTGGGTGGGCCTCATCCAATTACCTGAAGACATGAACTGAACAAAAAGCCGGAGAAAAACAGAACTCTGCCTGCCTGACTGCTGAGATGCAACATTGGTCTTCTGCCTTCAGACTGGAACTGCACCATTGGCTCTCCTGTTTCTCAGGCTTTCAGACTCAGATTGAAATTATACCATTGCCTCCCCTGGATCTCAATCCTTTGGACTTGAACTGGAACTTACACCATCAACTAGCCTGGTTTCTGACCCTCGGACTGAACCACTGGGTCTCCTGGGTCTCCAGGTTGCTAACTACAAACCTTGAGACTTCTGAGCCTCCATAATGAAAGCCAGCTCCTTATATTCTGTGAGCTCTCTCCATATATACATAGACAGATTGATGGAGATAGAGGCTCTCTCTCTCTCCCTCTCTCTCTCTAGCTCTATCTCTCTCTATATATAATATGTAGATTAACCAGGGTGCTCCAGAGAAAGAGAACCAACAAGATTATGCATAATTCTTTTTCTCTGGAGTACCCTGGCTAACACAGACAGGAAGTGCTATAAATTAAAGGATGCCTCATGGATAAAAGTAAAGGGAATTGGAGAGGAGGAAGGGTAGGCTGGGACGAAGTGAGAGAGTGGCATGGACATATATACACTACCAAATGTAAAATAGATAGCTAGTGGGAAGAAGCCGCATAGCACAGGGAGATCAGCTTGGTGTTTTGTGACTACGTAGTGGGGTGGGATAGGGATTGTGGGAGGGAGACACAAGAGGGAGGGGATATGGGGATATATGTATACGTATAGCTGACTCGCTTTGTTATAAAGTAGAAACTAACACACCATTGTAAAGCAATTATACTCCAATGAAGATGTTAACAAAATTTTTTTTAAATGATAAAAAAAAAAGTAAAGGGAATCAACTGAAGTCTAGGTTCCCTATTCATTAACTAATCACATGCCTTCCAGCAAGTCACTTAGCCTTTCTGTTAAGGATCTGAGATTGGATGACCACAGGGTTACTTATGGCTCTTATATCCAGGCTGTTTGAAAAATAGCATGGCTTCACACATTGCCAAGTACAGGAAGGAGTCCATCTTTCCACACTGATTATGATGCACCAGTTAAATTGAATTTTGGTTATTGAGATCCTGGGTCACTTTTTTTTTTTCTTTTTTGGTCAAGTCAGTGTTATAAATAATGCTTATGTTCTCAGACCAGTCCATTACATGCTATTGACTGACCCATGATGGACTTGCACTGGTATAAGACCCAGGTCCTAAGGGAAGAAAGGCAGAGACACAGCAAACCAATTTCCTCAAATGTTGCTGCGTAGGGAGTCCCCACCTATCCACTGATGTGAACTCCTTTCTTCCTGGCCTCATTTCCCAAGAAGTTCCAGGTTATAAAATCGCCATCCCAACTCATCCCCCAATAAAAATACCCCTCAGCCCCGCTTTATTCTGCTAAGCAGTAGGAGAAAAATAAGCAGTTTGCTAATAAAAAAATAAGTGACTAGTAGACCTTAATCTTACTTCCCTGCTGTTTGCATTTTAAAGATGATTGTGCTGACTTAACACTTAATGAGATACCAGCTTTATGTTTAAAAATACACAGATCTTTCTCTGGAGGTAGAAGAGGAATTTGGGGCATGTGATTAATTTTGTAAGCAAACCACCAGATTGACCTGGGAGAAAGCCCCGTTCAGTATTTTGAGATTTATGCTTCCCCAACCACTCAACCACGGCACACATGTTCTTAAAACTTCTAAATGTTCATCCTCCTGTGGCAGGGAGAGGAGCTCCAGCAGAAATAACAGGTGACCTTGTTGTTTATCCATTTTATATAGAATAGTTTGCATCTGCTAACCCCAAACTCCGTCCTACTGTATAACACAGGAACAATATCCTATGTTAAACCATAATGGAAAAGAATATAGAAAAGAATATACATATGTATACATGAATCACTTTGCTGTACAGCAGAAACTAGCACACATTGTAAATCAACTATAGTTCAAGTAAAAAAAAAAAAAGAAAGAAATGACAGGTGAAACGGAGCCACTCATATACGTCTGGAATATTATATATTCCCAGAGAATTATTATACATTGTGGGCTGCTCAGCATTACCCACCAGGCAATAGCAGAAGTCTCCTTGAGATTCCTTGTGTTTACTTCCATCTAGCAAGTATCCTTCTTGCTGTAATTATGGCTTTTTCTGTTTCTTTCCAAGTAAATCATAAAATCCATGTCTTTTAGCCTATCAAGATCTGGACATATTTAGGGGTCTCTTATAAATGCTTGCTGATGCAGTGTACCAGTCAGTGATCAGTCTACACTCTGCCAAAGAGCATTAATTAATTCCCGGGTCATTCTTGAAGTACCAGGATGGTGTCTTACCTCAACTTAATCACACTCTGCTGAGCACCTCTACGATGAAGCTGTAGCAGGCAGAGCCTGGGATTTTCGTAACCAGACAGAGGGCTTTATCCTTCCTTAACTTTTAAGTCCACCTGAGGGATGGTGAGCCATTTCTTTTGACCCTAAATATCCTAAATGATAAATCTGGAATTGTCGCCATGCTAACAACTTGGTGGTCTATGTTTTGTGTTTACTTACTAATATCAGGTAAACTAGGACTACCACATAAAATGCCAGCTAAAAACATCACACAGAGTGAGGATAAAGTGGCAAATAAAGAGACACACGCCCCTCCAACCCTGCGGAATATACTGTCCTTGGGGGTAGCAGGCATTAAACAAGGAACTATATAGGTCAGTGACCCAACTTTAAAAATAGTAATAAATACAACTCTGCCTTTAGCTGGATAGAAACTCATGATATTGATGAAAATACTTGCAGAAAACAATGAAATTACAACTGAAGAGGTTTTTTTTTTTCCTTTTATGAACTATTTTCTTCCGTTAGGTGACTAGTTTCTATATTGAAAAGCTTTGTAATTATAAATAATGTGTAGACCTGTAGAACATTAAAACCTATTGTGTAGAAAGAAAATACAGGAGAACCTAGAGTCTGTCATACAGAGTGAAGTAAGCCAGAAAGAGAAAAACAAATACCATATGCTAGCACATATATATGGAAACTAAAAAAAAAAAAAAAAAATGTTCTGATGAACCTAGGGGCAGGAATAAAGATGCAGACATAGAGAATGGACTTGAGGACACAGGGTGGGGGAAGGGTAAGCTGGGATGAAGAGAGAGAGTAGCATGGACATATATACACCACCGAATGTAAAATAGATAGCTAGTGGGAAGCAGCTGCATAGCACAGAGAGATCAGCTCGGTGCTTTATGACCACCTAGAGGGGTGGGATAGGGAGGGTGGGAGGGAGATGCAAAAGGGAGGGGATATGGGGATATATGTATACATATAGCTGATTCACTTTGTTATACAGCAGAAAGTAACACAACATTGTAAAGCAATTATACTCCAATAAAGATGTTAAAAAAAAAGAAAATACAAACATGTATGATACACAAACACCCATGCACATGCAGGCATACACACAAGTGCCTGTGAAATCTGAATAAGGTCTGTGGCTTCTATCAATATTGATTTCTTGGATTTGATATAGCATGGACATATATACACCACCGAATGTAAAATAGATAGCTAGTGGGAAGCAGCTGCATAGCACAGAGAGATCAGCTCGGTGCTTTATGACCACCTAGAGGGGTGGGATAGGGAGGGTGGGAGGGAGATGCAAAAGGGAGGGGATATGGGGATATATGTATACATATAGCTGATTCACTTTGTTATACAGCAGAAAGTAACACAACATTGTAAAGCAATTATACTCCAATAAAGATGTTAAAAAAAAAGAAAATACAAACATGTATGATACACAAACACCCATGCACATGCAGGCATACACACAAGTGCCTGTGAAATCTGAATAAGGTCTGTGGCTTCTATCAATATTGATTTCTTGGATTTGATATTTTGCTATAGTTATGTAAGATGCTTCCATTGGGGGAAGCTGGATGAAGGGTACAGGAGATCTCTCTGTACTATTTTTATAATTATTTCAAATTACTTTAAAATGTCATAATTATTTTAAAAGAGAATGCTAAAAATAATATGTGTGATATAAATACTGCAATCTAAAAGTGTTTCTTTAAGCAAAAGACTAGAGAAAGATGCCAAAAGGAACATTAGTTTGTTATAATGCTGGGGTTATGGTTCTCTCTCATTTAAAAAATATACTTGAGTGTTTTATACTATCTTTTCCATAATATTTAAATATGATTTCAATGTTATTTAATTAATGTTAAAAAAATTTAGTGTAAAAACATATTGCCCTTAGAAAAGAGTCTGCTTTGAACAGTTTGTTGCTAAATATTAAGATAGAATATAAAAGTTTTTGCAAACATCCTTTCAAAAGCTAACTCATTTCATCAAACTCCTTAAGCATATTTTCTCTGTCATGAAATTTCAAAAACTGACAGCAAACTGGGTTGAAATACCTGATAAATCATCATTTCAGCTTTCAAGCATTATCTCAAAAATCTAGGTCCAGCTCATGGAAATGAAACCACAGGCTAATCTGAATAAAACTCAGTTATTAAAATAACTGCCCTGGTTATTCCTCACCTGTGTGGTTTGTGGTGCCAGATGTCAAAGTGAATGTCAGTAGCTTACCATCTTTTTAGCAATTAATGGGATTATTTTATGTTTTTGTTTGATCAGAGTAATTTTTTTCTTTTATGTATTTATTAAGTATGTATCTCATTGTTACTTTAGTAGTAAAGATCTATAATCAACAGTATCATTGGATTTTCCACAACCTTTTGTTTTTGTATATTAAATCTGTATTAGTAACATTTACTACTAACCATTCAACCACACATCTTATGTATGTATTACTAATCCAAATGTATGTTAGTAAAATATCAATTTACTTTTCATAAAAAAGTGAGTGTTTGTTTCTATCATAACCAGATCTAGGTTTTAACACACCATGTGCTTCTGCTAGAATAATAATGCAGCTGAGATGAAAGAGCCTCATTTTCCTTATGCATATGTACACCAGCAGCCTAAAGATCTAATAAAACAGTAAATAGATAAATGCATTGGGCAATAATAATAGTAATAGTAACAACAACAGTAAGTATGTAGAGTTTACTACAGCTCATGCGCTGTTCTAAACGTAACTCATTTTGCCCTTCTAGCAGCCCTATGAGGTAGGTAATAATTTAGCCCCATTTTATAGATGAGGAGAGTGAAGTTGAAGACATTTGTTCCAGGTTCATACAAGTTGTGAATAAATAAGTTTGGATTCCCTATCACAATCTAGCTCTAGAATTTACACATTTCATAACTACATTATAGCACTATACTAGCCAAATAGAAAACCCAGTACCACATAGACATGCTTTTTTCCAGTTGCCTGAACTTTTCCACTGGCTTTTGCTTTCCATAATACCTCTTCATCTCTATTCAACACCTAGACCACCTGGGTCCTAGGCACCACCTTTCCTAGCAGCATCCAAAGTGTCCCTAAGCCAATGCCACCCAGAAACAGGCCTGCCAACCTTTGAAGGACCACTCATTCCCTGGCAATGAGCACATCGATGATGCCCCCAGTGATAGCAGGTTGGAGGCCCCAGCCTTACTTTAGTCCCCTGAGTATAGGTCTTCAATTCTAGCGCAGCCCTTGTGCCCAGAGGGGCACTGATGAAGAAGACTGAATACAATGAAGGCTCAGACGAGACAATAAAATGAGACTCCTCGCAGATCTACCTTTGTGCATTGACCAGAGTATGATCACAATGTACCATCACAAAATTCTAGCAGAGAATGCCCTGGGGATTTATGGAACACCATGGAAAGGGCCGTCATGGGAAGAGCACAGCCTGGGAAGACCCCCTACAAGGGGTGACAGACAGAAAAGGAATTAGCCAAAAATGATGAGGTGGGGTAGATTCGTGTGTATGGGGAAAAGTCACTGCAGGCAGAGAAGGCAAACTTTTCCTAATGCATGAAAGTAGAAGCAGACGTATGTAACTGTGTGTAAATGCCTGTGCATGTGTGTGTATCTGTAACATGCGTGTATGTGTGTGTATCCTGGCATCATGGTGACTGTGGCTTGGTGATTCCTCAGTAAGAGTTTGTGTCTCCCTGCTTTTAACCCCACACCTCCTTCAGTCTCAAAGGATGCTTCCCAGGCTCTGGTTTTAGAACTTAGCATATGCTTTGTGAGTGAGCTTTTGTCCTCTTCATGCAGACACCTTGAGCATACCTCTGATCTCTTAGATTAAGAAAGCAGAATAATATGGATTCTTTAGATCAGTCATTTAGATGCTGCTTCACATGCAAAATTTTAATCTAAACTATCCATAAACATTTCCCTTTTTCAGTGGAACATCATGCCAGCCCCATACCCTAGTTGCAAATGTCAAGGTAAATCCCAAAGGTTGTTTGGGATTTCTGATTGTTGTTTTATCTGATTATCTATATCCGTCCCCCGACCCTTGGTGTGGTAGGCAGTATAAGATGTATCATCACGATTACAAATTGATAAGTTTTTACAGCAAATAAAATAATTTGGTAGATGCATCCCCACATAGCAGTTTGCAAAAGGTATTCCACTGTGTGCATTGTGAGACAGATCTTTTATGAACCGGTATAAAATGCACAGGCCTGCCTGCGATGCAGAATGGCTACAGTTGATTTGATAAATGGACGCCATCTTACTTGGGAAAATATTGGGGTTACTGTGCCCCACTGATAGCAGAACAGTTGTCCAGAAAGACACACACTCTGCTTCTCTGGGTCAGCCTTGCAAAACAATTCACAGCAAAATTAATAAAACTTAAGAAGGAACTTGAAAGAAAAGTGAGAACCACCGCTTTCTAAGAGTGAGATTTGCCAATCCAAAACAGAGACAAAAACCCGAATTAAATGCCAGATCAAACCAGCTCATTTTTTTAAAAGGAGAGATTTTCAGCCTTTCAATAATTTGCTCATTCTTAGAAACAAAAGAGAGGGACTGGCAGAACGTGCGAGCCTTCAGACAAACAGCCCCAAACTTCCATCTTCTATTTAGCAAAGTGAAGAAGGAAAAGGATTTTTATTCAGCTAATAAATAGGTATTATTTTCTTAAACTCCTGGTGACTGCAAGGGAAATAACACACTAAAAGCTTTCTTGTGGCTTCCTCATCTGGAACCCTCTCCCAACCCATCAGATTCTTGTCCAAACACCCCCTGGCAGCTGTCACCCTCCAGATTTGCAGAGATGAGCTCAGGGTCTGTGCCACCAGTGCAAGTTGGAAGAAAGCTCATTTCCATGGAGAAAGGCAGGAAGATGACAGGTTTCTTTTGTTGATGTTTTGTGTTTTGTCTTTCCAGGGCAAGACAACTCACTTGGTGGACATAACAGGCAATCTGGCCTCCACATAAATGATCCAGATGGCTGTTAGTAGCTGAGAGGGGTTGCCACCAGCAAACTCAGTCCAGCTCTTTTATTGCAGGAGATCTTCTCCCCATGGCCTGCAAGCCACATGGTCTTGTCTAAGAAACTCTGTGTTTTGAACATAATGGGAGTTTTAAAATTTCTAACAAACATGCATACCACTGTTCATTTTTTAAACTTATGTGCTATTTGGAGAGATGCTAAAAGGAAGACAATGAAATAGTGTTCTTTTATGACATCTTCCTAAATCAAAGTGCTCATGAATCTTGAGGCATGTATGTTAAGAATATTCTTATTAATATCTTAATTACTGTAGGTGTTAACTGATGTAGAGCTAATCCCAGCTCTGAATTAACACCATGGTCTGGGTCTGGACCAATTCTCTTCTCTGGATCTTGCTCATCTCTGAAGGTAAATTGTCTTAGGTCCCTTCTAGCTTTGGCAGAAAATGATTAGTTTAATCAAATTAAGTTTGATTCAGTTCAACTCACCAGATTTTGAATGTGTATCTATCTACACAATGTCAGAAACTGACAGGTAAATGGCCCATGTTCTCAGGGAGTCAAAATAATACTTTATTTAATTTTATTATTTCATCTTGTTACTGTAGGGTTCAGAAGTTGGCATCCCCAAGATGTGCCACTTTGGCTTGTGGATTACTTTGAGCTAAAGGCAACTGAGATGCTGTGGCCTCAAGAGAAACTACTGCTCCTCCCATAACTACCTGGAAGAATTTAAGTTGGGGAAATTTTCCAGAAAAAAATAGTTATTACCATAATTGTTAAGATAAATTTTTTCTAAGTGGCCCCACCTGTAAGGCAGGGCAAACATCTAATTACCTATCATCTGTTCTGCTTACTGTCCTGTGACTTACCCTCCTGTCTTTGGAAGTCCAGGCCCTGCCCCATTCCTTAGTTTGGGATGGTGTATGTATCCCATTTTACAATACCTTTCTGTCTCTGAACCTCTCATGTATGTGGGATTCCTGAATATATGAAATTAAATTCAATCTTCTCTGTTAATCTGTTTCATATCGATTTGATTATTAGACCAACTGAAAGAACCTTTGAAAGGTAGAGGAAATTTTTCTTCTTTGCCAGTAGTAATAAACTCAGTTTGCAGAGAGTAGACACCGTTAAAGAAGAGGACTTGAAATAGCATAGATATTCTGAAGCACTAATTAGAGGACTCAATAAACACTTAGAGAAATAACTAGAACATGATACAGCACAAACGAAATACAAAGTTTTATACCAAGTCAAATTCTGCTCGGCCATAGATAAAGGAATAACCAAAGGTTGTGAATGGGTCAAAGAAATTTTGTTAGAAAATTTGAGAGTCAGACTTACCTGGACCTTCCCTTATAGGAATAAAAGTGGAAAAGTATCTGACGTTTAGATGTAAGGAATGGAAAGAGTGAGAAGAATAATTATCAAAACACTGAGGGCTTGAGAGTCAAACCAAGGAAAGCCAAGAACAAACTAAAAATCCAAAGATTAAAAGATTAAAAGAAAGTAAGAACAGCTCTGCTGTTAAAGAGAGGAGCCCACCCAGATTTTCTAAGTCTTACAGCCTCTGATGGCCCATATATTTCACCTCAAAATTCATAAGTTGAAGCCTCGACCTCTAGTACCTCAGAATGTGAGTGTATTTGGAGATGGCCTTTAAAGAGGTGATTAAGGTCAAACGAGGTCATTAGGGTGAGCCCTAATCCAGTATGACTGGTGTGCTTTTAAGAGGAGATTAGGACACAGACACACACAGAGGAGTGACCATGTGAGGACAGAGAGAAGGTGGCCGTCTACAAGCCCAGGACAGAGGTCTCAGGAAAACCAACCCTGCCGATACTTGATCTCAGATTTCCAGCCTCCAGAACTGTGAGGAAATGCATTTCTGATATTCAAGCCCCCAAATGCTGTTATGGAAGCTCTTGCAAACTAATATGCTAACCATGGGTCAAAAAGCTGACATGGCCAAGTGCTGGCCCTTGAAGCAGTACCAGAGTCACCAATGTAGGCAAAACTCTGGAGTCTTGGAAAGACACATTGGAGAAGAAACAGGACCAGGATGAATGAAGAGAACCTGGATGCTTGTTTTTATTGTCAGAAGTTCATGTATACAGTTATAATTGTCAATTATTCCTCAATAAAACTGGTAAAAAAAGAAGTATGTGTGGGTGCTGCAGTTCACTTAAAATAGGTTCTCACCCATGGACTGTGGCTGCCTATTTGAGACCTGGAGACTTTTTTAAGCCCCTGACACCCAGGTCACACCCCAGACCAAGGAAATCAGAACCTCTGGACGATGAGACCCAGGCATCAGTAACAAGCTAGTTCTTCATAGGATTCAAATGTGTGGCCAAGCTGGAGGACAACTGGATTAATGAGGTTTAAGCCTGGTACCTAGTATCTCAGCATGGATTATTTTTCAGTTTATCTCTCTGCTATTACTCTTATCATCTGAAGTGTGTATACCACATAATGGCCACATTACTTGCTCTGAAATTTATATAATATACATAATAAGTTCATTGCTCGAGTTGTAGAGATAGTTAAAGCTTTTCTTGTTTTCAGTGTAAGATGAAAGGAGAAAATGTGTGGATCAAAGCAGAAATAAAATAACAATACAAAATAAATAATGCAGGCGGCATGACATTTTGTTAAGAGTCTAAATTTCTGACAGCAACACAAAATTATTTTTTGGTGATGAATTTCACCATTTTTCCTACCAAACTCTTTAAGCCAGTAGTGGCTTTAAGCTAAGTCTACAAGAAAGTGTCTGATTTGTTTCCTTTTCAGGCTGTGTCAAAAGAACTCCAAGTAAAAAAGATGTAAAAGCTGAAAACCTAATTAAAATAATGGCACAGTTGCAGATTTTACATGTGGACAGATTTTAATGCATCCATCCACATTTTTTTTTTTCTGATACAATTGATTCCAAGGATGGCCATAAACAAAGACTAATCTGATGTTAGACATCTCTTTATAGCACTATGCAGTTTTTATCAGAAAAGTTTCAAAAGGGGGAGCTAGTTAGCTAATTGACTACAGATTGTCAGTGAAATTTTGCAGGAAGGAGACACTTTCAGAGTTTAAGGAAAACCCTAAGAAAGCGGGGTTCCTAAGGCCCATTTCTATCCCTGCCTTCCCTGTAAAGCAGGCTGATTGGTGAAGCTCTCATGCAAGCTCAGCATGGTAGCTGACGAGCAAAAAGCAAATAGGATTTTTAACCATGCATCTCACAGAAATAGAACTATGAAAACCGAAAGAACTGCCCTTTCACTCCAAGTCACACGATTCAGGTCAGCTGAGGTTATAGGCACTCAAGCAAGGCCTGTGATTGTAGCCTTTGGACCTGGTCTGAGCAAAGCCATCAGTAATGTGACAATATCAACTTCAAAGCCAGACTTCTAACACCTCCCATCTCTGCTAACGTGTGGTAATTCGTAAGATGGGTTCACAAGCTCGCAACCGCTAGACTCATTTGTGCTGAGGGGAGTGTGGAAAAGTTATTTTATTACTTTTTCTCTTCTTTTTGCCTTTCCCTTTCCTCTCCCAACCCATTCCTTAAACCGCCTTATAGACTCACTTCATCCCTCTCCTGTCTACATTTTTTTTTTGGAAACAAGATCTGACATAGTTGCTTTTGTGGTTTGTCTTTTCATTTTGCCATTCTCTCACTTGTTTAGAAAATAAATTTCCACCCACGCTGACACCTGTGCAAGGGGCCCCTGCCCTGAAGCTCAGCAGGAGGCCAGAGTCAGCCTCTGAGCAAACATTCCTGAGAGGGAAGAACAGCACAAGTGCATGAGTGTGTGTGTGTGTGCCAGTGTGTGGGAGAGAGTGTGAGATATGAGTAGGGTATACTAATAACTTGTGTGTAGGTATCTAGATCAAGATAGATACCCCAAATACATCCAACATGTATCAAATATTTCATAGGAACCACACTGTGAATTCTGGGAGATGTGCTTGCATTTATGCGTATGAATACATGAACTCTTTATAGAGTACCGTATACACCTCACTTCCCATGGACTCCCTTCTGCCAGGCTGGTCTCCCAGCTAAGATGGGGCACGACAGTTTATGTTTGTATCTTGGCTTGGCAGAGTTAAAAGCTAAGATGTAGAGTCTGAATGAGTCAGATTTGAAGCCAGGCTGCACCACTTCCTAGACATGGTGCCCCTGGGCACACTCCTTAATCTCTCCATGACTCAGTTTCCTTATCTCTGAAACAAGGAGAAAAGCTGTCTCTTGGAGCTGTCTGTGTGGGTTGAGGAACTGTGTGCAAATGGTAGCCGTTCCTATGTGCATGTAAGTGTGCCCTATGTAATAAAACATACTCTTTGTAAAGGACTTCCAAGGGCACATCATCTTGTATTCCTAAGCCACCTGGGCTTTCCCTTGCAATTCCTCGAGTCCTTTTCTAACATTGTTACACTACGGAGGTAGGTTAATGCAGGTGGATTGCACTGGGCTGGGGAGAACACCAGGTCGTGACCACTGTACAGCTCTGACTCTTGGGCTCCCACTTGAGATTCACTGCAAAATACTGAGCACATTTTATAAGTTAGAAGCTACAGAATAGTGTGCTTGTGGTCAAGAAATGAGAAGAAAGGTAGAAAAGGTAAACAGAGCTCCAAATTCAAGAGCAAACATGGTGGTTTGGGAGGCAGAGCAGGATGCAGGGGTGTGGACCCTGTTAACTGATGCCGAGTGCACCTGGCACAGTTGTTGTCTTCATGTGTTTAGACTCGGACCAGATTCACCACAGCTCTAGACACAGATTTTAAGGCAAAAGAGACAAGTTAAAGCACTTACTGAGCCTGAGTCTTTATCTAGAAAATGGCAAATAACCACATCAAGTTTTCTGAGGGAGGTGGTAAAAGTTAAATTAAATTGAGGAGATAAACTACCACAGTGCATGACACAACATGGTGCTCAGTAATTGTTAGTTTCCTTCTTACCCTCCATTCTTCTTCTTACCCGTTTCCTCTCTCTTTCCCTCCCCCCATCTTCTCATAGCTCTGGACCATCCTAAGCCAAAGACCTGGATAAATTACCCTAATTGTGTGTCCTGTGCTGGTTCTGAGCAAGATGCCTGTCACAAGGGAAGAGGCTGGGTCATTTAAGCTCATGCAGAATGTATGTGTGTGCATGTGTGTGTGTGTGTGTGTTGGGAGGGTATTCATGGACTTTATCACGAAACACCCAGGTTGCCCTTTGGTGAAGCACTAGCTGCCCCTGGGGCTGGCGGTGTTGGTGGACGGCCCTTCAGAGGTCTCCTTGGCTACTGATAGCCTACTGATAGCTGGCCCAAGATCATGTCTACTCTGGGGATATCTGCATGCATGACTGGTCCACAGGCATTGGGGATGAGGGCAAGTAATAAAACTCTAGCCAACTCAACCCAACTCAGAGACTCTTCTGAAGGCCCATGGTAGCTGGTAAGCTTCCCATAAAGGAAGCTGAGGCTGTCCTAAGCATCCACTGAATCTGGATCCTCCTTCTGCCTTCTTCTTCCTCCCTCTCTCTTCCGCAGGTGTTGATCCCAAGACATTCCTCAATAAAATTCCTTCATACTAAACTGTCATCTTAGAGTCAGCTTCCCCAGAACCCAACCTGCAACAGGACATCACGGGGACTCAGCCCCTTTGCACCTACTGATTCTTAAACCGTGTGTTGATGTAATGAGGGACATATATGCAGAGAGTGGGAGTCCCATTGGAGAATTCTGAATGCATTCTGTGGAGACTGACAGCTACACAAAGAATTCTTCCTGCAGAAGTCCCGGTGCACCATGAGGCTGAGAGAGAACTTTGAAACTGTCCTATGGGGTGGCTGTCACTTACAGGTGTCTAGTAAGACTCATTGCTGCCAGTGATGACTGGCCCAAAATGGGTAGATAATGGAGATGAGGACTCTGGGGCCTTCATGCCCTTTACAGCTTTATCTGGAGGACAAAGATAGGGAGGCTTCAGCCTACTTGCTTTTCAGATGATTAACCCTTGGTTTTGATAGGCTTTTCTCAAGGACAGAACAAAGACAAACATGATGAGGGTGAGGTTGAGAATCCAAAATGGCTCTTTATAAATAGAAGTAGGTCAAGGCCATTTTGTAAACATTTTTATTGAAATATAGTTAATTTACAATGTTGTATTAGTTTCAGATGTACAACAAAGTGAGTCAGTTATTCATATATATATTCTTTTTCAGATTTTTCTCCATTATAGGTTATTACAAGATACTGAATATATCAATAGTTCCCTGTGCTACGCAGTAGGTCCTTGTTGTTTATTTTACATATAGTAGTGTGTATATATTAATACCAAACTCCTAATTTATCTCCTCCCCCACTGCTACTCCTCACTCTCCCTTTTGGTAACCATAAGTTTGTTTTCTATATCCGTGAATCTAGTTTGAATAAATATTGTTTTACTTTGTTCTTTCCAATCTTTATGACTTTCCTTTTTTTTTTTTTTCTTGTGTTATGACACTGGCTACTACCTTCTGAACAATGCTGAATAGAGGCAAAGTCCATTTTGAAGATGGACTTTAAAAATGAGTTGATTAATCACCAGAGAGGTGCCTCTGAGGAAACTGGAGAAGCACTCCATCTACTACCACCATACTGTTAAAATGGGGTCCCAGAAGAAGTGGGTTCTAAGCTTAAAACTGAGAAGTTATACAACCTTATTCTTTGTCTGGGAGAGACATGGAGGCTATAGGAGTGCGATGATTCTTCATCTTTCTGAACCCAGCCTAATTTGAACAATAAAGATAAAGGTAGTGTTTATCATGCTCTCTCCATGTGCCAGGCAGTGTGATAGGTGAGGCAGTCCTGATCATAATCTAAGTAAGAAGTGGATGATGGTATCCCCATTTTACAGATGAGAAGACTGAGTGTCTTGTCTGAAGGCCCATAGTGAGAAAACAGCAGCATTGTGACATCCCACCCGTCTATCTGGTTCTCACTCTCTTAACCCCCCTGATACAGCAGCTCTCAATAATAACAGCTCCTACTACACAGGGTGCTGGTGAGGATTGGAGATAACACATGTGAGGCATCCAACAGTGCTTGGCACATAGAAAGTGCACAGAAAAGGGTAGCTATTGGCTGAACCTTTTGTCTTTGTGGAAACTCCATTAGAGAACACTGTTTAGCCTATTTGGCCTGGTTTGGAATATGATTTTGAAAAATGGGTGGTACCCTAAATCTAGTAAACTGTAGCTCATCTTGGGTTTCCAGAGTGGAATTGTGTAAAGTCTAACTTACTGCAGAACCACGGGCAGCTCCCATTAACATGAACAAGAGTGGCTCATGTGTGAGTGTGCTGTGCGACCCTCCAGAGGGAAGAGGAGTCTAGCTGTTCCAGACACTAAGTCCTCACAGCTGAGCCCTCGCTGGTCACAAACCAGGAGGATGAGAAGATGCTGCTGAATTAGAGAAATACACATTATATCACTCCACGGCCCTGCCAGGGGTACAGACCCAAGACGTATAAACATATTCAGATATCCTCTTCTAGTATCTATCCAATGAACCGAAAAGAAATTAAGAAAGGAATGGTCATCACAGGTTACATTTACTCCAAAATATACACTTTAAAAGCTTACTGCCTTTGCTAATTTTCTCCCATTAACACTGTTAATGAATTATACTCCAATCTAAAAAAAAAATTTAAAGCCTCTATTTAGGTATATTGTTTACTATTTAAGCACTGATTAATTTACAATTTTCTTTTGTCTTTGACTCGTAACTGCTCTACAGAAAGCACACTCTTAGAAAATGCAACATTGACTAAATAGGATTGGTGTAAACATAATGAACCCACTGAAAATGGGTTTTACTGTTTGTTCAATGAATGGTCTTCAGTATCTCTAAATTAGATGGAACAATGTCCATGACTTTGGGGAGCATTTAAGGAAATCAAAGCCAGAAATGAGTGTATTATTTTTGCTTAGATCCAAACATTTGTCACTGCTTTCCTGTCTTCCCTTGTTATCAGTAAATTCAACCTGATCTTTAGAAATTGTTGCCTCTAAAAGACAAGGAAGACAGATGATTTCCATATGTCGTGCTTGTACGGGATGCATACCATGAAGCATTTCACTGGGGAGACAAACCCGGGCCCTTTCCCCCAGTAACTCTCAGGGCAGGGAGCTTGGAGTGGAAAGAGAAGAAGCAAAGATGCCCTATAGGTGGTACCTGTGTGAGAACGTGTAACATGACTGTTATTTAATTCCCATTTTATGGATGAGCAAGTTGAGGTTTGCAGAAGATGAGGAACTTCCCTGTGTCCCACAGTTAGCAACTGTCAGAGAGAGGACCTCAGACTGCTTAACAAACTCACATTTGCCCTACCCCACCCCAGAGCTCTCATCATATGGAGATAAACAGCAGAGATACCTAGCTGCTTTGATTGTGGGAGAAACACCATTCCTGGGTCCTGCGTGAGTGCAATTTTAGTAAGAAATTTTAATTTTCTGTTGTTGTTTGTTTTTAATCCATCAGTGTCATTGTACCATCAGCCTCTCTTAAGTCAGGAAGGCTTTTTCACTTTGGATTTCGATTCCCAACATTTTAATTTTCCACCGAGACATCATTCCAGGGACTGAGATTTCCTGGTTATGCTGCACACAGTGGGAACCTTTTCCAGTAGAAAACAGTGAAGTTACATTGCTCCTCTTTAAGTATCCGTTCAATACAAACCGTGCTGACTGCTACCTAAGACGTGCTTTGAGACATTCTCAATACACTTGGAAAATGCACAAGTGACTGCCATCTGCCCACTCACACTGGCCATGGATTTCCTTCCCTGTGAGCAGGTCTGGACCAAAGAGAAATAAGAAAAGCTGGGTTTATGCCACAGAAGGCCAGAGCTGAGAAATGGGGCTTTGGATGCACTGCCTGGCTGGACACGGGGACACCTCTGCCACAGACTAGCCCCTCCACTTGAGTCCATTACTTACTATCTTTACTCTGGGACCCTCACCTGTAGTAGTGATAACAGTCCATGCCTTAAAAGTTTGTGGTGAGGATTGAATGAGATGCAGTGACAAGTACTGGCACCTTTCTATGATGTTAGCTGTTATTGTTGTTGCTAGGAAACAAGAGCCTATCATCACTCAGCATTGAGTAAACCAAGCCTAAGCAGGGATCATTGAAAAAGAACAAAGGTATTATTTCAACTTGATTCTTCTTGCCACGTGACTAACTGGACCATGATTTCACTGTTAAGGAAGGGCAGAGTGTTGTTTCAGAAAAGAACTAAATGTTATTTATCTGTTTTACCAAAGTTTCCCACCTGGAAGGAATGTGGTGTAGGCAAGTGGCGTGGCCTGTGGAGGGGAACAGGTCTAACTTGATTGACAGCTCTGTTGCTCAGCAGCTGTGCAGCTTACGTAAGTCGCTTGGTCTCCCTGCAGCTGAGGGCACTGCCTACAGAATCTGTAACAACAACACCGTACAAGACGACTGTTGTGACTAAGTAGGATAAAAGTTGTGAAGTTATTTAGTAAAGTGAAATGTCTTTACCTTGGACTTCACAGAATTCACAAAAAAATAGATTTTAGTCATCTACCAAGAATTCAGCTAATTAAAACATATACAGTTAACAATTGTATAAAATTTTATATTTTACTCAGTACTTAGGCTTATGTTATCATATTTAATCTTCCTAAAATGTCTAATTCAGCAGGTGATAATATATCATTGTTATTAATATTATTGTTCTCAGTTACACAGTGACGATTAAGACCTCTCAGGTAACAAGTGGAAGGAGATATTATCCAGTCTTCCAATTTTTTTCAATTTAACATTTTTTTTTCAGTTTAATAGCAATTTAATAATGTTAATAAAATATATGTAATACTCGTGAGACAATGATGATTCTAAAAGCTTAACCAAAGAGGTTTTTGTATAATCTAAATCTGCTAAAGAAAGGAGAGTATAAAAATGAGAAAACATACACCAGCAAGGAAACAATAACCAGAATTTATGCTTAGTTGTAAGACAGCAATATAATAAATATATGGAAAATTTTGTGAATTCAATTTTATGGTCACCAAAGAATGGATGAAATAAAGAATCAGTGCTCTAAATACATAATAACAAAAGGAGATCTCATAAACAGTAAGATTTGTTCAGGATGCCTCTCAGGGTTCTAGATGTCCAGATAGTGGAGAAGCCATGCCTATAATTTGGGCAGCAATAATCTGAATCAAAGCAAGCCAATATTCACTAATATAATTTGGTGGAAATTAATCTTTCAGAAGATTTAACTTCTTTATTTAAAGGTTGCCTTAAACCCTTTTTATAAGCATGAATCAGATAAATGACAAGATTCCTCTAATTGTAAGCATCCATTCAAACTTTAATCTGGTTTCCTAGATAGATGTCAAAACTGTCGGGTTTATCTTCCAATTAATATTCCACTGTAAATCAACTAGCACTTCGCATTCTCCTTAATGAATTTGTCACATCTTTCCCACTGCCCCAGACCACTCTTCATTCAATATTTGTTTCGTATGCAAAATATCTCAGACACTGTTCCAGGCATTAGGAGTAAAATGTCTTAGAAGACAAAATCAAGTTTGGGTAAGTATCACAAACCACTCAACTACTGGGCAACTCAGAAATCTGAAGGTCATCCTTGATGAATTCCTCTCATCCTCCCTCTCACCAAGTCCAATCAGTCAACAAGCCTCACCAGTAACATGTTCTAAATATCTCGTGAAAAACTCTGCTTCTCTCCAGTCCCGCTTCTACTCCCTTTGTCTGGACATGTGTGAAATTTTGAGTAAAGACCACCTTGACTTCTGACACCAGTTTCATATTTAGCAGTTCCCAAGACCACCTTGAGTTTCACTAATGAATTAGAAGGACCCATAAAACTTACCGAAAGTGGTTATTATACTCATGGTTACAGTTTAGCACAGTGAGAGGATACAGATTAACATCAGCCAAGGGAAGAAGTGGACAGGGCAGAGTCCAGGAAGGTTCCATCATGCAGCTTCCAATTATCCTTCCTGGTGGGGTTGTGGACAGCAGTGTGTCATAATATGCACGGTGTGGACATCCAGGGAAGATCACCCAAGCCTTGAGGTCCAGTGTGTTTATTGGCCCCAGTCATGGAAACCTAGTTGGCTGCCACATGGCTGACCTTGCTCTGCAGACCCTTTGGAGGTTGAGCTGACACAATGTGATGCAAAGCCACCACCCTAGGTCTCTCTGGGTATGAGCCAAGGCCCCCATGCAACAAACACCCCTAACAGGCATGACATTCCAGGGCTCAGAGCTTACGCTCCAGGAGCCAAGGGAAAATTCCAAACTGCACTTTGGGAGGGTCAGTTCTTTACCATAGCACCTTATTCCCTCACTTGGAGTCATGTACTGTTCTCTCAACCAGTTTCCCTGACTCCAAGCTTGCCTCTCTCCAATCCATTCTTCATCCTTCTGACACAGAGCTATTCTAAAAAGAAAATGTTATTAGGTCACTCACCTGTTAAAGTTTGCTAAGGGATTCCTCATTATCCTTGAAATAAAGTTCAAACTGCTTAATGTGAATTAAAGGCTCTCAGGAAGGAAGAGATAAGCACACAGTACTTGATCGAGACAGAGGAATTAAAAACCACTTTATATTGTATTAATATTTTAATAAGAAGAGTAGTATCTAGACAGTTCCAGAAGAGAAACTACATTATCTCCACAAAATACTGTGGTCAGGAAATCCAGCATGTAGGAAGGCTGGCATCAAATGAGAAAGGAATGAAGCAATGATGACAAAAATAAGGCCTTTGTATATGATGTTCTCCTTTGCCAGGACCAAACATGACTATGTGAAGCCACTTACCAGTATATCAAATGAACTGTTGGGGAAAAGGCAGAGTGATGTTTTACAAGAAAAGATGGGCTTTGGAATCAAACAGCCCTTTCAGTGACAGCTGTGCCATATACTGTAAACTTGGGAAGCTCCCTGGACTTTCCTAAGCCTTGGGTTCAGATCCTTTAATGTTTATCTTATGGATTTGTTGTAAATATATAATGAATTTTCATGCTTTTTAAATGCTACGTTATGTTTGAAACAGACCTAGGTCTCAAGGAAACAACAGTGAACAGGAGAGACCCAATCCTAGATTTCATGGAGCTTAAAAATCCCTTGTCAAAGTACTGGGCAGATAGTGGGTATTAAAAATATATTAATTTTGCTTATTCTCAGAGATCCTCCAAATAAAGTGTCCCCTTCAGTCTGGGGACAAAATCCTGTTCTTGACATGGGGGTGACCTGTGGGGTAATGGGGGGACAGCCTTTCTTGAGGACTCCAAAGGAAGCAGAAGTCTTTCAGATGCTTTGATTACAAGGAAGTTGCAATCTACAAGTGACATTTCAAATCACGTGGGCTCTGGTGCACTTTTGAATCCTCTCAAGAGCCAACAGAGGCTGGAGAAACAGTGTCCTCAGTGAATGGTCACTGATTCAGGCAATCTGACGTCTCTGCGGTCACATGGGCCACTAGGCTTCGTTCACCTTGAAGCAGAGTGACTCGAGCCTGTCTGAACTGTGAACACAGGTGATTCATACTTGACAGTAGCTATTCTTGGACTGAGTTACTGTGAGTGATCTTTTTCTACTTTTCTGCACTGTCCATTTTTTCCCTTAAATTTGAGTAAACGTTGCTTTAATATCAACAAGGATAGAATAGGCATCTTGGTTAAAAGCAAGTAAAGGTGATTATATTGATATACTAATTATGGTTTTAAGGAGGTAAGTCAGTAAGGTTTGTCAGTATCACTTATTTTTAGAAGTGACATTTGCGGCTGAATATTTGCTAAGAGATGAGGCCACCTGGCCCTGCCTTGGTGGCCACAACATGTAAGGACAGGAGCATAAAGCAGTGCTCTGGCAGAGGAAACAGAACAAGAAAGTGTGATGTTTAAAGAGAATGGGCTTCAGAGTCCAAAACCTGGGAACCTCTGCTCTCCTCTAGGTCAGCTCCGTGAGCAAAGTTGCATTTCTATACCTCTCTGTCCTTGTATCCCTTGATCCTTCAAATGAGGACAATAATAGCTACCTTTCCACTTGTCATGAGGATTGAATAAGATGATGCATACATATGTATGCCTTATCCCTGACATAGAATAGATAGTTGATAAACTTGAAGGTAAATTTGTCGAAACGGAGCAAGGAGCGATGCACAGTCTCCCTCTGCAGAGAGCAGGTGGGGATGGGCATGCAGGAAGGGTTCAGAGAACTTCCTCCCAGCTCAGTATCTGGAGGGGATGAGCACAGGACCAATGCTGATGCCCTGTGGACACAGCCGCTGGGGCCACTGTGCAGAATAGCGTTCACATGGTTGGTTAAACATATTTGAAGGAAAGAAGGAAAGCAATCCAGCTCTTGCTTAGGAACAACCTGGGAGAGTCTGGAAAGAACCTGTGCCTGGATGCTCTACAAAGCTACATGGTGATTGATTTTTGTATCTCTGAGAATGGACTTCAGCTTTGCACACAGATGGAAGGAAAGAGCCTTTTGTCAGACTGTTATGCCACTTGCATCCTAAATCTCTCTCATGACTTGAATGCAACCAGAGCCTCCTCTTGTGCCCTTGTCCTTGGGACCTGAGTCACAGCCCCTATGGTGCAGAGTTTTAACCCTCCCGGCTTCTGTTGGTCTCGGTGCCCAGAGTCAGTCTGTGGCTTATTCAAGAGCATGTCTTTTCCCTTCTCATGCTTTCCCTTCATCTGCTACTTTTGTTGTCTCTATTTTGTGTTGTAAGGAAAATAGAATGGCTTTTGGAAGTGATGCTTTTTTAGGAGGTGTGCATAGTGTTTGATAACAGGAATAAAGGATCTGATGATAAACAAGTTAAATCAGCTATAGACATCTATTTCTTTGTTCTTTTGCTATTTTCTTCCTTCTTTATGTTTTGCTTATAAAACTCCAACTTTGGTAATGATTAAACATATTTTGCTTAAGGAGAATTTTCTATCTTAATTCAATGAACTTGTAAGTGCCTTCTATGAGCCAGCCATGGGTTAGTCATCCCACTAACCATCAGTTGGATAGATTCTCTCTCCTCAAATAAATTACAAGGTAGGAAGGAAGTTGATGTATTAGCTGTGATGCGCTGTAAATGTGCTGTTATAGAGGTCATGTACCCGGTGCAATATTAGCACATAAGAGGAAGGGATTTGTTCTATGTGTGCAAGTTGGGAAAGGTGCACGAGCAGGAGAATCCCGAGTTAAGTTTCGATGATGAGTAGCTGCCTCTGCCCAAATGAAAGCTTATGGATCGGTGGACAGTCTGACCATGAAAGGGTAGTTCAGCATGACCTGTGTGTAGAACATGAGAGAAGACACAGAGAAATGAGGCTGAGAAGGTGCCAGATGGCAGCCCATGGAGGATCTTGAGTATCAGCTGAAATGATGTGGGTACCATTTGTAGGTCAAGGGGAGCCAGGTAAAGATTTTAGTTGGGTAGGACTGTGGTCACATTGCTGATGAAACAAAAAGCAAACATGTCATATGAGCACCATAGGTGTCTTCTTAAATTTAAACTCTTTTTTTTTTTTTTTTAACTAACATCAACTTAACTATTTCAGGATCTCTGAGTTAGTCCACAAGACATAGGAGAAAGCAGTAAAAATGGAACCCATTGTCTTGGGGCCTTACTTTCCAAATCTTGAGGGATCTGATATGGGAAGAGGGACAGGTTCCCAGGAACTTTTTTAGTTGGCACAAAGCCCATCACTGACCTTTGCGAACAGCCAGGAGGAAAATTACTTTGTTTCTTCCTGAGAACCCACCACTTCCTGTTCACAGCACAGGTCTCATGAGTAATGGCCTCCCACCTGCGTCTGTGATGCAGCCAAGCCTCACAGGCTGCAGCCAGTTCCCTAGTTCCTGGTGGTATTTCCCACAACCTGGGTGGTGTCACCTTAACTTTGACTTGGTTCCCAGAGCCCAGAGACAGAAGAAGCTATGCAGCCTGTGGTTGGTGAAATCAGACCCACAACCAGACCTCCTCTGGGAACAGGTCACCAACCTGGAATTCCAGGTCCTCGACGTTTCCACAGCCTCACACGGCAAAAATTCTCAGGACGTGAAGTTCTGAGGGATTAATGACTGTTTAGAACAGTCGCAGTTACTGAGCCTGTATCTGCATGTCTCACTGCTCTGCCCTAGTCCAGGATGGCAGTGACCTCCACAGGCTTGCTATTATGTCTAGAATGGCATCAACTTTCATCCAATTAACTTTTTCCTTTGTCTAATTAACTTTTAACCTAAATGTCATAAGTGTACATTTTTCAATCAGTTATGAACTGTGAGAAACGTTGCAGAATGACAATGTAGCCCCATTTAGTTTATCCCTCCATGTCACCTCCCCAGTTCTCGAACTCAGACTAAGAAGAAAAAAGTTTAAAACGAGAGGACGTTTTTCTTTGTTTTGATCTGTAAAGAGCCCAAGTTTCAAACATCCCTCTGGTTTTTGTACAATTCATTTTCCTCTTCATCTGTCCGTTTAGAAAAACCAAAACAATGATTTGTGTATAGGATGATATCAGAACTAGGTAACCTCAGCCTTTTTACCAGGTGCTAACCAAAATGGCAATAGTAGAAAGTGAAAATGATCTCCCAGTGGCAGTGACAACAATGCAGCTTCACATGAGAGCATGAAAATGCGAGGACTGATGAGCACTATGGACTTGGAGATGGGATTTCTTCATTTCTGGCTGCAGCACTAAGCCCCATCAGGGAACCATAATGGACAGAGCATCTACCATGCATCAAACACTTTGCAGAGGGCTTTAAACATCTTGTCTAATTTAATTGTCATAAAAATCTGCAGTATGAGCATTGCTATCCCTCTTTTAAAGAAGGGAAAGCAGAGGCTCAGAGAGTAAGGAACTTGCCCTGGATTGTATTTGGGTGAGCTAGGATTTGGACCTATAGCCATCTGGCCCCAAAAGTCATAATTTTCCACTTGACTGTTTTTTTCCTGCAACCTCAGAGATAGCACTCCACATTTCCAGGCAAAGACATTTGGTTCTGATGACTTAGGGAAGTCAGTCAGACTAAGGGAGTTAATTAAAACAACAACAATGACAACTAAAGCAAATAAATAACCAAGAAAGGAAAATTTAGTTTAATACCTCAACTCCCCAAAGACTGTCACATTCCTTATTTAGCAGGGAGGTCAAGACACATGCAATATGACTTTTGGAGCTCTGAAACTCCCAATAGAATGGAGAAGACAGATGTACATGTACATGACTCAATCCAGTTCATTCAGTCATTTGCTCATTCATTCATTCATGCCATCACTTAGTTTTAAGCTAGGGGTTGTAGTAGGAACTGAAATAAAGGCATTGAGCAAGTCTGACCCCAGGCAGCTTACAGAGTAGTAGAGGGGATATATATTAAATAAATGTAAACCAGATGTCACCTGGGGTCACCAGTGCTCTTAAGATCCAGAGATTCTGCCCAATTTACTATCTCATATACTATGGAAATCCCTTCATTCTTCCCAAGATCTTTGTAAATCCCTGGAGATATATAATCCTAATTACCTTTGGTTTCTGTTTTTCATTTGGGTGCTTATTCTTTTACATGTCTTGAAAAGCAAACACAGACATATCATACAGGCTTGACTGTTTGCAGAATAGCAGTGCCTCTCACAGAACTGCCTTGGGGCTGCCCGACACAGCAAGCATACAGCCTTCCAATGATAACTGAAAAACTCGGGCTGAGTATTAGATTTCCCTGTAGTTGGAATATTCCTCTTCCTTTTCTGCCAGCTCCAGCTTGCTTCTAGAGATTACTAGGACCTTTGCCCCTCTCTCTTCTTTCTTTGCTCTCCTAACTAGTGCCAAATTCCAGTTCATGGTTTATAAAAGCCCAATTTATCTATCTTTTTCTTGTCCCTTCAATTCACATGCTTAGGGTCCTACCTGCTATTCCTAGGTATCTGATCAAAGTTTGTGAACAAAAAGCATACTTCATTAAACATATCTAGTTGAAGAAGTAAGGCTATTTCTCACCCCAATGTGTAAAATGTTACAAAACTAATGATATACCTGATGGTGATAGAAAAGGAACAGGATGCTATAAGAGCTATAACAGGAGGAATCAGAATAGGCATGGTTCTACGGGGGGAGCACACAAAGAAACTAACTGAACTGGCTTAAAACAGTTTATTTCTCATTTGCCTCACAAGTCTGTTGCTGATGCACAAGGGGGCCACTCTTAGTAGCCAAGCTGATGGTGGCTCTACCTCAACCCGCAAGCATAAGAGCTGGGATGAAAAAGAGCATAGCTAAGCACACACTGGTTCTTGAAGTCATTACTGATCACTACCACTGACCAACAGAATGCTCACCTTCTCTTGCCCAGGTCTTTAGTCAATGGGAAGGAAGTGTCCTCCACTCCAGAGGAGCAGCCAATTGCTATAAATAACAATACTATCTCCCACAATCTACCATTTGGTCACAAATACTAATTTCACTCCCCTTTTTTGCCTGCAAATACACTCATACCTTCCCCAAAGGAAATAGTTTCTCTTGCTCTGGAAATCTATATACTGAAAAAAGAAACAAAACAAAACAAAACAAAACAAACCTTCCCTCCCTACAACCAATACAACAATGATGGAAGAGGGGATGCACAGTTTCAATAAACACTCTGAAACCCCACTGACAGGCATCACTTCATCAAGATCCTGTTCTGCCCTTTGGTCCATCGATCAGATTGTTCTGTGGTCCCACTCTCCTTTTAATTATGCTACTTGGCCACATTTGAAGAGATCAATGAATAATACCTGTCTTTAGGACTCAGCAGATATCTTAGTATGCTTCCTTCTTCGGAAATGTTGGAGACTTAAGCCTCCGTTTAAATCTCAAGCATTATTCTGTTTTAGTTCAGACTAGTGGTTCTTTTGACAAAACAACTCTCTTCAAAAATGATGTCAATCTCATACTTACTTTATTTTAATAGCCATGCCCCAAATTACGTTTTAGACATGGATTTCTTTTCCCTCTAGACTTAATTGCTTATACTTTAAGTCTAGCAGATTTCCATGGAATAAAACATGTTCATTCTCTCTACCTGAACCATTTTACCCAAGTGGAAGTAATTCAATAAAATTTTACATGGTTTAACAAAGAGTAAAGTGATCCCCTGGATTTGGTCCTTTTCACATGGCTGAGTTTTCATCAACCTATTGAAGCTCAAAGTTGGGAGACTAAGAATCTGTCCCATCTATCAATCCTTCAAGTTGTTGATTTATGGAGTTTTCACTTACTTTTATTCCTGCTTGTAAACTTGACAATTCTTTCTTAATCTCATCCTTTCTCATGGATCTTCATCAGATACAACCATTACCAACAAACTCATGCCACCAAATCTGAATTCGCATTTACTTGGCTAAAGCTAGGTATAATCTTATTAAGAACATGTTTGTCTTCCAAGTTACCGTGCCTGGCAGTTTTACTAAGTGTTTCACTGTGACCTAACATAGATAACCATCCTTACAAACCCCGTTAAGAGTTTCCTTACTGCTCACTGTTCAGCTCTGAAGCCAGAGCTACATGTTCCGCTCATCATAGTAGTCAGAGTCCCAGACTGACAGGTATTACATCTTCAGCACACGCTTTCAAAAATCTCAGAGTGAAAGAAAGAGAGCGTGGTGAGTAAAGTGCCGGCCTTTAAAGCTTCCACTTGGAAGTGACAACTGCCTGTTCCATTCACATTTCATTGGTCAAAGCAAGTCACATGACTAAGCCATGAGATATTTTTATGGGGTGATGAAGGGTAGTTCTCTCCCAGGGAGAAATGATAGATATTTTTTAACACAGAGGGGAAAAATACTAGTAGGAAGAGTTAGGGAAGATCTTTTTATAGATATGATATTTAACCAGAAAAACAATTTGGTGTTAGCATTTTATGTAAAGGGCTCAACATGTGTTACATACTGAGGACAAGAAACATGGACCAGTCTCAAAGAGAAAGCCAATGTGGAATGAAATTATGGAGGGATTGTTGGCAGGGGCCAGATAATGACGAAATGTCATAAGTGCTTTAATCAAAACATACAAAACTGCTATTGGGAGGGGGAGAAAGTATTCAGATTTCAGGATTTTTGAAGTTTTCTAGGAGAAGTAGGACAATAGATACTGATTACAATTTTTCAGATGAAAATTTATTTGGGAACTTTTGGAGTAAGGACTGGCATCCTCTCAAGAGCAGCACGCCAAAAAGCCAAACCCAGCTGTCCCAGGGCATGAAAGGAGTGCCAGCAAAGTAATAACTAACTCAAGAAGCTTGACAGTGGGTGGAGTGACCCAACTGAGCCTCGTGTCAACATATGGTAAGCATCACTAATGACTGGATTTGTTTTCCTCATCACAATTGTTTAGTATGATTTTTAATCCATACCAGCAGGTTTCAATCAACAGGAGTAGATTCACTTTAAATTCATAATCTCCAAACTCTTGATACTAAATCTCGGCAATACAATTAAGTTTTCCCAGTATTATATATCCATATCTTCTTGTTACTGAAATCTCTACCATCCTCCCACATGTATCCTCATATCACTGATTTTTTTTAAAAAAATCAGGTTTATAAACCCTTATATTCCTACCATTAAACTAATGACCTGTCTATACATGCACCAAATTTTTCTTTCTGCCCAACAACTAAAAAGGAAGTCATGTTCATTCTCTTATCATAGACCAATCCTACCCATCCTCAAATACCATCCTCACTCACTTTCCCAAGGACTTCATTTTTAAGTGGTTTCCTTCTCTCTCCCACCTCATTTACTTCTTTTTCCAATGCATCATTCCAATCGATAGACAAACATTGTCCTAGAATTTCCCATCTTTGACCTCATAACACTTCTTGGCTAACAGATTATTTTCCTACTCCCTTTATGGATTTCTTGAGATTTGTCTACAAAGCAGTCTCCATTTCCTGTATTCTCATCAATTTTTAAAACAATATTGGAGTTTCTTGCATCAATTACTCCTTACTTGTCAGTCCCCAGTGAATTCCATGCCTTCCTGATCATTCTTGTATGCCTCCTTTGCCAGATACTTTCATTCCACCAAACCTCTGCTTCTTGGAGCTTCTCCGTTCCCAGAACCATTTTCTCTTCTTTCCTTATATCTTCTCTAAGATGACTACATCAACTCATATTTTCTTAATTGACATAAATATATGTTCACCAGTTATGTGTCCAAAATACATTTTGAATGTGGTCTCTGTTTTCCATACCAGTTCCTACCTTCAGTTCAGGTTCCCATAGCTTTCACTTGGATGATTGCAGCAGCCTCCCCAGAGGGTTCCTAACTTACTCTTCTCTGATTCATTCTCCAGACAGCAGTAAAAGTAATGTTTCTAAATTGTAACCACCATGATGTTACCGTCCTGAAGGTTTCCTTACCCTTCTTAACCACTGCCCATCCCACCGTGGCTTACAGTGCAGGGTGTGACCTGGCCCCCGCCCATCTCATTAACCCCACTTCTTGCCACAATCCTACCTGGTCACCACTCGCCAGCTATAGCTGGTTATCTTTCTGAACCTCAAACACATTGAGTTGTATTTTAATTTCCTTCCTCTGGGCTTTTATGCTCTTATGTGCGACTTTAAGGATTTCTGTCTACTGTTCATTTATTTCCTTCTACCATTCATGGTTTGGCTCTCAGTTTAAATACAACGTCCTTGAAAAAGACTTCCCTAACCATCTCATCCAAAATAAGTTCCTGTTCATTATTTTTAAATCTTAGCTACTTTAAAAAATTCATGGTACTTAATGGAACTTGCCAATGCTTTTATCCAATTGACTGTTTTTTACTAAATTTGTTGCTGCACTGTTTTGTTCCTTTAGTCTCCTCACTAAGACATATACCCTAAAAGGTCAGAAGCCATGTGTCTTTTTTACCATTTTATCCTCACTGATGAGTACATGACCTGGAACAAAATAAATATTTGTTGAATAAATGGAATCTAAGAGCACAGTCGAAGTCTCAGGGTTGCTCCTGTTTCACCATCTGTGCCATTTAAATGAAACTGCTAGTGCAATTATAAGACTTTGAAATATATTGAATTTAGGTGCTACAAAAAAGATGATGATTTCTCTTCCATTCCTCTTTGCCCCTACCCCCATCCTGGTTTTAGAGTTTATCTGAAAAACTGAAATAAATCATATAACAACAAAGCAGGTGCTTCAAATCAATAGCAGTTTCTACCAATTCTTTGTGATACTCAACATATTAAAGAAGACTTCTATTTAGCATGGCAGATGATGTTTCCCTCATCTCATTAAAATATGTTAAATAAAAATATATTAAAGTAGAATCTCTCAGCATATTATACTGAAGATAGAAATGGACAATACACCCAAGAAGAGGCAGTATTATCCTACTGTACTTTCCATTGTGTGTGGGTACTGAGAAATATGTTCTTGGACTAGTTAGCTGTGTGTTAAAGCAAGTCCAATGGCTCAAAGAATAGCAAGAAAAAACTGTTGGACACTTATATGGCCTGCCCCTTCTCAAGGATCCTGGGACTTCAGCTGACTGTGAAATGAGCCAAGATACAACCAAGAAAATAAAAATAAATGAATAAGAATAAACATAGACCGAACTCCTCTTACTCAGTAGAGGTACTGGCTGAGTAACCAGGGGTCACATGCTTGCTCAATGTGTACACAGCCTGGAACACAATAAATATTTGAAGTTTTTATTCCCCTTCACCTCCTTCGAATTCAGAGACTTCCAGTTTACACAGTGGTTAAAAAAAAAAAGCATATAGAGCAGGCTTATATCTTGGGATATTGGCTGTCTAAGAAGATTCTGTTTTTTAATTTAAAAGTAAACAAACAAAACTAAGCAGTGGCAAGTAGAGTTCATGCAGTTATGCAGTTTGTGTTGACTTCTCCATAAAATTCGTCCCAAAAAGGGATTTCATACTGCTTCTAGCTCTCTGCTATGGTCAGGGCTGACCAATTGGAAGATTCAAATTCAAGCTAGTTTTCCAACCCCTCTGTACAAGGGGGAAATGCAGGCACAGAGGATGCTGATGACCTGGGTGCATCACAAGGTCGGCCGTGCATCTGTATGGGTTCTCCTTGCTAAAGCATCCCGGAGAGGACTGGGAAGAGAAGGAAAGGGTGACACAGGGAGAAGCCGCCCATGGGCAGCAGCCCCCTCAGTGCTGTAACTCAGGAGTCTGGAGGACCCTCCCTCAGGAGATGACTGAGAGACACAGCCGCTGGCCTCTGGCTGAGCTCACCTTGCTCTTGAGACTGAGCAGGAAGCAGCTGAGTAAATGCTGACTTACCAACTCTACCCTCTTCCTGTTTAGTCATCCAACAAGGAGGGAAAAAAATGAAAATCTGGCAATGCTTTATTCTTTTTATTGAAGGCTTTTTAAATTGATAATGAAAAAGCTAGAATAAATGTTAAGCAAGTTTTATTATTCCATATACACCAACTAAGTTATTTTGAAAAACTGATAGGTACTAATATTATGTGTTTAATTTATTCCAAAGGGGGTAGTTTACCTCTAAACACCATTTACCTCTAAAACACCTTAACTATTTTTAAATTATCTCATATATGACCAAGTGAATATTTCTAAAATGAATTTAAAATCTGTATTAAATCTTCTCAATGTGACTTTATCAAAATAAAAAACTGAAACAACTATTAATAAGTTTTAAATAAAAAGTTTTTACATGGGTCAGAATGTTCCCATGAGTGAAAAAAGACAGGAACAAATATCATCCAAACTATTTGAAACAAAAAAGAAAAACAGTGCACATATAATTCAAAGATTGTACTCAGATAATACCAATATATATATACCAAATTATATTGAAATATAATTCAAAGATTATACTTTAGATATCCCAAGAGAATAAACTGAAAAAAAAAACTATTACACTCAATAAATTAGTTAAGTAAAATAACCAGGTAAAAAAACAACTACAGAAAGTTCAAAAATTATCTTAGAAATTAGCCATAAGTTTTTAGAAAATATATATTTTAAAAAAATAACTTTGAGAATAAGAGTAGAAATATGAAGTACCTAGATATAAATTTTGCAGTGTTTATTTATAAAGTATGTAAAAACCAGTAAACTAACAAAGCTACTTCAATGATCTGTAAAAGAAATGTGAATGCACTGAGTGTAATTATTTGGAAGATGGGAAAATGGAATACTATAAACATTTAAAAAAAAATAAACCTTTAAAAATTGTTCTATTATTATTTATGTGAGTAAAATAAGTCAAATCCAATCTTTAATGAAAAAAACTAACTATGAGGAGGTGATAAATCACTAGTTGTGGTCTTTGCCACAAAATGGAGAGCAGAGCAGAAAATGAGGAAAAGACTTATGATTAAAGAGGTAACTGGTGTGTGTAGGGTGGAGCTGGGGGTGGGCAGCCACAGTTCAAAATAAATATTAAAACATTCTTGAATTTACTTTTATTTTTAAACAGTTTTGTGTAATGTGTCTGTGTCTGTCATTTACAATTGAAAGTGGATAATAACTAATTAATATATGAAAATAAAGTCTAGTCTCTCTAACAGCAGAAACTTTTGCAGTGTTCCATACTGTCTAACATGATACGGTTATTGAGCACTTGAAATGTACCTTGTGCAGCTGAGAAACTGAATTTTTAATTTTACTTAACTTTAGTTAATTTAAATTTAAATTATGTGGCTAGTGGCTACTGTTTTGGACAGTGCAGCTCTACCTTAACAAAAACAATAAAACACTGCTTTTGCATAACAAATTAGAAATATGTTTGAAAGCATGTTAATGGTGGGGAGCATGTACTGTAAAAAGAATTGTCACAATTTATCTGTTAGAGCCCGAACTGGCCAAAACTGTCCTTAAAATAATTTGTCAATTTGTGTCAAGTTCCTAACTTTAGCCCAATAACTTCAGAAACTTCTAGGAATTTATATACCAAACTAGACAGAGATATTGATAATATTTGTGCATGAAAATTATTAATACTGTGGCATTTATAATTTTGTTTTTAATTTGAAATACATTTAAATGAGTAACCAATGTAAGCATGGGTACTTGAAGAAGATTAACTCTTATACATGCATTTAAAGTTAAGTTTGGGGGAGTTATTCATTAAATTGTAAAATATTTACTATATAGCATATTTTATAAAAAGATACAATTACTTCCCCCACTTGGAATAAATTAAACATAATATTAGTACCTATCAGTTTTTCAAAATAACTTAATTGGTGTATATAGAATAATAAAACTTGCTTAACATTTATTCTAGCTTTTTCATTATCCATTTAAAAAATCTTCAATAAAAAGAAATAAATTACAATAGCATTATGAATGAAAATAAGCTTTCAAATATTAATAGCAACTTACAGTTCACAAAGTATTTTCATATTTTTTATTTCTTTTTATCTTTCTGTAGCCTATAAAGATAAAGCTCAGTGGAACTAAGTTATTTGATCAAATCATACATTTTTTAAACAGTATAGCCCAAAAGAGACTTTAGCTGTTATATTTGTTGTTATTTAAACTAATGTTAAGTTTAGTAAGGTCTCAGAGGTGGTATGAGTCTTTCCGTTCCTCAGTTTGAATCTTCTGATAAGCTACAATCATCTGGTAAATAAACTCCTCAGAAAGGAATCACACTGTCAATTTGGAAAGTTGAATTCATTTTTGCAGCAGAAAAGATTCTCTCTAGTTTCATGTCTTTGGAGAGATGTTCAATTAATCCACACAGGCCATGCTTTGTGAATGTTTTCTAGCCTGTCACCACACAACTTCTCTAAGATAAAATGATTAAATAGATAAAGATCCAGACATAGAGATTGTCTCATGCAAACTGCACTCATGCTTATTAGGTGGACATTTTTTTCATAATTCAGCCAGAAAATTTAACACTCTCTTTCATGCAATTAAATAGAAACTAGATTAATCACCTGAATCACATTAATCTCTGAGAGGTGGGCAACATATATTTAGGAAGAGATTTACCCATATTAGTTTACCATGGGAACAAGCTTACTAGTAAATAAAAACTTAGGACTCTTATGGTACCTTACTAAAATAACCCAAGATATTTGAAGAAAATTGTCTCAGGAGTTTCCCCAAATAGTAACACTGTCTTCTTTTGATGTTAAGTCCAATTTCCAGATGGAGATTTGTTTAAAGGCTCAACTTATTCTGTCATTGACTGTTAAGATTAGGGGAGATGATGAAGAGCAGATGGCCCAACCTTGCCACATCACAAATGAGAACACAGGTAGAACAATGAGGTGACTGCCCAGGTCATCCACTTGGTGTCAGACATGACACTGGAAACCAACTGTTCTAAATCCCTCCTTGATCTTTGTTACTGAAATCCACCCACAGGAGCAAAGGCAGACCAACCCATCTTTCCTAAATTCCACACGAATGCATTTTTAATCAGCTCTCTGATTAAATACACATCTTAAAATGTGGTGACTTTTTCTCAGCCCTGTTGTAGCATTCCTTTTGGGGAGATGCAAGACGTTGAAAACCTCTGATTAAACTTTCAGGTATCACAGTGCAAAAAATCAGTAGACAGTGTTAATAGATTGGTATTCACTCTCTTTCTACCATTTACATGGAACAGAACAGATTTTATATCCTCAGATAGAATGTCTTCTTAAATAATAATACAAAATATTCCTCAAGTTTGTAGAGTGCTTTCCGTAGTTATATATTATCCCATTTTAGGGTGCTTTGTTCTGATAGATAACTAGAACAGAAAAGTGGTTTGGAAATAGGGCACTGCTGTCAAAAAGACCTAATTGTTGATGAAGGCTGCAAGTGCGGTGATACAGCTGATACGGGAGGCTTAAAAGATGATGCTCCGTGTTTTGTAGTAATGAAACAAGTGTCAAAACTGCTGTTTGCGTTTACCTGGAAAAGAAAAAAGGAGTACCAAATTAACCCACGCATGCAGATAACATGTCTAGGCAGAATACTGAAAGTGCCAATTGGCTTCTGTTAGTTGCATATGATAAGATATGGAAAGATGAAATTGAGCTAAAGAGAGAACTATTCAGTATGCGAACAGAATTTCCAATCCAGACTTACTAAGTTGAAAAATAAAACTGTTTCACATTTCCAGGCTCTCCAGCTGGCACAAGACTCTCAAAATAAAAAATGGCCCCAGGGTAAAGAGTAAATCAAGGATGTGGTCATAAGACCCTTTGTTAAGACCCCAGAAAGACCCTCACCTAATAGATTCTCTCAACTAGGAAAAAGCACTTCTAAAGATCTTAAAAGTGTTATTTCACTGCAGCTGTATACTTGGACCAAAGTGGATAGAGTTCACTCAAAAAGAATTATGGCCATGGCTTTTGAGACATGGAATGAATCACAATCAGACTTGTAGAAAGCCCACACAAATTTTAAAAGTGTCGTACAAGTTTGGACTAAAAGGGGCATAAACCATTCAAAAAGAAAAGATACCTCTGGGGTTCTCAATTTTCTACAGTCAAGAAGGAGCCTGCTCTGGTGAGAGCATGGGCTATTTCTTATGGGAAAGAAAAGATGTTTCAGAGGGAAGAATCCCCAGAGGGTGGAACCCAAAACCATAGAAAATTATGAGTTGGAGAATTACTTTTGAGGGGCAGATTTGGGCTTAATCAAGGAAGATTCCCTGCTACCAGACATGGGCCCTGACATGTGACGAGCTAGATTTCAGAATTGCTATGTACCAGTGACCTCTGTGTCTCCTATCTCTACCCTTTCTATTCAGTGTCCATTGCAGTTATCTTGTCCCTATCTCCATTGTGTGTAGGTGTGTGAAAGGCGACTTGCATGTCTTTTTATTTATTTATTTAAAAAATTTTTTTTTAATTAATTTATTTTTAGCTGCACGCGGACTTTCTCTAGTTGCAGCGAGTGGGGGGCTACTCTCCATTGCAGTGTGCAGGCTTCTCATTGTGGTGTCTTCTCTTGTGTGGAGCACGGGCTCTAGGCATGTGGGCTTCAGTAGTTGTGGTGCATGGGCTTTAGAGCGCAGGCTCAGTAGTTGTGGCCCACAGGCTTAGTTGCTCTGTGGCATGTGGGATCTTCCCAGATCAGGGCTCAAACCCGTGTCCCCTGCATTGGCAGGCTGATTCTTAACTGCCACGCCACCAGGGAAGCCCGTTGTGTGTCTTTTTAATTCACAAATCTCTAGATCAAAAAGAGAAGCATCGGGCTTCCCTGGTGGCGCAGTGGTTGAGAGTCACCTTGCGATGGGGGAGACGCGGGTTCGTGCCCGGTCAGGGAAGATCCCACATGGCACAGAGTGGCTGGGCCCGTGAGCCATGGCCGCTGGGCCTGCGCGTCTGGAGCCTGTGCTCCGCAACGGGAGAGGCCACAACAGTGAGAGGCCCGTGTACCGCAAAAAAAAAAAAAAAAGAGAAGCATCCACGGAGCCTGCTCTATATCTGGGCCTGATATAGGTCATAATATCATGAATTTCAAAGTCACTGTTGTGACTTGATGAGTTTAGCATGGGGGTCTTGTTAGGGCGTGAGTGTGTTTTGCATATAGAGGGGTGTGAATAACTGGGGCCTGACTGTGGACTGTTGTAGGTTGTTACATAAATGGTGTACCTGGTGAATCAAACCTCCCAATAACCACACCTTTGTATAATCAGCTCTCAAAGCCTCTGGGTTTGGCCATGGCACATGTTCTGGCCCTCGGACATCAGCAGATATGTTTCAGGCACATGCTTAATAAGATGCTATTGCATTGGGGTCTTGCCTTTTGGGAAAACGGCTGCCACCACGTGAGGAAGCTCAGTCCAGAACTGTCCTCTTAAAGATGGAGTACGAAGGAGAGAAAGTCCCAGCTGAGCCCAGTCCCAAGCTGTACCCCAGCTGAATGCCATCAGATAAGATAGCCCATGTGAATCCAGCAAAAGAACCACCAGCCAACCCAGAGAATCATGACAAGTGATAAATCCTTATTTTAAGCACTATCTGGGGCAGTTTCCTTCTCAGCAATAGGTGACTGAAACAGATTTTCAACAGCAACAGAAGAAGATAGAAGAAAATAAGTAACATCTTCAAAATCATTGTGGAAAAAATTATGTTTCACCTGGAATCCTATTTGTATTCAAACCATCAATTAAGCAAAAGTGTAGAATAATGCCTTCAGATAAACAAATTATCAAAATTTTGCTTCCCGTATAATCTTTGCTGGAGGATGAACTCCAATAAATGAGGAATTAACCATGAAAAAGAAAGAGATGGATTCCAAGTAAAAACATATTTAACCCAAAAGAAATAAAAAGCAAATAGTCAAATTGCCAGGATGATTATAAGGGGAATGGCATGGGAACCCCTATACACAGGCCTAGCATAGGTGAAGGAGGAGGAAAATAGAGACTCCTAAAGGATGTCTTCCAAAAAAAAAAACAAAAAAATCCAATATGTTAAGAGGAGATTTACCGTAATCCTATTTGTATTCAAACCATCAATTAAGCAAAAGTGTAGAATAATGCCTTCAGATAAACAAATTATCAAAATTTTGCTTCCCGTATAATCTTTGCTGGAGGATGAACTCCAATAAATGAGGAATTAACCATGAAAAAGAAAGAGATGGATTCCAAGTAAAAACATATTTAACCCAAAAGAAATAAAAAGCAAATAGTCAAATTGCCAGGATGATTATAAGGGGAATGGCATGGGAACCCCTATACACAGGCCTAGCATAGGTGAAGGAGGAGGAAAATAGAGACTCCTAAAGGATGTCTTCCAAAAAAAAAACAAAAAAACCCAATATGTTAAGAGGAGATTTACCCTTCAGTTAGGGACGTGTAGAATGCTATGACTACTTCGAGATCTAAATGGATAACAGAGATAAAACATTAAAACAAAACAAAATTTGCAGAAAGGAAATTGATCTTCATAATGTACAGAAACCATCACTATTGGGGGAAGAGGGTTGTGTGAGTGTACATGCATGTGTGCATATATCTGCATTAGGGGTGGGGCTTCTCAGAGAGCTGATTCCTCGTCTTACACATTAGAAAGTCAATAGATAATATCTAAAAAGGAAAAATCAAGACATAGATGCATCAGGATTCCTTATAGAAATATGTGGGTCATCACAGCAAAAATCAGCTAGACCAGTTGGAAGTGGCCACCTCTTTGAGGTGGGACTAGAAGTGAGAGAGGTGAAATATAGTCTACTGTTTTTGTTATAATCATTACAAAGCTACTTGACTCTATAAGCAATGTGTTTGAACATCTTTGACAACATTAAAAGAAAATTTTATTATCTGAACATCTGTGTTTGTGATTAAGTTAACAGTTCCTATTTTTCTGGATTAGCTGATAGTCCAGGGATGCTTTGGGGAAAGGGATAAGAAATAACAGGAGGGTCCACACATGGCCAAGAAAATGGAAATTCTGGAAAGAGTGGAGAACATTGTCTTTAACTTACCAGCTCATTTAGTGCATGTCCAGGTTGCCAAGAACACACTGCAAGGCATAGACAATTCAGTGAAAGTTTCATAACCTTCCGTGAGCTAAAGAATGTAGGTGAGCAATGAGAGAGGTAGCGCCTGAGGATGGGCTTAGGCTTCCCTTCTATACAGTCTCTTCAAAGGATGGCTAAAATCAGATCCTTGAACAGAATTTACGTAAGTAGAATAAATGGAAGACCATGAGGTCATGAAGCAAAGGATAATTAAATTTTAACTGCTGGAGGGATGAAGACAAGTAGTCTTGAAGGCACAGGGGAAAAATGGAGGGGAAAGGCCAAGGAAGCAGAAGAGAGATGAACAGAGAATGATTCATGTAGCTCGGAGCCAGGTGAAGAGCCCACAGAGGAGAAGAGCAGCTGCCACTCAGGGCTCGTTCCCAGTTTGCAGGCTCCATTACAAATGAGATCACTTCAATTAAATAAGTGTATGTGGCATAATCATGTACTGCTACCCCTTCATTTTCTAAATTGCTGTCCCCAGGACAGAGGTCAGAGAACAGAAAGAACATCTGCTGTAAAATAAATCAGAGAAGCTCTGGTTCACTGCTCCTGCATCCGTCAAAATACATGCTGGTTTCTGCAACCTCTTCTCAGGGTGAACAGCCTGCCTGGTTCCCCGGGAACTTCGGCCAATGTCTCAGGTACTTCCAGGTCATGCATTGATGTATTCCCATATTCAACAAGTATTATTGATCACCTACTATGATAACAGGCACAGTTTCTGCACTCATGGACATACTATTCAAGGGGGTGGACACAGACCATAAACAAGTAAACAAACAAGGAGCACACCTGATAGTGGTAAATGTTGCACAGGGAGATAAAGTAGCAGAGAGCTGTTACAGAGATGACAATGAGCTTTTTCAGGCAGCCTTCCAATATTGCTTCCAGGGTTCCAGGGAGCCCCAGCTCTTGGTATTCACACCCTTGTGCAGTCCTCAATCCTTCAGTTTAGACTAGTAATTTAGTGCTAGAAATAAAATAGAGCAAACATGATAGAACATCACTTCCGTTATTAGGTTATAAAAGAATATGACTTCTACCTTCTTCAGACTCTCTCTCTGCCTCTTTGCTCGGGTTTGCTCTCATGAAGAAAGCTGCCACACTGTGAATTTCTCCTTGGAGAGGGAAGAAAGTGAAGGTGGCCATCAAGGAATGGAGGCCATCCATGCAACATCCCTGAAGGAGCTGAATATCTCAGCCACCACATGAGTGAGCTGGTAATCAGATCCTTCCTAAGCCCAGCCTTCGGAAGAGACAGTCTGCAGCCCTTGTCAATATTGTGTGTGAAGTCTTGTGAGAGATCCTGAAGCAAAGGACCCAGCTACATCATGCAGACACAAAAACCAGTCCCTTCTCAACAGAATCACACCCCTTCAAAAAAAAAATTAAGGATTTATATTACATACACAATTTTTCCTTGGGAATTTTAATATCTTTATAAGGATGAGCCTTCTTATTCAAAAATATAAGCGTTTGTTCCATTTGGCACACTTGTATTTTTTGTCCCTCAGGAGTATGTTTCAAATTTTCTTCCTGTAGGTTACATACATCCCCAGTTTATTCTTAAGAATTTTGTTTTGTTGTTTTTGTTCATGTGTTTATATATATATATATATGAACAAAATATACATATATATATTTTGTTCATGTGTGTATATATATGTTTATATATAAACATATATATGTTTACATATGTAAGCTACATATTTCATTATTTTAATAAACCCCTTCTTTATTATAAAATGTACATAACCCTTTATTAGCTGGATTTTCTTACTGTTTACAATATTTTTTCATATAGGAATATGAGCATATCATCCACATTCGTCAACTTTATTGCCTGCTTACAAAGTTGTAAGTCTTTGGTTTCTTTCTCTTATCTAATTGCGTTGGCCAGAATGTCAGGAAGTAGTCACCAGAAAATATAATGCAAGGTGCAGGGGATGTAAAAATAAATTAGATCCTCTAGGTCCCCGGCCTCACAGGGTTGAATGAAAGGTTGAAGCTTAAAGAGAAAGAGCCTGGGTAAATGTGAACACTCTCACTTACCCAGCTTTCCTTTTCTTTAGGGCATGCTGCCCTGGCTGTCATCTATTACAGAATTATTTAGGAGTTTCGGCCTCTGTCCCCCATAAAATATAAACTCTACTGGGGCAACATTCTGTCTTCGAGGTCATCAGTGTTTCCTCAGGGCCTAGAACATGTAGGCATTCACTCAGTATTTGGAGAAGGATTAAAGCAGGAGTGGGCAAATCCAGGTGCAAGCCAAATCCCACCGGGGCTGCTTTTGTGAAGGAAACCTCATCAAACACAGCTTCTCCCACTGGTCTGCACATTCTCCCTGGCTGCCTTTGCACTGTTCAGCAAATTTGAATGATTGCAACAGAAACATTATGGCTCACAAAACCTAAAATAGCTAGTATCTCACCATTTATGAAAAATGTCTGGTGACCTCCGAGTCAAAGGATGAATACCCAAAACCAAGATCTTCTTTCATAATAGTTCTAATCTGGTAGAATTATCTGTTTAACTCCTGGTGGAACTGGAGGTGATGGACCCTGATTTCTTCCTACCAAAGGATTCTGCCTTTTTGCTGCTCAACTTAAGGGCAGGTGTCATTTTTTCAGGGAACATGTTGCCTCTCATGCACCATGACATCTCAGGGTGCTTGCTGAGGGGTAACCAGGGAAGGCGGAATGGCAGGATTGGGGCATCAGATGGCAAGGAGCAGCAGTGGCAGAGAAAGCCTGATACCCCAAAGGGCGGGAGCACCAGGGCCAGGGAAGGCATGGCTCCCCCCAACTCCCACCCCCGGGAAATGGGCCTGGCTCTCTGTCTCCTCGGCACACTACACCCAGCTCCCTCCCCAGGTCCCCATGGCCATGTGCTCTGTGTTAGCTCCACAGAAGATCCAGTAAATGTCACCCTGCAACGCTTTCCATTACCAAATTAGTCCTCGCCTCTGTCAGCTGCTGTCTGGCAGCCGTCACAGCCTCCCAGCAGCTCCCAGCCCAGAGCTTGTTTACTGGGGAGCAGCACAGCCTTGCGCTCTTGAGGAACCACAGACCCTGAGTCAGATTTCAGAGGGGACCTTGGAGCAGAGCATCAGGGCCCAGCGTTGCTACCAAATAAGGCCACTCTGGCCCCTACAGCTGGTCCACAAGGCCGCAGGGGCTGAGCCCTGCTCTCCCAGAGAGCACGCATCTCCCTCAGCCCCTCTCCTGCTCACGATGCAGGGCCTGGGGCGTCTCACCGGCAGATAATCCATCACAGGCCCTGGGCTCCGGCAGGCCCTTTCTCTGGGATGTGCAGGAACCACCTGTGTTTGCTGTCAGATAGTGGTGCATCCCTGCTGGGCTGCTTGCGCCACGTGACAGCTGTGATGCTCCCGCTGGAACCTGCATCATCTGTGGGAACAGGCAGCAGGGCCTCCTGAGCTTCACCCGCCAGTGGCCTCTGGATTTGGGGGTTTGACTCCCCTGAGCACGTTCATTCCTCATTCCAGCTGATAGTGTTTATTGAATAAATGAATTCCACTCAGCGCGATTAAAAATCTGCTAAAAGTAATAAAACCTATTATATGAGCACCTTGCCCACAGAACACACATGGACTTGACTTACATATGCCACACAGCACGCCACACACACACACCACATACACACATCACACATACTTCACACACACATACAACACACACCACACACACATACCACATACACACCACACTGTACCTCACACACACATATAATACACATACCACACGCCACGCACATATTCACACACACACAGAGGCATAGATAGGAACCTCTTTGCCTATCAATCACCCCACTAGGCCATGAGGACAAGGCCTCCAAGACTAGGAAGAGTGCTGAGTCCAAAGACAGAAGAATGTCCTGGTGTTATGTTTCGCTCAGTGGGGCTCAACCACCAGCGGGAGGTGAGGGGCACAAGTGGTCAGAGTTGGTACTGAGACAACAGCACCTGCATTTTATAGCACCTTGCACGTTGCCCCCAGACAACATTCACCGGGAACTCTGCATCCAGTGGGTCATTCAGCAGTGTGCCTTGGGTACAGCACGGGGTCAGTGTCTCTGTTAAATAGAAGTATGAGTTGATGACAAGATGAGCAAATGACTGGACGGATACTTTGCAAGGAGGATAGTTAAGGCGAAGACAAAGACTTGATCAGTTTGCCCATCACCATTTTAGTTAGCTCAGGGAGAGAGCTACATAACCCAACAAAATACCCTATGCAAGAAACATCAAGCTCTCAACTTAATTCCCCAGAAAACAAAATATCAATGGCATGACAGCATTCAAGGCCAAAGCTAAGACACCTCTGCAGAAACAGATGAAAAGTTAACTTGGTGATGGCGGGTGAGGTGTAGTCTCTCATCTGCCAACTGTTCTTTTTTGCTCAAAGGTGGAGAAATAGACAGAAGGCCCATTGTGAAATCATGAAAAAAAAAAAATTAACTAGAGGACAAAAAGCTAAAACCTCAGATTATGTAATAATTTCCCTTACATATCGGTGACACTGCCACTGCCAATGAACAAGACTGCCTGTAAACATTTTGCATTTAGACACTGCTTGAATCCAGCTTGCAAGGGAAAATTAAATTATGTCAGTGACATTTTTAAAATGAAAAAATGAAGAGCTGTGTAAGAGGCTGAGGGAAACTGTGGTTACTGCCCTAAGGACTTGTGCTTTTTCTCCCAAACGCTATATGGAAAACAACAGAAAGAGAGACTTGAAATGTAGGGGTAAACCTACATTTCACACGAAAATATCCTGGCAGCAGGCATGAGCGTTATTCCAGAGCACTCACCGTAGCCTGTTCATTTGCCATCCAAGGAAACGTGAACGAGATCCCACAGGGAGCCAACCATCCTAAGAGATGTTTCCCCTCCCACTTCAGGAAGCTGCAGTCCCACCATGACCAAGTGCAGAAGCCAGGATTCCAGCCCACCTCTCTCGAATCCAAGTCCTGTGCTCTTTTAGTTCCTGACATTCTCCTTGGAAAGGTGGGGAGGGAGTCTGTCAGAGGCAGCCCTCATCACGCAGCCCCTGCACAATCTCCTCACAATAATAACTCCTTTTGAGTTATTCCAAAGTTCACGTGGCCTTATAATTTATATTGATGTTTAACTAAGTAAAAACTTATAAAGAAAACTCATAAAATTATTAACTCTGTATGGCGCCAAGCATTGTACTGGAAAAGCCCAAGTTAGTGCCTTCAGTGTGCACATCTGTTCTGCTGGGTCATTCTTACTAGAACCCATTTCCCTGATGACAAAGATGAGGTGCAAAGAATGGTTATAATTTCCAAATAAGACTTGAAATTCCCAAGTCCAGGCTTTCTCTAATCTACCATGTAGGTTTCCTTTCACATACTCTTTTGAGATATATTCCTTAGACATGATTTTGTCATGTACTAGTTTTCCTTTGTTGTCTAAAATATTCTGAGTTTTTATATCGCCCCTTGATATAAGCATTCTGGAAATTGGCAAGAGGAGGTAAGGTTTGGACAGAGGGAGGGCAATGTGGCCAGGTGCTCGCCTCCCATGGCTAGGGCTTATGGAGATGAAGAATAGGGCTAGAAAATCCAGGAGGCTGCCCGTGAAGAGACATGAAGCCAGCACATAGGAAAGCGAGCAATGAGAACCATAGAGCTTACAGCAGCATGATTAAGGCTCAGTCAAAACCCTTCAGAATACCAGTGTTGCTTTTAATGGATTTGGAGCTAGAAGGCACTTCAGGCTTGATATTTTATAGGCAGAAAACCTGAGCCTCAGAAAGGGAAAGTGACTTGCCCAAGTTTGCAGTCAGTTAACACAGAGATGGACAAGAGCTTGGGTCTCTTGGTGGCTCCTCATGTTTATTTTATCCGTACCTGATTTCATGGAGCAAGACTGAAACAGGTAAACAGCCTGCCAGGCAGGTGGCCAACACCTGGTGGAGGAGTTAGGCAGGGTGGCTGTAGCCCAGATAACATCCAGTCCTTCACCTGTACCTGCTCACACTTTAGTCCCATCAGAGTGTATGACTGTGCCATGCTTTCCCTGCCGCACACACATACGTGAGTCTCCATCTATCCAGAGCCTAGTGAGTCTTTCAACTTTGATGGTCTTGCACAAGGTCCTCTAACTGGAACTGACACAGCCAGGATTTGCACCTAAAGCTGCTGGACTCCAAGGCTTGTGTTCTCTCCACTTCCAGGATGCTTCTCTAAGACTTGAACAGTCAGGACATCTCACTTACCCACCAGTATCAGAAAATGAGAAGCTTCCACACAATAGGAATTCTCTCCATAACTGAATTTTAAAGTTACAAGCACAATATATCTAAAATTTTATTTTGATGATTTATTTAGTGAACAATACAAAGTGCTTCGTTAACTACTAGAGTGTTTGTTTAGTAAACAATATATTACACTGTGCCATTCTAAGCATTTTACATATACTAAAATCTTTTATCTCCTTAAAAACTATATAATATAGGTATTCCTATATTCCCATTTTATTGATGAGGATACTGAGGCCCAAAGACATCCTGTAAATTATCTAAGAATGTACAGCTAGTAAGTGGTAGAGCCAGTATTCAAATCCTGCCCAGAGTCTGGGCTTTTAACCACCAACCCATACACCCTCTATCATTCTGTGGAAATCTTAGTAGCATAGAGTATGCATAACTTTGCCTTCCTAAATTGAGAAAAGTGAACTGCGTAGAGCCTTCCCCTTATAATTCCAGGGCATGTAGGTGAACTTAAAATATTATATCCACTAGAGCATGCTTAGTAGTGCCCTCAGAGTAAATCGCAAAGAATAATTCCCTCTAGACTGGCCCAAGATCACTGTTCAGGTGAAGCTCTCTCTAATCCGTATTGCTCTTCTATTTATTTATATTGCTGTCTTCTGGCACTTCCTATGACTATTATATATTAGAATATATAATATTATCCTTAAACTTGTTCTATAAATAATTACCTGGCTGTGTATCTCTGCAAGATTCTCTTATACTCTAGCACAGTAAAATGCATGAGTTTCGTGACAGCAATATCTCTCCCGTAGGATTTATTTTTTTGATAGCTTCAGTGGCAAATCCCAGGTAGATGTGGCTGCAGGAGAGCACATTTAGCATTCTGCTACCAGGGTCTCCTTGGAAGAGAGAAATGTCAGCCTCCTGGGGAGGGAGACCCCAGGGAGCTTTCCTGGTGGAGGAAGTCACCACGTACACAGGTACGGCATTGTGGTGTCCTCTAGGTCACAGTCATCTCATTACTGTGGAATGTCCCTCCATGCCAAGCCCCAAACACTACAGCAGCTGAAACTTTCACATATGGAGGAGCAGAGTCTCCCTCAGAAGACAGGAGGCAGGGCCAGTGTTTGATGCTGGTTTTTTTTTTTTTTTTTTTTTTGCGGTACGCGGGCCTCTCACTGCTGTGGCCTCTCCCGTTGCGGAGCACAGGCTCCGGACGCGCAGGCTCAGCGGCCATGGCTCACGGCCCCAGCCACTCCGCGGCCTGTGGGATCTTCCTGGACCGGGGCACGAACCCGTGTCCCCTGCATCGGCAGGCGGACTCTCAACCACTGCGCCACCAGGGAAGCCCTGATGCTGGCTTTCGACACTTCAAGTTGGGCAAAGTTTTCGGCTGCGGCAACACCGCTAAAAACCACATTCTCCACGGTCCGCCTGAACTTTGACTCAGAGCCTAAATAGTTGGCAGTGGTGTGGTTGGCTCTGAGATTTCACTTGGCAGTAGTTTCACTAACCACTGGGTCTGCAGCCTGCCATCCTTTTAGGTGTGGGGTTTCAGGCCTGGTGTCAAGAATCATCCAGGAACCACTGTCCTTTCCTCTGGGTCACAGTACAGTGGCAGTTCTCAAAGTGGGGTCCCCTGACCAACTGTAGCAGCGTCATGTGGGAATCTGTTAGAAATGCAAATTCCCAGACCCACTGAACCAGAAACTCTGGGGGTGGGCTCAGTGAGCTGTGCTTTAACAGCGCTGCAGGGGATTCTGAAGCACCCTTGGATTTGAGAACCACTGCAGTACAGGCAAACCTCCCTTTACTGTGCTTCACTTTACTGTGCTTTACAGGTACTGCATTTTTTGCAAATTGAAGGTACAAATTAAACCTTGTGTTGAGCAAGTCTATCAGTACCATTTGCTTACTTAGTATCTCTGTGTCATATTTTGATGATACTCACAATGTTTTACACTTTTTCATCACCATTATACTTGTTATGATGAGCTGTGATCAGTGATCTTTGATGTTACTGTCGTAATTGTTTTGGGGTACCACAAATTTAACCCATAAAGATGGCAAACTTAATAAATGTGTGTGTTCTAACTGCTTCACTGATCAGCCATTACCCCATATCTCGCCCTCTTCTCAAGCCTCCCGTTCCTGAGACATGACAATATTGAAATCTGGCCAATTAATAACCCTATGATGGTCTGTAAGCGTTCAAGTGAAAGGAAGAGTCACATTCTTCTCACTTTAAATCCAAACCTATAACTGATTAAGCTTAGTGAGGAAGGCATGCCCAAACCTAGACAGGCTGAAAGCTAGGCCTCTTTCTCCAAACGGTTAGCCAAGTTGTGAAAGCAAAGGAAAAGTTCTCAAATGAAACTAAAAGTGCTACTCCAGTGAACACATGAATGATAAGGAAGCAAAACAGACATTGCTGCTATGGAGACAGTGTGAGTGGTCTGGGTAGGAGATCAAATCAGCCACAACATTCCCTTAAGCCAAAGCCTAATCCAGAGCAAAGCCCTAACTCTCTTCAATTCCATGAAGGCTGAGAGAGGTGAGAAAGCTGCAGAATAAAAGTTTGAAGTTAGCAGAGGTTAGTTTACAAGGTTTAAGGAAAGAAACTCTCCATATCATAAATGTGCAAGGTGAAGCAGCAAGTGCTGACATAGAAGCTGCAACAATTTATCCAGAAGATCCTGCTAAGATAATTCATGAAGGTGTCTACACTAAGCAACAGATTTTCCATGTAGGCAAAACAGCTTTATATTGGAAGAAGATACCATCTAGAACTTTCATAGCTAGAGAGGAGAAGTCAATGTCTGGCTTCAAACTTCAGAGGACACGTTGACTCTCTTGTTAGGGGCTAATGCAGCTGGTGACTTGTAGTTGAAGCCAGTGCTCATTTACCATTCTGAAAATCCCAGGGCCCTTAAGAATTATCCTAAATTTACTCTGCCCATGCTCTAGAAGTGGAACAATAAAGCATGAGAGCTCATCCATTTATAACATGGTTTACTGAATATTTAAAACCCACTGTTAATACCTACTTGCAGAAAAAAAAAAAATCTGTCAAATATTACTGCTCATTGACAATGCACCTGGTCATCCAAGGACTCTGATGGAGAAGTACAATGATATTAATGTTGTTTTCATGCCTGTTAATACAACATCTATTCTGCAGCCCATGGATCAAGGAGTAATTTCAAATTTCAAGTATTATTATTTAAAAAATGCATTTCATAAGGCTGTAACTTCCATAGATAGTGAGTCCTCTGATATCTCATGGTAATACTTTAATAGATGAATAGTTGCTACTTATGCATGAGCAAAGAAAGTGGTTCTTTTTTATTTTTTTTTAGATGGAATCTCCTGATGAAGATGCTGTGAAGATTGTTGAAATGACAACAAAGGATTTAGAATATTACATAAATTGCTAAGCAAGACAGGGCAGTCTCTTCTCTGTGTGTGTGTGTGTGTGCGTGTGTGTGTGTACGTGTGTGTGTGTGTTTTTTTCTTTTTTTAATGAAGGAGATGTTAGAGGGAAAGTACACAAGAAAGAACTGCAGCAGGCTTCCCTGGTGGCACAGTGGTCGAGAGTCCGCCTGCCGATGTAGGGGATGCGGGTTC